>NC_134551.1:791620-1391620 GCF_025594145.1 Primulina tabacum
ATATATGTTTGGAATAGATTCCATTTTGAAGATCTGATCATGAGTTAGTAAATGGAAAAATGAATAAACATTCAAATATATCACTAACCAAGCTCGACTTGGTCCGCGTGCTCCCGTAGACGTAAGATACGTGATAGTGCGAAAGAGGCATACACACAAATACTATTGAGTCAGAGCATAATTTCTTATTCGAGAATGAGTAAAGAACAATACCACATTCTTGGATGAAGGCATAACTTCTGATCTGTGTCTTGATTGTTCGGCATGTCGACCTGATCCCAAAGCATTCCTTCCAGAGAAAGCTTCGACTGCACCTGAAAACCGATCTCGAATATCTTGCCCCACTGCATCATATTCAGTATAAACATATAATAAACTTCACTAACTCCTGAACAATCCATACATCTAATGAATGAGGGAATTGGGTGGAAGAGACATATACCTGTTGTTTTTCCTGGCCTTTCACCAGACATTCCAACCACTGAATTGCCAGAGGGATTCTGAAAGCAAATTTCACGGATTAAAGAATTTACACAATCAAGAAGATGCAACAAATGTAAGAATATGAAAGCAGTCACTCACTCTTGCTCGGGAACTCACACCGATCTGAGGATATTTTACTATCGTACAATCAAACACACAGTCAATTGGTAACCTACATGTTTGAAATGTGAAAATGCAAATTCTTGAGTTGATACTTCACATATGAAGAGCATACTAAACATTTTGAATACCAAGAAATCCCAGGAGAGCAGACAAATTGGAAACTATGTAAAGAGGAGTATCGGTTACAGTTTTCATCACCTTCACGAATAAATACGTCCCGGAAAAGCCTTTTCAAATAAGGATAGTATAGTTTGTCTTCAAATCTTAATCACCGGCAATAATGAAAATATGATTCAAAC
This sequence comes from Primulina tabacum, assembly GCF_025594145.1. Classification (NCBI taxonomy): domain Eukaryota; kingdom Viridiplantae; phylum Streptophyta; class Magnoliopsida; order Lamiales; family Gesneriaceae; genus Primulina; species Primulina tabacum. The sequence goes on from NC_134551.1 coordinate 792,526, forward strand.
TCTGAAGGATACAATTTGCACAGTACCTGTAATAATTGTCAATCACGTTAGCTACTGATGATTCAACCTCCAAATAAACCAGCAAACAAACCCAGTAAGGTCATGTTTGTTGAAAATAAGAACTCGGACCTAATAGCATTTGGGTTTGAGGGAACATATTAACACGGTAAACCAAAATATTTTTTCCTTGAAAACTCAGTCAATAAAAACAGGCTGGAGACAAATTTTCATCATATTACACATGAATCCACATATCAAGTTAGTTTTTAGTCCATCAACAAAATACTGAGGTGGTGAAATTTACTCGTCTTCCTCAGCCTGAGTTCAATTGTATTGTAGCATGAGTCAGCTTCCAAGGCAGACAGGGCATGCAAACAAATTGAGAAACGTAACTGCTATTCTTCAATTTTCAAACTTTGAGTACAATTCGGAAAACAATCCAGACAAAAAAATGCGAACGGTTCACATTTCAGTACCTCTAGAGGAGTCAACATTTTCTTTTCACTTATCTTGTCGTATTTCTGCTTTTTGGCGACAGTTTTAAGGCCCTGCCATGAAGGCTGGAAAAAATCGTTCAGTAGGTATGGGATATAATCATACAAAGCTAGGAAAAACAGGAACTACACATGGTTCAAATCCAACATATCTAACCAACCTTCCTCTCAGAAAATACATAAGGACATAACCAAGAGATTCAATCATCCCTTCTGCTTTGTTCTGCCAGCATAGATAAATAAAAAATACATAAAAGGAAAATTACATTGCAACTCCCTCCTAGAAAGCCCCTACTTAAAAGGATATAAAACACAGAATAACATGATAACATCATTACCAACTTCAAGGTGTGTTGACACTGGCATAGCGAGCAGTGCCGGTGAGATTCTTGCTTTCTCTGAAACACTATGTCAAAAAGTTTCACTAAATATTTGTGTCCAAGCTAAGCTAAACTGAACTGACTGGTATCCAAATTTAAAAGAGGAAAAACCGATGCATTTCTGATATTTCGATCATATAGAGATCCTTGATTAAATAGCGTATAGCGATCGAACATCATTACTTTAAAAGTCACCTTGATGACAACACAGATTAGATTATATACAGACGGAATCATTTTTCTAGCTTAACAACCAAAAGTCCATTTTGTAAACAAATTTGAACAGTTCACTCATGCTTAAAGACCAAAACCTTGATTTTGCCTATTGGAAAGCCATTGATGTAGCCAGCTTGCATGCTTTCATAAACCCGTAACTGCATTCTCTCGCATCTTTAGATTATTGATGTGAAATGAAAACCAGTTCACGCCAAGAAAGTCAACAATGATTAATATTTTAGAATACATTTGAAATCTTTAGGGCAGAAAACAGATTGATATGGTTATTTAGAACTACCTAAACAAGAATAGTTACTTTTATTTCCACGTATTCTTAATTTAGGCTAACATATTTACATATTTGGTTGACATAAGTTACCTAACACGTATGACTGCTGATATGAGATGAGTGATTGAAAACATTAGGTACATGAATCCGCTTATTTTTATACAATTTTCTCCACATTCCCAACTTGTTCATAACAAATCCATTCCATGTTTTTCTAAATTTTCTAACATGCCAGTTAGGGAACAAGTGGAATTGCTTAATAAAAATATATAAGAAAATATTCTATTTCCTTTTCTGAATCACAATTCACCATACATGGGAAAAGTACCCTACGCTTATGGGTCAGGAGATCCCTATATTTTTTGGCAAAACCGAAGTCAATAACATAAACCTGCAATAAATACCTCAAGCATCACTGAAACTGATGCTAAAAACCCTGAAAAAAACATCCATTAAAACAATTATATTTTAAATCCAAAGGGTACATGTCAAAAGTTTCAATTGAATAATGAGAAAAGTCCAGCTGTTAATAATTCAATAAACATGAAAACTCCTAGCAAAGAAACAAAAATTTAATATCCTTAAAACACAAAGTACATAAAAGAAATTTCACCTCAACAACACAATACAGCTAGCCAGTTGCCATTGTGAAAGTATCTATAAGATGCATTATCTTTCTCTCATTTTCGCACGTGATAAATGGTCATTTTTAATCTTTTCAATCAAGTCTGATGTTCCAAACAGATAAACAACAAATGGAGCAGAGAACAATAGTCAAACACTGCTAGAAGAAAAAACATCATGTGGCATTATATTCTAATGCATTTTTTGTGAAAACAAAAATGTAATATTCTACCAGAAGGTTGACGAACTTTTCCACATCACAGAAGAAAGAAATCGAAACCCAGAAATTTTAGAAGACAATGCTCATCAATTTGAACAATAATTTTGTTATAATAAGAAGCGTATCCAAGCACAAGTGTGAACCCTGAGAATGATAGAGCAGCATACATGATTCGCTTTGCACCCCAAGCCCATCAAAAAATTGTAAGGCTTTATAATACGGTGAAGAAATCCTCTAGAATGCATGTATTCGGCTCTATTAATCTGAATGTATATCATAGAATGTTATCATGACTACTTGTTATAACAAGAAGCGTATCCAAGCACAAGTGTGAACCCTGAGAATGATAGAGCAGCATACATGATTCGCTTTGCACCCCAAGCCCATCAAAAAATTGTAAGGCTTTATAATACGGTGAAGAAATCCTCTAGAATGCATGTATTCGGCTCTATTAATCTGAATGTATATCATAGAATGTTATCATGACTACTGGTTGTACTTACAATCATAACCTTGATCGTTGACTTAAAAAATCCCAACCGCTTACCAATTGATCGGCTAGCATTAATACTGTTTTCAGGGAAAACTTCCTAGTACAATAGTTAAAGATGAAGACGAGTAGAAGTTCCAATCCTCATGAAAGCTTAAAAGATTGCAGCAACTGTCCCAACTTCATAAAATTGCTCTCCATCACCCCAACACCAAAACAGGCCCCACCATAAGAAATTTCAAAACTGCTCCTTCTGCGGAAAATCGGAAGTTAACTAAAACTTCCCTCGAGATTGTACAGCCAAAAACAGTTTTTCTTTTAAACAATAATAATTTAAAAAACGAACGGAATAAGGTAAAATTGGTGGTAATGTAAAATCAAGTTAAATAGCCATTCGAGATGGCAGACGTTGGGAGTCAGTGATCCCGAATGACGGAATATGCGGTACACTGCAGGGTCCGCCTTCAGCAATGGCCTCTAGGATTTTCTTCCTGATCCTCTATGGTATTGATGAGGATTTGTTTGTTGATGATAATCAACCTTTTTTACATTAGAAAATATGTAGTGATTAACTTGTACCACCACATATAGCCATTATATGTATGCTTCAATTTGGGATGCGGTACACACAGGGCAACGTACATAAATGAGTTCATTAATGAAAAAATATAATATTACTCATGAAGTTAATAACTTTATCATCCTCAAACAAACAAATAAGTCAAACTATCCAACATGAAAATAAAAGTAAAATTTTAAATTTAGCATTTATTTTTTAGTGTTGAACGTCAAAAAGCACTGGTCAACACTGAGCATGTCGTGTTTGCCTATGGCAATGGCGGACACTTCAGCCTTTACTTTTTCTTTAACATGAAGTCTTTTTAAAACAAAAATTAAAGGACGCATGGTCCGGCATTGCTAAAGGCAGACCTTGCAGTGTACTGCATGGTCCACCACTCACGATGGTGGACGTGCATTGTCCCCCATCCCGAGTGACGTTTTACCATATTTTTCACATCACCCAACATTTTACTTATTCCGATAATTAGTTTCTATTTCTAATTATTAAAAAACCCGTCAAAAAAGATATCAAGGGAAAAAAAAATTATTCGAGTTCATATTTACTAAAATATGTGAAAACTACAAGAATAACACCACAACGTTTCAGAACATAATTCAATTAAAGTCTAATAATAATAACTAGACCAAATATTATGGTCTCCTAGCATGCATCTTAGCCAACTTAACTGACATAATGTTTAAAATCTGTGGGTTTGTAAGACAGAGTAAGAGGAAAAAAACCTACTTCCTCCTTGTAGAAGCATATAAATTTTGGACTCATAGTGAAGTTGTGGATGCTTCGTCTTCACTGATTCCTGGCAACAACAGTATTACCAAAAGAGAAAACATGTTATAATATTTTAATAAACAACTAACGTCATACTTCTACTTTCAAGTTTTATCCATAGAACAACTTGCAGCTTCTCAACATAATACTGAAAGGAAATAAAACAAGCTCTGGATGAACTCTAGTGCAGGAGAGAATAACAAATCATTAGGAAAAGAGCCTTCATACAATCTCAGAAATTCATAGAGGGAAATGAAAATTTGTATTAAGTTGGTATCAGAATGTCAAGTCACACAAGTTCATGCTTAACAATTACAAATCTTTACAGATATCATTAACACAGTGATATTCACTATTACATGTAATTGATTTGTTCCAAATTTGGTCTAACAAAGAGAACAGTCAAAAGGAAGAAGGCAAAATAATCAAAAAGACATACCAGCCTGACAGCTACTTCTTCTCCATTTTCTATGTTAACATCTAGAATAATTATGAAAATAAAATTGTTATAACCTATAGATAAGAAACACAAAATCAAGCCACATAAAGTTCAGTTTTGTCATAATAACTTTATGTCACTTTTTTTAGAAGAATTAAATACATAAATAAAGTTAACCACTGCCAATTTTCCTCCCAAGCTTAAATTTTCCACCCACAACATGGTCCATGGCAATTGATTCAAACGATAAAACCCAAATACCAACAATAAACTTATATAAAAGAGTTCGCTCCAATTTTAACCTTGATCGGATCTCAAACACCCAAATTTTCAAACGCATGCATAAAAATAAGCAGAATCCGCCAAAATAATGCAAGAAAATGGAGAAACCAAGCCAAGGCAGTAGATGCAAGAAATCAGAAACAGAACGCAAACCCTACACAAAAGCCCACAAATTCATGGATTCCATCAACGAAGCCGATGATAAAATCAATGAAGATGGGTCAAAAGTTAGAAAAGTTTCTCCGTTTCATCAAGGGTCCAATAGTGGATCCAGAAATAAGAGTATTCAAGAAACAAGCTTCCCCCCTTTCCTCGAACTACATCCTTCAAGAACACAAACCCGGATGAGAAATCAAAATTCACATAGTCATCGCCAATCCTCGACCATCTGTCAAAACAAAGAAAAAAACTCCCCTTTTCGGAAGTTTCATGTAAATCAAGAAACGATTATGACGATTCGTATAGAGCAGAAAAGCGACCAATATTTAAGGAATTGGAGATGAAAACGAGACGAAGGGAAGAAAAAATTCCAGGAGAGAAACAAATTGGATTGGGAGAAGGAGGGAGAAGAAAAAGATCGATGATTGATTAAAGGTCACAGCTTTGTTTCTTTTTAAGTTATTTTTCGTAATAATCGGTTTTTATCACAAATTTGGAGTTTACCGTTGGCGATTGGAATATATAAGGAAAATTATATATATATATATAATTTTCTTTATATACCATTTTATTGAAGGTTTATTGAAGATTAAACCAATTTTTTCGTATACCATTTTATTGAAGTTTTCCAAAATTTATAAATTAATTTTTTTATTTTCTAATTGTACCATCTATAAGTAATTTAGTTTATTTGTATTTTAGTTATTTATTAAAATATTCATAATTATTAATTTTAATTAATAATTGTATAAAATAACATATAGTGAGGATACTAGTGAAATATTAAAGGAGAGTTTAATCTCATTATTTGATTAATATAATTGTAAATCAATTTAAAATTTTGATAGAAGATATAGATTTGATTTAATCTCAACAATTGATCGAACCAACTCAAGTTGAATTTTGATTTGTCTACATTGATACGTTGATCACTGATTTTTAAAAATACTTTTCGATTTATTTCCATTGTGTATTTTTTTCTAAAATTTGAACATTAATTAAAATATATCAAATTTTTTAAAAATATATTTTTGTTAAACAGATTTTATATTATATTTGTATATGATATTTTTTTTAAATATTAATTTTGTTGTTGTTGCTATACAAATTAAGTTTTGCATTTAACTTTTTGCAAGGTAAATTATAATATATGGAAAGGAATTTTAAGAGAAATTATATTCAACAATAAACTAAATAGATAGTGTGGAATGCTATTAACACTAGATTCAACATTCATGCATCAACTTGTGTTTGCTTCAAGTTTAAAATAATTTTAGTTAAAAAATAAGTATTTTGTCCTTATTTTCAATTTGTAATCTCATCGAACATGTGAATATTAAATAAATAAAATATTTAAACAATACAACGTATTTTATCTATTAACACATATTTAACATAGTTTTAATATTTTTTTGCATAACATAAATTCTGATGTTCCAAGTAGTGACAGCTCCAAGGTAATGTCAGAATACATAACCTACAATCAAAACTAACCAAACAAAAGGTAAGCTTTGAGGATATAATGAAGTCCAAGCACTGGCAGTGTACAAACTAGTTTCCTTCCACCCTAGCCTTAACATTCCATCTCCCTGCACAAGACTGTATCCGTGAGCAGGTGGGAACATGTTGAGTATCAGCTGTGCTTGAGCCACTGAGTTTGTACTCATCGGGATTTGCACGAACCCGGTCTTCAAAAACTCACTCCTCCATAGTTGAAACTTGTCTTCCCCGCTCCTGGCCGGGCCGCCGACCGCCAGAACATTGTTGATCTCCCTCTGTAATAGGCAATGCTCCACTTGATATCGGGTCGAATCGTCTACAGGCAAGAAAGCTCCCAAAGAATCAAATATGGTTGAGTAGTAGTGGAGGGAGCTCAAAAACCTGTCTAGAAATGAACCCTCGTGAGCAATTTCTTGCTCTATTAATGTGATGATTTTCGGGCCGAGACCGTGGAGGAGCCTCATCGTGTTCCAATCAGGTCCCGTTGCTTCATATAACGAGTGCTGCAGCCAGTGTACTGCTAATGCTTCACCTCTCCTGATTTTGAGCCTGGATATGTCTACTATGTTTCCAAACTTCTTGTCTACTGGATTGAACTCAAAGTACATTCCAAGACGCCTAGCGAAGTTGGAGAGATGCTTACCGGTCTCAACCAACAGCTCCATCGAGCTTCCCAGCCCAGTCATTCGAACCTGAGGCGGGCCCTCAGCCCGAGTTGCAAGAATGTGAAACAAGGCTGGCCATTGCAACCCCTGCATAATATCAAGATCGATTATATGAACCCTCTCATGGCGATGGAGCGCCTCCAAGATAGCCTGGTTTGATATGAAATGCGCGAATTTTATAAATGGGCCGACATTGTTAAAGATTTGGAATGCAGAATTCACGGTCTTGTGATTGGTCAGAGGTGAGCAGACTCCAAGCCAGGCATTGATCGCTCTGCTAGACATAGCTGTTGCGAAATATGCGACTACTCGTTCTGCAAATGAAGCGCTGTATGGAGACGCCATCTGTGTGAGTTTAAGTAACATTCTGTGCGCTTCACCAACATTATCCACAGATATAGCAACAGCACACTCCAAAAAAAGTGTCAGCAAGTTTAGGCCAGGTTCTTCGCATGAGGGATCGCTTTCAAGATTGAAAGTATTTTGATCATCACGAATCCGATGATCATTACTCCATCCATGGTGAGTGTGAATTACAGATCCGGGGCTCTCCCTGGAATCTTTTCTGGCCATTTTTCGGGGCCGTAAATCATCCAAAAAAGCCGCCACACCCGCACTTTCCTCCAGAGTCTCATTTTCAGTTTCAGGCAAGTCTTCTATCAGTTGCTTGGTGACATTTTTCACCCATTGAGACAGTTCATTCCTCTCCAAATTCTTAGCAGAATTCTTCCCAGAGATTCCATAATTGGGGAAGATAATTTGTTCCTGAGGTTGCATGACACAAGTAAAACTATCCAACCCTCATGTTATCAGCATAACATGTAACTTGGTTTTTTATATTTCAAGGGAATTATTAGCACAGGATAAAAAAGACCCTGCAGTGGGGAGGCTGCAAATGGATGTGCAGGCCAGTATTTGTAGAGCTCGAGATGAATCTGTAGGGTCGACGAAGAGCTATTCGAACTTTATGTGCAATTTTTCTAAAATCTTCTTATGTCATAATGGATCCATCAAGAAGAGTAAAAAACAAGGAAAAATGGTACGAAATACGAGTGCTAAAGCAAAAGTTTCATCTGCTATTATATTCCCCTCCCACAAGGCTCGGCCGGCATAGTAAGACAGGCAGGTGAAGCCGATGGCTAATGGCCAATAGAAACATTCAAACCGTGTAACACAAATGAGTAATGTTGTAAGTTTGGAATTTATTACACTTTTTTATTGAGCCAGGTAAGTTCACTGGTACTCCTCTTGAAATTTTAAGAGAAAAAATTTGATTATTTTTTATCATGATATTTACACTTTACATTTAATCGTATTTTGGCATGAACTTGCTCCATTTTCTTGAAATTTTCAATTCGTCCCGTCCATATTTTCACTCAATTGACGGCATTGAAAAAAGATGTGAAATAATAGGTGAAGTTAAAATATGAAAAAAATACAATTATGAAAATTCAATCAAGTATTGCAAGTTGCAACCGAAAATTAATACTTCAAATAACTTATTTAGTTTGAACACCAAAAAAAAATTTATTACTCACACAAATGCATAGCAGTACCAGCTTCACTACATACACCACAGAGAAAATATTATGGGGACATTGATTAATCAGAAAAATTACTCAGCCATATCCTGAAACTTGTCAAAAGAACGGTAGCAATTTCCTGAAACTCATTGACTGGCTGTCTCCGATGATTCCGAGCCATCCTCTGTCGTAAGATAGAGATACAAATAAAACGATTTAAATAGGAAAAATTATAAGCTTGCTGCTAGAATATGTTAAAAAGAGAGCATTCTCTGAACCCCAGGGAGCCTTGTTGTATAAGCCAACATACAGATATGCCCCGATCCAAAATTCTTGCTCAGATTGGCTTATTCGGTTTTCTTATGATCTAAAAGCATCAGCATTGCACATTTGGCCACAGAGATAGTGAATGTGCTAAAGAAAAGAAGCAAATAGAATGTGCTAGCTAACATACCGAACAGTGACTTGACTGTTGGCCTCTTTGGTTTGGAATTTTTCTTCTCTAGTCCAGCTGGGAACGAACAAAAAACGAAAGCGATTCAGTATGAATCATGGTAAGTGCAGAATATGAGAAAACAATTGCAGCATTATTGCGAAGTACAGGAAGCAACAAACACGAGGGAGCACACAGAGAGGGAGAGACGTTATACCCATTCCAGGAACTTGGTAGTCATTGACAATTTCAAAGTTCTTGTAAGTGTACCCGACAAAATTGACATCTTTGGACGACAACATCTAGAAGTAGAAAGAAAAATAAGCTTGAGGTCAACCAGGTACAAAAACATGAATCGCAAAAAGTTTTCAAGTCTCTAAGGAAGTTCAGTTCACAAACAAAAGAAATATTTACTGAAAACTAGAACTTTAAATTTAAATTTAGACAAGAGCAGATGTAGGATTTTGGTTTCGCGAGCAAACTTGCATATTTATAAACTTGCATATTTATAAAATTTAAATATAAAATTTGTGTTCCACCTATAATTTTAGAGTTTACTGTAAACACAAAATGCTTTCAGACTTAAACTTTGCATTTCAAAGAAGGCCTAAACTTTTTTTTCTAATTTTTCAAGCCCATTTCTATCCGCAATAAGTTTTCTCTCTCAAAGGTGATGCCTACAATTTAGAATTTGATTAGGCTAAGTACTTACTGTACTTTCAAAGTCAAAGAGGATACACTTTTTCAGGGCAGTATGAGGAAAAACAAAAATAATATTAGTGTCATTAGCCATTAGGCACTGCCACATCATGCGCAAACCTTGTTTTGCGAAGTATTAAACATCTGAACTTTAAATTAAATATAGGTTTTCTTCTCCAGATCTGACAGCATAACTACCTTTCTCCATGGGCCAGATTTTGATGAAGTACGAGATTGGTTTTCAGCCTGAAGCCAAAACATAAAAATCAAAATCATTGATACATTTCCCAAAACATCAACAATTTCAGAAACTAATGTAATGTTCAAATGAAGAGAAGTCAATACCTCTTCAAACTTTTCAAAATTTTGGGTATCCAACTCATCATTGACTTCTGGAAGAAATGCAGCTTCCATAAGGTAAATGCTGTCCCAGTTAATTCCGTTAAACCAAGCATGAGCCTAAATGGGTACCCAAATTAAATGATTTGCCATAAACTTAGGTGAGTGATCAAAAAATATAGCAGAAAGCACGCATCAAAACACCTTTATTTCTTCCGCTCCATTTGAACCGAGCCTCTGGTTGACACTACAAAGTAATTTGCTTATCAGATCTTTTGCTGCTAAAGAAAGTTTAGCTTCCTCTGGGAATTTCAAATGTGTTCTCCAGTTCACTATCTGCAAATTTAGCCAATACTCCTAATAAGCGTTCTAATTATAAACCAGTACGGGCTAAGTATAAGAAAGATTAAAGATTCCAGATACCTTTGAATTGAAGTTTGAAAGCACAATATTCACCGAAGAAAATAGCAGTAAGAACCAATAAATATGGTTATTTTAGACCTTTCTAGCTACAACTCCATCCTTGATCAATAACTCCTCACCAAAACATAAGATAAAAAAGGAGAAGAAATTTCCTCAAGTAACCTTGCTAACTGATAAAAAGTTAAGACACTTGAATACTCTTGAGTGAAACATGCAAATGGACCCAGAACAGAGTTCCAAAAAACACTTTCCATACCACAATAGTAGGATCCCTGGAGAGACATACAGTTTGATTTCATATTTACTGCAGTAGCCCAATTACTCTCATGCAGTTTGACACGTTAGAAAAGCAAACCAAAACCATACCTTCCTACAAGTTGACATAGGATCATCAGAATAGAAGGGTGGGTATCCCACAAGCATTTCAAACATGATAGCACCAAGAGACCACCTGCACAACGATAACACGTCTCATTTTCCAATAAATGATGGCTAAGATCATCTTCCCCGATCCATAACTCAAACAGATAGGCAACAGAAAAGTGAAAAATAAATCAAAGAAATAGGTATTGTGAGGGAAAGGAGCACATGCAGTAGCTTTTACAAAAAAAAAAAACTACTACAATGATATTTTTGATGTCCATTTCTGATATCAGTTACTCAGTACAAACGAAACCAAGAGGAAAGAAAAATTTCCACCTCTAGACGATAGGAACTAACCAATCACATTCCATTCCATAACCCTTCTTTAGAAGAACCTCTGGAGCAATGTAATCAGGTGTACCCACTGTGGAATAAGCCTGCAGTCAAAAAATATGCATAATTAAAAAAGAAACCATGGTAGAAGAAAAGTCACGTGAATATTAAAAAGTTTGTCACCACTTACAAGCATTCTCCTATTTTTCTGCCAATGTTGTAATTGTTCTTGTTGAGTGCGTTTTGGAGCAGTGGAGTTTTCATCACTTCTTGAAGTTTCATTGAAGCTGTCTCCAACTGAAAAGTCTTCTTTTAGAGAACTACAGTCTAAAGGCTTGCACAGGCCAAAATCTGATAATCTTAAATGACCATATCTATCAAGTAGTAAATTATCAGGCTTGATATCTCTGTAGCAAATTAAGCATTCAAAGGGGGAAAATATCAGATCAACTGAAGCAATATCCATGATGAAGTCAAACTGAAAATTAAAAACAGATATCTACAAACCTGTGTATATAGTTGTGCTTATGGATAGATTCAATAGCCATAACCGTCTCTGCTACGTAAAATCTGGCCTCATCTTCTGTCAAGATATCTTTTCTCATCAATAAAGTCATCATATCTCCACCGGGCAGATATTCCATGATGAGATACAAATATTCTTCATCTTGAAAAGAACAAAATAGTTTCACAATGCAAGTGCTGTCCACCTCTGCAAGCAGATTCCTTTCAGCTTTCACATGTTCAACCTAACAAATATGCTAATTGAGGACCAGCAATATAAACATGGCTACAACAAAATCATCTAATGTTCATATTTAGGTACCTGGCCTCTACGAAGCATTTCTGATTTCTTAAGCTTTTTCATCGCATACACATGGCCAGTAGTCTTTTCCCTACAAACTCTAACCTGTATAACCAAAATAAAAAATCAAAAATTATTTGTTCGACTCAATCTATATTGAAAGGCATTTCGATCTCTCAGAACATCTGATTCAAAAATTCATGAATATGATGCCAGGATTAAAGAAATTATAGAAGGAAAACCTATGAAATTTATGACGACCGAGTAAGCGAAGTACTTATACAAATCTTTACCTCGCCAAAAGCTCCTTTTCCAATCATTGTCAACAACTCAAAATCATCAACACCCATTTTTTGCCTTTGAAGGCGCATATATTCAGTTTCCTTTTGTTCTAAAGATTTAAGTAAGTTATTTTGATCTTCCTCAGATACATCAGCATCAGCTAGCTTCTTTTCAAGTAAATTACGCCTGATTAACACAAAATGATCGAGACGTGTTAAAGCAGCATTTTCTACCCAGAAAAATGACAAGAACTAAAATTATGGTTTCATAAAATAATGCCATAAATGCTTATAGATCTCAACCTTAAAATTGTAAGGAGATTAAGGCATTAAATGTATTTTATTCTCCGAATTATATTTCTTTTAATGATATTTTAGACCCAAAATCACGTCCAAATGCTTATTGGGAGAGTGTCCCGATGTTTATCGTAACATCTATGACGTTCCCGGGACATGTTCAAGGTGTGGCTGAGAAAATGACTGGTTTAAAATTGATGATTATTTCGGGGGCCGAAAATTGACTCCTGGCCCTGGGAGGCTAAATGCACTGTCAATAAAGGGCTTGCAGCTAAAGAAAAATGCAAGAGCCAGTACAAGCAAAGTACAAGTCATTCAAGGGTAATGCCAAACTTTTCGTCTAAATAAGTCCTCTTCCGATAGTTCTGACCAGAGACAAAGATTTATTGTTCAATAAAATTAGTAAGGAAAAATTGTATGAAAATTAAGCGTTCCCAATGTAGATGTTGATGCTGAAAAGACTATCTAGTAAAGCATTCCTTTATATCGGGAAACAGAACACGAAAAGTTCGTTCAGGTACCGTACCTCTCTTTCCTTTCCTGAAGGTTTTTCATATGCTCCTTGTAGTGATTTTCAATGTACTGCTTCGCAGCAGCAACCTTCTGTTTTGTGAGATCTGAGGCTTCCTCATCCAAAAGTGGTTTCGGATCTTCTCTTATACTGCCCATTGAATCCTTTTGAGCAGATGACCTTAAGCGCTCTCGTGGTTGAAACTTCTGGAACCAACTCCTTGCCGAATCCATTAATTCCTTATCCCCTCAGCATAAGAGGAAATCGGCACATAACTCGAACCAAGTCTCTCATTCTATTCAGACACCATTCATCTCATCCATCAAATGCAAAACTTATAAAGAGCACTCCACAATTTTAGTACCATGTATGGAATAGCACACGTACAACGATAACAAATACAGAGGCATGCATGAAATATCAAAACTTGTTGGTGGCCTATCATCACTGTTAAACTAATATTTATGCGTAATACTTGCCTACAGAATGGTTAAAACTAATGGCCATCTCGGGCAAAACAAGAACCGGCTAACTCAGAATGTCTTTAAAGTATCATAAATTCTTTTTGACATCTCACACGTTATAAAACACTAAAGCCCATATCAACAATTTAAATGAAAATCAAGATTAAAAAAAATGATTTCGACCAAGATTAGAAAAAAGAATAAATTTTTCTCGAGCCAAAGATTCCAATAGATACTCTGTCGGCTTCCATGCTATCGCTAGTCTAAATTTTGGCTATCGCTAGTCTAAATTTTGCAATAACTGTGGTCGGAGAAACTAAAACAAGAAAATAACTTGAACTTTTAAGATTCCAATAATCCCACCATCGTACCTAGAACCCATGAAATTAATCTGATTTTAGAATCCATTCAATGTCAAATCGTTAATCTATATTTTCCTGTTCCAAGACAATTTTCGAACATGAAACAAAATAATACCCATACCTTGAATTCCAAGAATTCCACAATCCTCACCAGACTAAAATCCACACGAACTCTAAATTAGTCGACAACGTAGGATTATCGATTATTGAAACAAATTACAATCCACGGGATAGAAATAGACAACATCATCAAAGAAAACTACCCAGGTAAAGAAACGAATTTGGCAATATGGGAGAGCATTAGGCGTGAAGATCGGGTTACCGCCAAATCTTGAGAGAGGAAGGGAGGAAACCCATCAGCAAATTACAACCATGCACATAGGCGAGTATCAATATGTATGGGGTGCGCATGCATTCCTCATTTTAGATTTTTATTAAATTTAAATTTTTAAGTAGATTATATAAAATTCGTCACTCTTTAGTTTTTCCATGGTTTTATGTCATGGATACTTTCAAGTAATGGTCTTTTTTTATTTATTATTTATTATTTTTCCTGTTTATTTTAGGTAAATATGGATCATTAAACTATGTCAAATGATACAATATTTCTAAAAAAATTGTGGAATAATAACAATAAAGTTATCGAGATCCTCGTCTAAAGCATGAGCAGCAATAGTTTTTGTTATATTTGGGAAGAGACATGAATATAGGTTTCGAACTCGAGTCATGTTTCATACAGACAATAAATACAATTAGGCCAAGAGCTTACAATTTAGAAGCAGTGGTCTTTGCTTTCTAATTAAATATTGCACATAGCTTTTTTTTAAAATATATATATATATATATATATATATATTTATTGACTCGTATTTAAAAAAATTTCTACCTTAATTATTATAACAAGATGTAAGTACAAATAGAATTGATAAATAAATTAGCATTTGCCTTCAGAAAATTTAAAATATTTATGCTTAAAAACAAAAATTAGTCCACAAACCAGTAGCCTCCTTTCAATAAGCCCACGGCATTCACGTATCGCCACCTTTTAATTAAATCCCAAACTCGTGGTATCTTTTATGTATCTTCATTCTCAAGAATGAGAGTTGAACTTAAGATCAGTGATTTCAATATTTGAGGGGAAAAATAACTGCGATTTCATTTGCCTAACATACAATTTTTCAATATTGAGACAAGAAGTAGAGCTGAAGAGAAAATTTGAAAATGAAATAAAACCGATTTCCAAATGAGATGTTTACATGTTACATAGTTTCCAGAAATTTCATTATAAGGCTCATGAGATGATAAAACGAATCATCATTAAAAAAACTAAAAAAATGTATATTATACATAAAAACGCAAATTTCAGGATTGGAGCGGAGATTGCTGAATATCTAAGTTCTGAACTTATCCCATTAGATATTTTAATACAATGAAAGACACTTTCGTGTTGTTATGTAAAATTCTCAAAATGCTGCCCAGCCAGCTGATGCAGAGGTTTTAGTAGACCCTGATCCGCCAGTCGAAGGGAGGTTCTTCTGCAGATTAAAAAGGAAATATTTGCTATAAGCACGAGGAAGGGCGTCTTCAACTAATTGCTCACTTTATCTATTAACATACATGCAATCAAATTATCATGATATTTAGAGGGAGGGGAAGCACAAGTGATGATATATGTATCTGATGGATCATAAAATGTAAGATTCAAGTAACAAGAATATATTTAAAGCCATCCTTGGTTGAGGGGTCGACTTAACAAATCTTTCTCCAGGAGGGGTCGACTTTAAAATTGTTCTATCTGAGGGGGTGACTTCGTTATGGTGAAGGTAAATGAGGAATACCTCAAGTGTAGAGAGATCTGAAAGAGGATCGCTCGAGTTTCTTGAATTCTCGTTGCTTCCCTTCACAGCAGAATCTCGACTGGAAGATTTCATCTTAGCAGCAGCCAGATCATTGGGTGGAGGAGGAAGAGGAGACCTCACTTTTACTGCTCCACTAGGTGGAGGAGGAGCTAGGCTGATAGTTGCAGACTTTCCGGCAGCAGAAAGCATGCCTGTTCCACTTGATGACTTGTTCTTTACATTTATTCGAATTGTTTCCCCTTCCTAACGCCCAAAACAACCAACGTCAATCCCTCTCTACTCAAGAACGGGGAAATATAATCCTCTGTCCAAGTCATATTCACTTTCAAGAAAATATTAAGACGTTCAAAAATAACTACCAGGCAATACAAGTGTTTTTAGGATGGGAAAAAAAACGCAACTTCGCTCATGAAAAGTAATAGATACAAAACACATTCAGAACAAAGGTCTACTGTCTGATGCAGTATATAATTGAAAAAACATATAGAACAGCCAGGAACTCTGAGGAACCGAGCCAAAATTCTTGAAAACCCAAAGTTAGGACATGAAGATGTACAATCCTGATTCATTAACAGGTCACTACATGCGAGCATCCATCTAAGATTCACTTCTGCTACCCACTAAAGGCGAGAGAAGAATTACTATTTTGATTCAAGAAGTCATTCTGTTCCTGCCTTATTAATAATGATGGCAGACTTGTGAACATGATATTCATTATCTCGAAGACAAAGTCTTTATACTTCTAAATAGTCCTTCAAAGCTAAATTTTCTGGCTTTAAGTGCTCCATCCAAACAACATAGAAAAAGCTTTCATTTTATGTCCAATCACATTCTAGATTCATTTGAAACGTCTCCTACATTCAATGCCAAATTGTTCGATCAACAAACAATTTATAGCAGTTATCCAAGAGAATTTAGCAGATTAATTAACTCCATGTTGATTTTCAGATTATCTAAGAATCGCATTATAAACGTCAATGCAAAGATATATAACAATTTGAAGACCAATCGACATAAATTATACAACGAGATCACCTTCAATCTGTGATTAACGACGGGATCAATATCAATACGCCCCTCCTCAGCCCCGCCCTCGCCATCGCCACCACCGTACAACTCCTTTTCCCCTTCCCTCTTTACGTACTTCTCGTGATCCGACAGAGAGACATTGAAATCAAACGCCTCGTTCCTCTCATTAAACCCTAATCCTACAAAAGCGTGCTTCCCACGACCATCCTCGATCCTCAGCACGAAGTACCTGGACGAATCCAGCACTGTCTCGACGGCGTTCTCCCTCTGCCCCGGGTGAACAAAGCAGGCGGCAAAGAGCTCACCGGAATTGGGATCCTCGAGTCGGATCTCGCAGCGGTTTTCGCAGGAAACGACACGGAGACGGCCCGTCCAAATCTTATCCGATTGCAGCCACTCCCCGCACTTGTAGCCGCCACTGGTGGGGCGGGGAGGGATCTTGAAGACGGAGACTTCGCGGACAACAAGGAGGGTGTGTTCGAAGGTCTCATCCTCCTCCTCGTACGACATCGTCTGGAATTTTGAGCTGAATCTAATCTCGGAAGTTGGAAAGAGCAGAGAGGAACGTAGCTCCTAAGCAAAACTACAGATAAACAAACCGAAAAAATCAACTGTACAAAACTATACCGCGGCGGGTACAAGACCCGGCCCGATGGTAAATAATAGGTTATTTGCATCCAACACCTTATATTTTATTTTAAATCCTTATTTTATTTATTTGTTAAGGGGATGTTTGCAAACACACAAACGACGAGGAGGTAAATGACATTACCAATAAATAATTTTATTTGTATTTGTATTTGTATATGTACGAGTTACTATAAAAACTGTACATTAGGTTATGTAAAGCCCTTAGTTGTTGCAGAACCGCTGAAGGTGAAGAAGAGTTCAGAATCTGAAATAGAGCTTCAGGTAAATTTCTTGCCTCAATTTCGTATATTTCTTTCGATTATACTCAATAATAAAAAACCCACGTCACATTTCTATGAAAAATTCAGGAACTTTCAAGTTTGGAGTTTTAGGGTTTAAAAAAATTCTGCGCTCCAATTCTGTTATATGCTCGGTGCTTAGTTTGAAACTCTCTGGATATACATGAGCATTTTTTTACAAGAAATCAGTCCTGATTTTCTGAATACAGGTGAAGTTTTAGTGAAGATGTATCTCCAGTTTTACATCAACGAAAACGGTGACAAAGTTTACACCACGAAGGTTTGTTTCTACCGATTTGTGACTTTACTGCCAAAAATTTGTGTGCGTGCAAGATGTGCTCAAAAATGTAAAATTTGGGCCGTTTTATTTTGATGCAAGTTTTACCCTCAAAACACTGTGAGTTCAACGCTGCTGCTTGCAGCCGCTTTTCATCTTAATATCTAAACATGGCTTTGCGGAAATGTTTGTTTCGAGTAGTTTTACATGAGAGGCCGAAACTGCTCGGGTTTAGATATAATCTGGCTTTGATATTTAGCTAGGATCAGAGCTATCTAGAATGATATTATAGACATGCTCTGGGACGAGGTGTCATGGCCAGATTTTATGACCTTTTGTTTGTTATCTATTGGCCGTGAATGTGGGTGCCCCGTGTTGCAAGTACACAATGAAAACTGTCCAACTTCTATGAAATTGGACAAAACTCTAGGGATTTCGAAGCTTTGTAGGTTTTAGATTCGTTGTTAGCAATAGACATTTTACATCCTAAATTTTCCAATAGTCATTTCATGGCATGTATCACTTTTATAGTTGCTTACCGGCTCCCCATGTCAGCTACCTTGGTGGTTGATACTCTGAATTTCAGAAATGTTTACCATGTCTTTCCCATCATCCGCGGACTTCCCATTTCTGGATCCCCCTGTCCTCGAACTTATTTAACTACATTCCCCTGTGTTTATGTAACCAAATTATTGGCTAAGGGATTCATTACTGGGCTTATCACCAAAAGATAATGTGCCTCTGAAAATTCATAACTTCGGGTATACGCTACTTTATTTGCTTGTTTTTTGCACTTGTGATGGCTTACCACCTTTTATTCATTTTTATCAAATACTGGTAAGGGTGTTCTTTGGCACACAAATTTGAATGACAACTGAACCATTTTATCTACGCAGAAGGAATCACCTCTTGGCTTGGCCACACAATCTGCTCATCCTGGTAATTTTACCAAATTAAATTTAAGCATACTGAACTGCGAGTCATTTCTCTCTTGATGGTTGGATGCATCTTTGTGTGTGCTTGCTTGTTTTTGTCATGCTAGATTGTGCAACTTTTTTGTCTCTGTCTTTGAGGAAATGATTGAGCAAATGAGAGCTGGAGTCCATTATTTACTGCCCCAATTGCTTGAAATATGTATTTTTCTGCATTTTTAAATCTTTGTATAATATCATATCTTGCAAAATAACCTCATTGAAAAAACAATAATCCTTTGTTCAATTCATATATTTTTGTGTGTGTGTGTGTGTGTGTTCATATATTTACGGATATCTTTCTTATTGTCCTCTTATTCCCAAATGCAGCCCGTTTCTCGCCGGATGATAAATACGCAAGGCAGAGAGTTCTTCTGAAAAAGCGCTTCGGACTTCTGCCAACACAACAGCCGCCCCCTAAGTATTGAGCGCATAATTCGATGTTGGATGTCCAGGCCAGAACCTTCCTACCAGCATCGAGTTGACATTATCGACACATCCCGTATTCCAAGTTTCGTTTTTGAGATGAGAATCTTGTTCAGGACTCAAAACTGAAAATGTTGTTTACCTTGACTTCTGCAAACATTATTTGATGAAGCCGTTTGGCTTATAAATGGCGTGAACTTGAGACTAGCTTCCCTTGTTTTTTCTTCCTTTTTCTTTTGAAATGGTGCTTTCACTTTAAATACTTTTTTGTTTTGATTACCCTTAAATTATTTAGAGATAGGATAGGGTGCTGCAATTTATTAAAAATTTTAATTCAACATAAAAATTATACAGGTGTAATAATAGATCCAATCAACACAAATTACATTACTCTTGTAAAAGAAGAGGCAGACATCCCCCATATTCCAAAGGGGTACAAAAGCCTAATGATTATGGATAATATTCACTTGATTGGGACTGACTCGTATGTGGATCGGGTCAATTTCATATGACTATAATAATTGCTTATTTGATTTCGATTATTTGATGAATTTAAGGGTCCACAATGTAACACGGAATTCATGTTAACTGAGTCAGAACCCTTGCTACAATTCAATGAATTTAAGGTGATGAAATGATTAGTAGAGATTATTCTATTGGGAAACATAAGTTTTATTCCGTGATAAAATTAAATTATAGATTTTTCTGTGCAAAAATTCGAACGTAAGAAAATATACTTCCGTGTGTTATTTTATGAGATCATGGATGGGCTCATGTCAACCATGAACTTCTTTGATTTGTGTGGTTTTTAATTTTAACCTACACATTGGCTTTGATTCCCGTTTGAAATTTCATTCAAATAGACGATCGATTTAAGTTTTTTTTTTTTAAGTAAAATATGATAATATATATGTATATATATAAATTAAGTTTATTTTTCATTTCTCTAAAAATAATTTATGTTCATTTTGACCATCCACTAATAGTTAGTTGTGTGAAAGGATTTGTATGGTCACAAAAATCTATGTGAGACGGTCTCACGTGTCAATTTTATAAGACATATATTTTATTCGAGAAAGATTCGTAATACCGTATCTTAAAAGACATGTATGCTTTATATAAGACAAAAACTTGTGTGAGACGGTCTCACGGGTCGTATTTGTGAGACGTATCTTTTATTTGGATCATCCATGAAAAAATATTACTTTTTATGCTAATAATATTACTTTTTATTGTGAATTATCAGTAGGATTGACTTGTCTCACGGATAAAGATCCATGAGACCGTCTCACAAGAGACCTACTCTGTACATAAAGGCAAAAACTTGTGTGAGACGGTCTCACGGGTTGTATGTTGTGAGACGGATCTCTTATTTGTGTCATCTATGAAAATATATTACTTTTTATGCTAAGAATATTACTTTTTATTGAAAATATCGGTAGGGTTGACCCGTCTTACAAATAAAAATTCATGAGATCGTCTCAGAAGAAACATACTATTAAATAAAAAGAAAGAAAAGTTAGACATGGAAACTAATTAATTATTTTTATTGAATTATGAGAGTTTTATATTTATACGTATAGCTCAAGAAATATGTAAGGTGACAAAATCGAACAACTACATTTACCGGATATTGGGACGATGAGAAGTGGGAACCACATAGAAGCGCTTAACCTTTGAAAACACGCTTTATAAGTAACTTCAGTCACTATTGCAATCATATAATAAAACAGTTCACTATGCGTAGTACGACACATCACTACGTTGAATTTTCCCATGTCCCTGTTCTTCTAGTCAGCACAACTAAAAGCGTAAACAATAATCAAACAAATTTATACACACACAAGTAAAAATTTCTGGTTTCACTAAAAATTATAGTATATAGTACTGATATAATTTTAACATTTTAAATTGTACAACAATTCAAGATTGTTCCACTCATCAAAGTTCCACTCATCAAAAAAAATTATTGATATTGCACTCCAACGACATTCCTCTCAATAATTTTATTCATTGCAATCCATGATATATAATCTAACATGTGAGAGTGATTATGATATCATTTATAGAATCGGGTGATTGTTGCTTTACAAAAAATTATATCTGATGACAACAATGTAACTATAATATTTTAAACAATACAACAGATCAAACTCAATACTTTTTTTATTGTTTTATCTAACCATGATAACCGACAATTATTCCATCTAACAAGTTAAAATTAATTTTTTTCAATGTTTTGCTTCACGTACGTATAGTCTTGTTTTATCGCGTATTCTGTATAGATGTATACAAATTTATTTAATTCAGGTCACCGTAGTTTGTCAAATAACTGACAATATTCACTACAAAAAATCGTTCATTTAGCGACGATTTTAAAATTAGCGACGGTTGAATATTATTTATTTAATATCGATGCTCTCCTATGTAGCTCATGTAACAATAATAAATCAATGTTACACGTATTAAAATAAATTTAAATAAAAACAAAAAGAAAAATAAGGCAAAACGACACCAAATATTTCAAAATGTGAGGAAACACATTGTTTATCTTTATTTTTTTAGACTGATTTTAATATGTATGATATATATTTTATTTTTGTCACATGAGCATTTGTAAAAGAGTATCAGTATCAAGTAAGAAATAGTTATAAAATTAAAATCCAAAGCTTGTCAACTTACAAGACTAATATTGAAATTTTTCTATTAATGGTGTACATTGAACGAATTAAAATAATTGTGGACCGAACACTTGATGTATTACCAAAAGTTATAGGTAGTGTTAACGGTGTAATTCAGATATTTTTAACTATACAACATGTCAATCACCATGTTTTAATTGATCCACCCAGCATGGTCAATTATTGCACCCATCAATCTCAATCTAATATTGCATTCCTTGCAGTTAATGAGAATCGAACCGTTGAACTTGACTCTAATACCAGTTGTAGAATCAAACGCTTGTCGTTTTACTAAAAGTTATAACTGATTGTAACAGATTAACTCAAATCTTTTAAAATCATACAACAACTCAAACATCATGTTTCGATTGTTCTACCCAACAAGAACAATTATTAAACCTAAAAATCACGATTAGCTAATGACACAATTAGAAGATATAAAATTAGCAAGCTTTGCTTGTCAATCTAGTAAGAGAATCTCGACATAGTGATTGCTCCATTAATTTAAGCAAATTATATGGTGATGTATGATTCTTATAAGCTGTCGGGCTATATGACTTGTAATGCTAATTGGCTTCTTTTTTTTTTTTTTCAAGTAAAACAATTTGGCGAGAAGTTTATGTTTTCGTTAGGTTCAACTTTATTAGAAAATGTTGTTGAATCAGATGAAACTACAAGCTAGCTAGCAGGATTGTTCTTGGAAGAAACTGTCAACGCACCAAATAAACTCAAGAATAGTGGATTTGAATAAGGCAAAAATTTGTGTGAGACGGTTTCACAGGTCGTATTTTGTGAGACAGATCTCTTATTTGGATCATCCATGAAAAAGTATTACTTTTTATGCTAAGAGTATTACTTTTTATTGTCAATATCGGTAGGGTTGACATGTCTCACAGATAGTGATTCGTGAGACCGTCTCACAAGAGACATACTCTTTGAATAATACTGTTTTTATCATTATTATTACTATCGTTGTTGTTAATGTTGTTGTTATATTATTATTGTTGTTGTTGTTAAAGCTTCAATGAAAAAACAGTTGTGTGGTGATTATCTCATAATTCAAATAAGGAATATGGAAATTAAGTGAAAAGTGTGTTTCATATCTCTTTTCGACTATTATCGTAAGAATCAACCATCCAACTTTACTATTTTTAAATCAAAATATAACATGGAACAATTGTTTTAATTTACACAAATATTTGAAAGAGTAAATCACATTTATGGATTTGAAATTCAAATTACATATAGAAATTAATAATAATCTATATATGCACAACTCTTTCTTGTTATTCTAAGTCACGGATCCTCGAATTGGTAATAAATAGATACTCCGCGTTGTCCCCCGAACTTGGAATTCATTTGGGAGGCGTGTGATTATTGCATCTATTGATTGTTCTTAACACGTCTTACGCACTATTGTGCAAAATATAAAAGAGTAGAT
Organism: Primulina tabacum; assembly: GCF_025594145.1. Taxonomy (NCBI): domain Eukaryota; kingdom Viridiplantae; phylum Streptophyta; class Magnoliopsida; order Lamiales; family Gesneriaceae; genus Primulina; species Primulina tabacum. The sequence continues at coordinate 816,078 of NC_134551.1, forward strand.
TTGATATCGTCATATCGATCATGTTCATATTTATAATAATAAGTAATATTTTTGGCATAAAAATTAATATTTTTTATGACTGATCTAAATAAGATATATTTCTCACAAAATTGACTCATGAAACCGTCTCACAAAATTTTTTGTGAATATAAAATAGGAAAACTGCATTTTTTCTTATATATTTATCTTTTTGCGATTTTAGTAATCTAATTTAACTTTTAGACTTATTTTGTTCTATTTGTTTTTTGCAATGGTTGTCATTCTTCCGACGTAGCAGTGATCTGATGCCGACATAGCGCCGATGCTTTCAGTGTTACATTAGTATTTTCAGATGAAAAATGACTAAAATTATTAAGAAATGATATATACAAGACTAAAACTGAAATTTAACAACATAGAAGATCAAAATCTCAAAAGATACGTAACTATACGATTAAAAAATACATTTTCCTATATATATATAGTTTTCCAATTTAATTTATACATAGGAGCTTGATTTTTAACCAGCTCAAAAAATATATTTATTTGATGAAAAATGCGGGTGAGTATGAAATGTCATAGAGTTACTATTGAACCCATGACTTTTGGAACCAAATAATATGAATGGACAATCTGAAAATGAAGATAAATTATTGGCTCCAATCCACATATAATTACAATATCAAGACGTCACTCTTCCACCAACACCACACTCCCACACTCGTCTCAATTCTTATATTTTAAGTTTACGATAAAGATTATCTTTCATCGTCTACGTGCTCGCACGCGCACACATAAAGAATTAAAGATTATATTTGTGTATCTATTATATCATTTTAAAATCAAATTATATATATATATATATCAATAATCACTTCTTGGAAAAAAATTCAAAAGTTATCCTATGAGATGTGGCAAAACATGTATATATATATTTCATATTTAATTTGACTTTCAGTGAGATTGACATTCCCCTAACATTATTGACATATAACAGTCAATGTAAATTAAACAAAATCAATTTATCGAACTGCGATCGAATTTCGACTAGTTAAACGATCAAAAATCTATATATGCCAATATAATGGACCAATTTATTAATATATTTTTCCATTCACTTATATATTCGAGTATAATAACTATTGAAATATAGAAGATCTTGACTAAATAAACTCCAAATTCAAAGAATAATTTAACCCTAACCCTACATTGATTGTTTCTTCTTCGATGGGTTTGGAATGGAAATAGTCGAGCTGTACAACTCAGGCCGGGTGCTGATGACTTGGACCCAAATTTACATCACATGCAAATGTTATGGTTAATTAATTAATACAAACTTTGAATGGCCCCAATGGATTCCTTCCCTCAAATTTTTTACGATATTTTTTGGGAAAAGAAAGTTAAAGTTGTCCTTTGATATTTCCTTTTGTTTCAGTTTTTTAAATGCAAATTTTTACCCCAAAACGTTTGTGTGTGTGTGTGTGTGTGTGTGTGTGTGTGTGTGTATATTAAAGCTTGACCACAATCGGACATTAATACTTATTACAAAATACCATTTTACAAATAATATGATATTTCTAACTATAAAGATAATTAAATATAAATTAGCTTCTTGGAGAATATTTGTATTTGAAATAATGTTGTATTTGGATTGATAGATTTGATTTGAAGAAACATATTGAATTTATAGAAAGAATTTGAAATCATCAATCTTAGTACAACCTAAAATAATTCAAGTCAGGACGTCTCTTATAGCGTCGAAACTCAATAATTAATCAGGAAAGATCACAGATATTGACGTCATTTTTATGCTGATATTATTATTAGAGGCTATATACAGTAATCTCGTCGTCTACAAGAAGGGAATGGGACACCCAATTATTGCAATTAAATGATGTGTATTGTGAGAAATAATATAGTTTTTGTCTTTGATATTTGCATAAATTATTATATTTTAGCCTAACCTGATAATTCTCATTTCATTTGTACAACGTAATACACACACACACAACATTTCTTAAATTATCTCTAAATTACTTCATATATTTTCTTGTCATATATATATATATACACACACACACAGAGACATACACACAAAACTCAAATATCATCTCTAAAATCACAATTACATTCTATTGAATGCAATAATTGTCCATGATAAGAGAACGATTGACAATACATATGACGCTTGGACTGCTGCATGATTTAAAATATTATAGTTGTATTATTGCCATCAACTTTAGTTTTTTGTAAAGCGGTAAATATTTGATCTTATATATTCATGTCCCAAAAGATTTATCAACATGTGCTTCATAAATTGGCATTTTAAACGGTCACATCTAATTCTTGAAAAATCTAACAAAATATTTAAAATATGCCTTACTAATTGGAAGTAGAAAATGTAATAAACTTTTTTAGAATAATTTGAAAGAATTTATATAATAAGTTTCTTGTATTGGAAATAATTTAAGTCTATTACGATCATTGGCAGATTCCCATAATTTTGAAAGAAAAAAAATTCAGTCCACAATTTTAGCATCAATTTTAAATTATTAAGCACCCCTACAGATAGAGATTGAATATTGTCGACACTTCATTAATTGCATAATTATCAGCAAATTATTTGATATCGATTTTTATCTGTATTAATTTAAAAAAATTTGGAAGATGATTCGAAAAATCACGACATTTCAATTTTAGTTTGAAAAATTCGTGAAAATTCATAGATTTGTTTGAACATAAAATCTGAAGCAACACCATCATATATATTTGTAAAGATGGCTGCAATTAGTAAAGTACCTTGAACGCTTTTTGTACCCACGATAATTATGAAATCTTTTCAATGAATTCAGGGAAATATTAAAAGTTTGGTGAAAATTTCAGAAAAAATTGAAAATTGGATTTTATTTCAAGATATTGAAAATTGGATTTTATTTCAAGATATTATAGAAAGCCCACAATTTCGATCGAAATTTGGAAGTCTTTTTTAACGATATAAGAACATGCAGTCACTGACATTCAGTGTGCATCGGGTTAACTCTCGAACTAACGCAATAACATGAAAATTATGTTAATAAGATAAACCACACTGGACAAGACCTATGTAACAAGCTCGTCCGAGAAGATGTTGATAGGGAAAATCGGACTCCTAATTATGGAATAAACACTAGACAACTCAAATATCACAATTGGGACGACTGCCATCATATTCTTTACCAGAATATCGCTTTTTCACATACGTCAATATATGTCAGGGTTGTATATATTGCATTTTTTCATGTAAATGAAAAGAACTCGAAATTTTATACGTACTTTTCATGAAGGAATGAAAATGGTCTCTTATCAAAATATACACAATAAACTCCAATTTTTCATTTTCTTTGTGTCGGATTATGTTCATGTGCATCTATTTCTGGATGCTTCGAAAAAATCAAGTTTTTTATATTTCGCAAATCACGTTGTGGATAATATATTGTGGAATTAAACCAAGATTTAAGTCATCGGCCGATTCATTGACCACAAAAAATAATATTTAATTATTACATTGTTTTCCAGGATCATCATTCTTGTTGTCGATTCGGGTGACCAATTAAGCTTAATCTACTTACATTAAATAATTAGATTATTGAAGCAAATTTACTAACGTGTCGATATTTAATTTGTCTTTAAGTGTTTGTTTGTTATACAAAATGTATATATCATAGCCATAGGGTTAAAAGGAATATTTTGGAGCTTTTTTTTTTTAATTCAGGATTTGGAGGTTACTCCTTAATTTCTTGTACTATGATACCCATTAGAGCCCGGATCATAGATGATCCAAGATACTAAATAGATAGCCCATCTTCTGAAGACGGGTAGGTGGATACCCGGGACATCTTCTTCCCGGGCTACCGGAATCTCAGGCTCTCTTATAAGCTCTCGGGAGATTTCTACCCGGGACACCTCGATAACAGTGCCGCACTCGAGTGTGAGAGTAGGTAAAATCTTACCTCGATAAGCGTTTCTGACAGAATCCTACTGCTGTGACACGATGGAAAAGTAGGACGACGTGACGGGAAGTCAACATCTAATATTACAAGTGGCAAGTAAGCACTGAAACAATGTACTCCTCACCTTCTTTCCTATAAATAGCATGTATGTATTTCATTTAAAGGATTAAGACATTTTTGCTTCTAGTCTCTTGGCATTTATATATATCTTCACATATATTGTCATCATCCTTCACCTTTAACCTGCTGACTTAAGTATCGGAGTGGGCACGCCGGACACCCTTCCGGTGCTCATTCATGAGTTCATTTCTTTGTCTGCAGGTCACGGTTGCAGCCATATTGTACAGAGATATACATTCACCACAAGATATATCTTCTTGCTCATTTTCTTTAAACACAACTCTTATCAGATCCGGTGGATTGTCCCAACCCTGCTCATCCGATTCACCAAGATATCATCATACTATATATCGGCAAAGTCAGCTGAGGAAAATAACAGTAGTATAAATTTAATTTAAAAAATTTGTGAGGCATTCAGGAAATTAAATATATAGAATGAAATATTTACTATGTAAAATTAGTTTTGTATCGCATAAATTGTTTGCTTTGTAATCTCTATATTTTTTTAGATATACACTATGCTCAAGGGATCCTCATGTTGTATTCACTGTCAATCGATGCGACAAGATAAAACATGTGTGATCATGATGTCGCTCTGTATTATTTATGCTCCCAATTTTTTTTAATAAAAACTTAATATTTACGTTTGCATATTTTTAAGGAATTGGGGTTAGTTCATATATATTTCATTAAATTTTTTATTATTATTTTCAAAAAAAAAACTAATAAAATTTATACATACATTTCTAAAATTATTCGAGATTTCCTTCTCTATAATTTTCAGTATGAATTTTTTGATATGTCACAAATAAATTTATTACACTTCCAATGAAATTAAATCGGAGTCGCAAAAATCCTCCCCTAGTTGTCCCTAATCGCCCACGTAAGGGTTTCTTGTTAATTCTCCTTTCCTCGGAAGTTCCACAATACCTTTAACCATAATTACTAATTATACAAGCATAATTTAAAAAGCCACGTTTATCAATTAAATATAAATATAAATATAAATGAAATAAATTCCCATTTGGCCAAGCTTGGTGTTAATCATTGTTTGATCTCTATATATAAAGCCATAACTCCTTCACTTAATTAATCACCATATAACATATATAATACTTCTCCAAATGATCCCTTCCCTCTAAAGCTACTCATATATTTCTTGCATCACCTTTCTTTCTCGAACCCTAAATTCTTGGCAGGGATTCAATAAGATATATATATATATATATATCTGGAATAAAAATGGGTTTAAGAGACATCGGAGGCACGTTGCCGCCGGGTTTTAGGTTCTACCCGAGCGATGAGGAGTTGATCTGCCACTATCTTTACAAAAAGATTGCTAATGAAGAAGTTATCAGAGGAACTTTGATGGAAATCGATCTGCATACATGTGAGCCATGGCAGCTTCCTGGTAGGTATCTTTTCTCACTTTACAACGATGGTATAGGGTCGACTCGAAAATTTAAACGGATGTTTTTTTAAGGGCTATTTTCCTGTTCGTTCGTGTTCGAAATTTTTTATTTTATAAAAACCAAGTGTTTTGAGTTCTTTCAATTTTATTTTTTGCTGATGATTTGGTTGCATACGATATTTTTTTGTCCCATCTCATCACACTTTCCTTAATTATTTGAGTTTGGTATTTTTTTCAGATTCTGATTTAAAATCATAGCTACATATTTTTTTTTTTGTGTGTGTATATACTTTGATCCAGCTAGCTAGCTCCATTAAAAGCGCAAAAGTTTAAAGAATTTTATGCTTCTTGTTAAAACCAGACAATATTTTCTTTAATGATTTATTACAGAACACAAACATGGGTATTACATTAAATGTCAGGCTTTAACACATAATTGAGTGCATGCATTTGCACCTAAAAAATTTAAGGTTTGCTTCACGAATATAATATGCATATGTATATATTTAATATATTCTGATCTCTTGAGGGTCCTAATAAAATTTAATTTCGATTTTTTTGTAAAATAATGATAACTTTCGGCAAAAGAGTGACGAAATCTAGAAAAGGTCTGCAGTTTTTAGAAGAAAAAAGCAGCAAAGACACATTTTTATCGTAGGTTCAGTGAATCTTAACAACGTATGCAGAAACTGGATAAGATTTTATAACTGAACATGTCTATTATAATTTATAATATGACCATGGCAGAGAATATTTCCATATCCCTGTGTGTATTTGAAGTTCTTTTTTTCTTCCTGTAAAAAAATATTATAAAAAAGTTAAATAAAAACTAACTTTAAAAGATTGCTTTTTCAACAGATACACGATCTTAACATGGCTTTTCAAGAAAATACTCGGCATTAATTATGGAGAATATATGACTTCACTAAGAAGTTTTTTAAAAATATTTTAACAAAAATAATATTTTTTAAGCATGACTCAAATTATAGTTTATTAAATATTTTAAATCCATATGTGTATTTTTTTATATAAGAAATTGTGCTAAATATATGTTTTTTTTTAATCTATGATATGGACGACTATTATTTGATCTACAAAACTGTGATTATAAGCGAAGACAAGGATTGTGACATAAACTTATTACCTTATAATTATAGTGACCTCTCTATATCTTTTTAGTCTGCAAGTATAGAAAAGGCTAAACAAAATTTCCATTTTATTTTATATTATAAATTTTATTTCTCAAATTTTTAAGAACTTGGAAGAAAAAATATGATATATGCATGCTTGCTTGCCTTGAGAATCTTGGTGACTTGTAACCAACTTTTTGTCACCTTTGCAGAAATCGTCATACAAGTTAACAATATATGGAAGTGATGAAATATAACTAACTTATATATGGATAGTTATATCCTCACACTTACTTCCAATCCACACAAATAATATTTATATATATATATATATATATATATATATATATATATATTATATAAAATAAAGAAATATTTAATTTACGAACTTAACTAAAACCATGAAATTGAATTATGTATTTTCTTTAGATTCAGCAAAGTTGAATTCAAGCGAGTGGTACTTCTTTAGCTTCCGTGATCGCAAGTATGCAACTGGATATCGAACCAATCGGGCCACCACCTCGGGCTACTGGAAGGCCACCGGTAAAGATCGAATGATAGTCGAGCCGGGGACTCGAGCCGTAGTGGGCATGAGAAAGACTTTGGTTTTCTACAAGAATAGAGCTCCTAACGGAATCAAAACTGGATGGATCATGCATGAGTTTCGTCTAGAAAACCCTCACGTGCCTCCTAAGGTTGGTAACTTAAATTTCAATATGAGTATCATATTAGAGAAATCTACAGGCATGTAATAAAAAAATTTCCAAATACTATAAGCTTATTTTTTCTGAAAAATATACAATTAAATATTTTTAATTTTTTAAGAATTTTTGTTTAATTCATTCGACATAATTATTGAAACATATCATGTTCTCTAGAGAAAGGAATAATTAAGGATCATGTGTTGAGTAATGCGAAAGAAATAGAATGAGGTCACTTTGGTGGCAATGCCTACTTATAAGTTGTAAGAAACTTGCTTATACTCCATGGAAACTCAATTTTTTTTATATAATCTATGCAAATCAATTTATTATGATTGCAAAACTAATCGTTTTTTTTAATAATTGAAAAGATAATATTTTTATTTTATTTTCAACGGCCTCCAACTCGAACTTTTAGTAAATCTGATCGATTTGTGGTGGATTTAACAGGAAGACTGGGTATTATGCAGAGTATTTTACAAATCAAGTTGTGAAAATAGCACACAAAATGGCTATAACGATCATCTAAACACATCTTGTGCTAATTTGGATGGTGGCTTTCAAAACATAATCACTTCCTTCTTCTCCAACGGCTCATCTCTTCAAAACCCTAGCACTTCCGTGCCGGGCTATCACTTTGATCATCACCTTTCACAATACAATGACTCGATCAACGAGCCTCGTCGCGATCCGTCGAGTAGTACTACTCCTAGATGTGAAGACGATTACGGGTTCTTGTTCGACATGACTTTCGACAACGATTCGAATGGAGTGATCATGTCTTAGAGTCACGGTCATCATCGTAATAGTTTATAAAACTTCACTTTAATTTTAAGATAATTTGATATGTATATGTGATGTTACGATACATGAGGAACATGTAATTTGTGAAATCTATAAATGTATGAGATGATTAATGTTGTAGCTAGCTAGAACTTTGGGCTTGGGGTGTATAGTGTAATTATATATTGAACAATCTATTAGTTCAAATATATATAGTTTACTTAGTTATTAATTCGTGGGTTTTGAATTTTTTGGAGTACTATGTGTACGAGTAATATTTTAATCATAGTTAGAGCAGGGAAATTAAAGTAGACAATATTTTATGTTGCATATGCTGAGATAAATTGCAGAATTTGGAGGTAATATGTATGGCTGAATTGGCTAATTTAATATTTCATAATTAAACATATCACGTCAAACAGAATTCTTTGTTCCTTCATTTCGGTTAAAATTAAATGAAGTTGGTGACAAGTTGTATTCAGTAATTGAAGAAACAAAATAAAACGTATGAAATTATGTAAGTGTACGACGTTGTTGGTTCGAAATTCCAGAAATTTATATTAAATTTTTTAGAGTTAATTAAGATGAATACGTAGAATTAAGCAGAATTTATGATTTTGAGTATGGTTCGACGCGATTTTAATTCCAAATACTATTTTTTAAAAACAAATTATGGTTGAGTAATAAATTTAATATGCTAATATCTACCAATCTTAAATATTGTGGACAGTTCATACAATAAATGCCTTTGAACCTGAATTGGCTAAACAGTTAAATCTGAAAACACACAATCATTACAAATTATTATCTAATTTTGGAACTAATCATTATCTATTTGACCTGATGGCTATGAACTTAATTTAATTATTATAATTTGAAATTTATTTAATTTTTACGGATAAATGTAATGTAAAAGTTTTACATTCTTGTTTATATATAAGCACCTTTTATTTATAATTGTGACATATTCAATTTATATCCAAAGATATGATATACGATCAAGCACATCGTAACATGATTCTTCATAGATTATGGTCCATATGATATTTATTTTTAATAATAATTATTAATAATACTAAATTATTAATTCTTTTAAGATAAACTAATTTTGTTTATACATAATATATTTTAAAGAACAAGGTCTCTTGTGAATAAGTCTCACGAACCTTTATCTGTGAGACGGGTCAACCATATCGATATTCACAATAAAAAGTAATACTAATAGCATAAAAAATAATACTTTTTTATGGATAACCCAAATAAGATATTCGTCTCACAAAATACGACCCGTGAAACCGTCTCACACAAGTTTTTGCCTTTACGACTCAACTTAGATGTTATTTTCACTAATAATATATTAGAAAAATATAAATCAATATTATTAAATCTAAATCGTTCAATCCAAATATAACTTTGAGTTATTAATACTACTTTTAAGATAAACTAAATTTGTTTCTATAGAACATATTTTAAAGAATATTTTACTCAACTTACATGTTATTGTTACTAAAAAAAATTAGAATAATATAAAAAACATAACTTTGAGTTACATTTGAATGGACAAATCCATTTGTTTGAGTAATCTAACCGACGTAATATATTTCAAATCTAAAGTACTAGTTATTTCATTATAATAGAATTCAAATTAATCATACGATTCATTTCAAATTCTTCGTTTAAGTACTCACTTAAATCAAAATACAATCTTAGAATTTTTTATTTTATTGTTTTGATTTATATTAAGCAGAATAATTAGATTATCTCGTTGACCGAACATGGTTTTAACTGCCCTTCCTGATCATTAATTTCGGCTGGGAATAAATCTAGCAAGCGGACTAGGTCAAGTAATAGTATTTGGAGATGAGTCCAGGTATCGTACCCACAGAGATCGATGTTTAATTACTAGAATATGAATTATTTTTCCTAATTTAGGCTAATAAAATTCAAATGATGGGAGATAAATTAATTAAAACTAAATAACACGATTTAAATAAATTAACTAAAGCAAAACTAATCCAAACTATTAATTTAGACGAAAATTCAAATTATTTAAAAACGACTAAGGCGCACAACGGTACCGAGACAATTTATAATCTACGTGTCAAATTCATATTCAATAAATTAATTATTTAATTCACGACGGAATTCCCAAAATTATTTATTAAACGATTCCTCGAACTAATAAACATAATTAAATCTAACAGTTCAATTATTCCTAACTGAATTTAATTAGATTCAACCGCATTAGATCGCTGTGAAATTCCAGTTTTTCAACCTAAAGTCGCACACTGAAATCGAATACTATTTCTAGTCAATTTAACCATGTGTTAATTGATGTGTGAAGCAAATAGTAATCTATCGCCTTCCGGTTTTAGATTAACCAACAAATATTCTATTTAATTGGCCAGATTAAAAGAACACGTGATAAACGACATCAATCAATGAATAAAATAAATAATCTAATTGAATTAAACTCAAAACATCAAAAATAATCTGTCTCGGCCCTATCGTGGCCTTAGTCTATAAAAATCTACTCCATAAACTTAAAATAAAAGTCAAAATCAGTGTTTAAAGTCAATGGAGAAAACATAGTTAAGAAAGAAGGAAAAGAATTCTCAATGATTTGTAGCATGTGTGAGGAATTCCTCGTGCTTCTGCTCTTCTTCCGCGCTGGTGCTACTTCACAGTAGCTTTTTGTTCTGATCTTCCTCTCCTTCCTTCCGTCTTCAGTGCTTCTGCTCTCCTTCTTTCACTCTGTACGTTACGGCGCAGCCCCTTGTGCGCTTCTTTTATCCTCCTCCATGGGCCTCTTTCTCCAAATCTTTTTAAAGGCCCATCTCAAATAAAAAGAAGTGTAGATAAGATCTTTATCAATATTTACATAGATTTTTCAAGATTTCAATATCATCAAGGAATAAAAAATATTTTATTTTCTTTTTTTTTTATATTTTTTCTTTGAAATCTTGTAAATTCATCTTTTATTCCAAATTTAATCATTTTCTCTTTTATTCAAATCTACAATTATTATTCAATTAAGCACATAATTAGGGATAAAAAATATTAGATAAGGGCAAATATTATTAAATCAAATCCCTAAAATCTTTTCAAGATTTGGCCTTATCAATCCCCCCACACTTAGCCTTTGTTCGTTCTCGAGCAAATCAAAAGAATAAAAATATTATGAAGGAATATTCAATGATTCACCACACAAAATGACACAATCAACACTTTTCAACATACCAAATTCCGTCACACTCAATCAAAAGATCACACTTTGAAAATCGTAAAATTCACTTTCGCTGCAACTTTAAAACTCAAGCATTCACTAGAAAAGATCAAGATAATGAGATGTGTGTAGTGTGGAAGTCAAAACTCATATTCCTCAAAGGTGTTTTAGTTCAAGGAATGCTCATATTTTCTGATTTTTTTTCATATAAAGAAACTCTCCATAAGCTTATCTTTCATATCTTTCTCCACTAAATGTTGGAAGAATATGACCCGGTCAATATGTCTTTTTAAGCTTATAACGTTAGGCCACGGCTCACGGCTACAATAAAGGTAGGGAGATTCAAAATGAGATAAAATAAACAATTATTCCTTCAGCGCATTCCTATATCTCTTATCTTCCTTCTTATTGAGTTTCATCATCCTCCATCAAATTTTTTTTTTTCCATCTTCCTTCAACTTTCATTCATCTTCCCCCATTATTTTTCTCTTTTCTTTCAGTATTTTTTTTCAATCCTTAACAACATTTCCTTTTAGGCTTTTCAATCACCACATCAATATTCCTCCTTCCTCTTTTTTTATGTATATTTATATTTTCATCAATCCCCTTCTCATTCTTCATGATTTTTTTTTTAAACTCCTCCAATTTTTCTTATCAATTATCAACACATGGAAGTTATTGAAAATTTAAAGCGCTAAAGGGGTTTATTTCTCTCAAAATTAGGTAGATGAATAGTATATGAGCTAAAATTGGGTAGTTGATGTGGGATTTTGAAGGAATACGAGTGGGGGCTAATTGTATGTCTTTGACACACTCCACTCGATTTATTAGGCTCAAAAGGGGATACTAGGGATATAAATGATGCATTGGGTAGGCTCGAAAGGTCAAACGGTCCAAAGATCGCCTAAATCATCCCTAAGTCATTTTCCTCCGTATTTTCGCCTCGAAGGATAATCAGACAAGTTCTAGATTGTTTCTTTTCTTTCTCTTTTTTTTTCGATTTTTTTTTCATGCGCTCACCTTTTACCAATTCACGATTAATTCATATAAGTATGACCTAAAGTGCATATATTATGTCTCAAAATATGATACAAAACTAGTTTGTGCTCAAATCCTTCGGGTACAACTACAGATCATCTCAATCAATTCTAGGTGTGATGTAATTTCTTGAGTGTTCAAAAATCTAGAAAGTCAATTAGTGTATCATGTAATCACTAGTGCGGTTTCTCAAAGAATAACCAAAAAAAAAAAATTCATGCTCGAGGATTAATCATTGAAGCGTATGCTAAGTGTTGTTTAATAATTCCCCCCAAACTTAAGATTTACACTGTCCTCAGTGTCATGCCATTCGAAAAGAATATAAAACTTTGATGTAGAATAGCAAGAATGAACTTCCCTGACAGTGTTGCTTTGAGATCCATGAAATGCTCTATGGGGCTGGTAGAATTCCTCCATGCCTGTAAGATTTTATTTCAACAGTTTAAACTTTCCAGAGTGTGAATCATCTTGCTTCATTCCAATACTCCCTACACACACCAAAATCATAGAGGATTAACCTAATAGACTGAAAAGATAAAAAAATTAAAATGAAACGAAATAAAATAAATCACTGGGTTACCTCCCAGCAAGCGCTAAATTTCTTGTCTACAGCTAGACTATGGAGAAGCAGCCTTCAAATAGCGGCTTCCGCCCATAGTAAGTATCATACGATATTACATATGAGTCTTGATTATGTGTGCCCTCAAGCTTGGCATGATATTGACATTGTAAGCTCGTCGCTCCAACAACACTCGGCAAAAATTGATTATTAGGGGAAGAACAATCCAATCCATGATAAAGCTCGTAAAGGATGTAATATTCTTGAGTTTGCGTTGATGGAAATAAATAATCTGCTGGTGGAATATATTTTAAGACCATATACGAGTTCAAATCCTTCGACTTGTGTTCTTCTACATCCTCCAACTTCTCTTCTGCCTCATCTTCGCATAGGAATTCCTCGAAGAATTCTTCTTCCTTCAAAAATAAATATTTTAAATGAGGAAGAAGTGGTTTGAGTTCGAGAAATTGGGGTTCTTCTATGGATGGTTTAAGTGATTTTGGAATATGTCCAAGCTCCCCAATCTTCGAATTCACAGATCTTGGCAGTGGCTTTGATCCCTCCAAGAAGTTCATACATTCCTCCACCTCTTCTCTGTCTGATTCCGTGGACTTTGGGTTCACCAAAAGCATCTCCACTGGGTCTTCAATAAAAGTATCCTGCACACTACACTCAACAATATCATCAATAGTATCTATTCTATAACAATCAGAAGATCCAAGATATTTCATACTACGAAAAACATTAAAAGTTACCTTCTCATCATTCAACCTCAAAACTAACTCATCTTTTTGCACATCTATGAGAGCTCTTCCAGTAGCTAAGAAAGGACGACCTAAAATTAAGGGGATCTCACGATCCTCCTCCATGTCTAGTACAACAAAGTCAACTGGAAATATAAATTTATCAACCTTAACCAAAACATCCTCTATAACCCCTCTAGGATATTTAATAGATCTATCAGCAAGTTGAAGGGAAATAGTAGTTGATTTAACTTCTCCAATCCCCAATTTCTCAAAACAAGAATAAGGCATAAGATTTATGCTAGCACAAAGATCACACAATGCCTTGTTAAAATTAGAATTTCCTATAGTGCAAGGAATGGAGAAACTACCTGGATCCTTAAGCTTTGGAGGTAATTTATTTTGCAAAATAGCTGAACACTCCTCAGAAAGCGTAACAGTTTCAAAATCAACAAGTTTCCTCTTTTTAGTCAAAATATCTTTCAAGAATTTAGCATAGGAAGGCATTTGAGCCAAAGCCTCTACAAAAGGAATATTTATGTGCAATTTCTTAAAAACTTCAAGAAATTTTGAAAATTGTTGATCCAATTGTAGTTGCCCTGCTCTTTGAGGAAAAGGAAGTGTATTAATATCAATATTATCATTAGAATCAAATTCCTTACCTTTCTTACCTGTCTTCTGTGTAGTCTGAGTGTTCTGTTCCTTATCATATTCCATTTTTGGTTTCATTCCTCCATCATTCTTTGCCTCCATATCTGTAGAATTCTGCCTCTTTGGCTCCTCTTCCTCGGTCCTTGACCACTTTACTCACTGCATTCACTCCTTTCGGATTTTTTTCAGTATCACTTGGTAGTGTTCCAAGGGGTCGATTTGCTAATTGATTGGCTATTTGACCCATTTGAGCATCCAACCTTCGCAAGATAGCGTCATGATTCTGCAGTCTCGTCTCCATTCTCACAACATGTTTCATCATAAAATCCTCATAAATTGGTCTTTGATCTTCTTGCTTGAATCCTGGAGGTGCTGCAGGTACCAATAATCCTTGTTGTCTCACTTGTTGAGGAATGGGCAGTGGAGGAATATGTGTTGGATTAAGGGAATTCTCTGTATTCTTCCAAAGCAAATTAGGGTGATGCTTCCATCCTGGATTGTATGTGGAACTGTATGGATTTGATTGCTGTCTCCATTGATTCCCCACAAAATTCACTGCTTCTTCATCAAAGATGGGTTGTTCCTCGATGAATATTCCTTGGACCTGATTTGCTTGATTTGATTTCAGCTGAGAGAATTGATGGGCCAACCCATCAATCTTAGCAGTAAGTGCATTCAACACATCCATTTCAAGAACTCCAGCCTTCTTTTCTCGTTTAATATATGGCCAACCCGCACTATTTTCAGCCATATTTGAAATTATTTCAAGTGCAACTCGTGGAGTCTTCCTGTATAAGCTACCATTGGCTGTCGCATCTAGCATGGAACGCACAGAAGGATCTACTCCGTTATAGAAAATCTGAACTTGTTCAGATGAAGAGAAACCATGTTGAGGACACCTCCTCAACATCTTTCTAAATCTTCCCCAAGCTGTATCTAATATCTCCCCATCCTTCTGGCGAAAAATGAAATATCCATACGCAGTTGTGCTAGCTTGGTGGGTGGAAAATATTTATTCATGAACATTTCCACCAAACCATTCCATGTAGTAATAGAGCCAGCTGGTAGATCTCTAAGCCATTCTGCTGCTTCACCATGCAAAGAGAAAGGGAATAGTCTCAATCTTATGGCATCCGTGCTCACTTCCATTGAATTTGATTGTGTCACAGATAGATAGAAATCCCTCCAGATGTGCATTAGGATCCTCGGTCTGCGATTCCTCCAAATCTCACTTGATACTGTATCATTTGAATGATGGATGGCTTCAACTCAAAGTTATTTGCTTCCACAGTAGGGCGAGTAATGCTAGAACCATAACCTCTAGTGGTTTGTCTAGTGAGATCATAGACAGTGCGATAATCTTCCTCGTTGTCCATTACTTCCATCCCTGCTGTTTCAACCTCGTCCTCTGGTTTTAACTGTTCTTCCACGTCAAAGTCTGAGGATTTCTCCCTTTGTGCTCTACGTCTCCGTCGAAAGGTATTCTCAATCTCTGGATCAAATGACTCTAATTCTATGTCTCCTCTAGCACGACTCATGCACAGTAGATAATTCCTGAAAATAAGAAACAAACTTCAAACGTACTAATATGCGTAGAATCGACAAAATAAAATAAAAACCTAATATCAAGAAAATAATAAATCCTAATATTAAACAATTCAATCCCCGACAACGGCGCCAAAAACTTGACCGACGATTTCGGTTGGGAATAAATCTAGCAAGCGGACTAGGTCAAGTAATAGTATTTGGAGATGAGTCCAGGTATCGTACCCACAGAGATCGATGTTTAATTACTAGAATATGAATTATTTTTCCTAATTTAGGCTAATAAAATTCAAATGATGGGAGATAAATTAATTAAAACTAAATAACACGATTTAAATAAATTAACTAAAGCAAAACTAATCCAAACTATTAATTTAGACGAAAATTCAAATTATTTAAAAACGACTAAGGCGCACAACGGTACCGAGACAATTTATAATCTACGTGTCAAATTCATATTCAATAAATTAATTATTTAATTCACGACGGAATTCCCAAAATTATTTATTAAACGATTCCTCGAATTAATAAACATAATTAAATCTAACAGTCCAATTATTCCTAACTGAATTTAATTAGATTCAACCGCATTAGATCGCTGTGAAATTCCAGTTTTTCGACCTAAAGTCGCACACTGAAATCGAATACTATTTCTAGTCAATTTAACCATGTGTTAATTGATGTGTGAAGCAAATAGTAATCTATCGCCTTCCGGTTTTAGATTAACCAACAAATATTCTATTTAATTGGCCAGATTAAAAGAACACGTGATAAACGACATCAATCAATGAATAAAATAAATAATCTAATTGAATTAAACTCAAAACATCAAAAATAATCTGTCTCGGCCCTATCGTGGCCTTAGTCTATAAAAATCTACTCCATAAACTTAAAATAAAAGTCAAAATCAGTGTTTAAAGTCAATGGAGAAAACATAGTTAAGAAAGAAGGAAAAGAATTCTCAATGATTTGTAGCATGTGTGAGGAATTCCTCGTGCTTCTGCTCTTCTTCCGCGCTGGTGCTACTTCACAGTAGCTTTTTGTTCTGATCTTCCTCTCCTTCCTTCCGTCTTCAGTGCTTCTGCTCTCCTTCTTTCACTCTGTACGTTACGGCGCAGCCCCTTGTGCGCTTCTTTTATCCTCCTCCATGGGCCTCTTTCTCCAAATCTTTTTAAAGGCCCATCTCAAATAAAAAGAAGTGTAGATAAGATCTTTATCAATATTTACATAGATTTTTCAAGATTTCAATATCATCAAGGAATAAAAAATATTTTATTTCCTTTTTTTTTTATATTTTTTCTTTGAAGTCTTGTAAATTCATCTTTTATTCCAAATTTAATCATTTTTCTCTTTTATTCAAATCTACAATTATTATTCAATTAAGCACATAATTAGGGATAAAAAATATTAGATAAAGGCAAATATTATTAAATCAAATCCCTAAAATCTTTTCACGATTTGGCCTTATCACTCGTATATAATAAATATATTTTCGAAACAAGCCCTACTCAAATTAATGAATTATTTGATATTTATTATCAACAATAATAATTACTATTATTATCACGAGATAATATAAACTGAGATTATAAAAATAAAATAATTTAGATATTATCTTTGCATAACTTTTGTGTTTGTACAGGTATATCAACTCTCACCCTCGCTGCTACAGTCTGAGGGGATACCTTTGTATCGTTGTGTGCAGAACCCACATGAATTTATTCGCATCTCTCCTGGAGCATATCATTCAGAATTTGTGTAGGTTATTGACTCATAATCATTATTACAATGTACTTTGATCAGGTTTAATTAGTTACACGAAAACGAGTGAAAATTTTCATAAAAATCGACTGTTGATTGGAGCTGCCATTGAAGCTGTGAGTGCACAATGGGAAACCCTTGCAATAAGAAATTATTCCTTGGGTAATCAACTGTGGAAAAGTGTTTCTGGGAAGGATGGGATCTTAACAAAAGCACTTAAGGTTATGTCACCGATCCGATGATTCTGTTAATGATGAAATCTTGTGAAGCTAAAGACTTCTGGTATATCACGATATAATGTTCTTTAAATGATGAAATCTTGCGAAGCACCTTATCTGAGTTTTCCTACATAGGGTAGGAAGTTCTTGCATACATCTTGTAGTCATGTGAGTCAAGTTCTGAAACTTGTCTCAGTTTCTAAAGTGTACTTAGGGGGTGAGCGAAAATTCGGTTAAATTGCTTTCGGTTTTATGTTTTAAAAATCACTTCAACAGAGATAATGTATTAAATAATATTGATTTTTGTATAGACCTTATAAATTGTTGATTTTATCGGCTGATGGGCGTAAATCTTCGCCTCTTTGTTCTCTTGCACGATGCATATTTGTATTGCAGAAGAAATGAGCAAGGTCACATATATCATCCTAAATGTATAAAACAATCGGTTTGAGCAAATTCATACCCCCAAGTGTACTGATTTCTGGTTGTCAGAACTTAGAAACTGTGATGCATCATGCATGGATGATATGAATCGGAATATCCCTGGTGATGAATTTCGAACCCTTCTGTGGAAGTCTTGAAACCTGTACTGTTAGTTTCTGGACATTTTGATTGAGTTTCAAGATGATGAAGTCCCATTAGCTTCTGCCAGTTGAGCAACTGGTTGGGACAGGCCAATTGCCATTTTGGATCGTGGTAAAATTTAGATTCGATCTATTTAAAAATTAAAGTTGAATTTCTTAACTTCATACTCTGTCATCGCTGCTGGACAGTTGTTCATTGGCCTATGAAGTTGCATGCAATCGTACGAGTTTTTCTTTTTCAACTTCTGAACTAATCTACTAATGTTTGGTGGGTTGTGAAAATTATTCTGAATTGCGTATTATTGGTTTTTTGACTTATTTATCTTCATATTTAATTTAATTTAACGATTATATTCACGTGTGGCGTACTTATATATATTTTTTTTTCTTTTGTAATTTGTATTTTTAGGATTAGGAAAGCTCTCGATTTCTTTTAATTATTTTTCGAATTATTCAAGATAATTATCTAAAACTATTTATAAATAATATTTTGGCAAGGGAAAAAATAATTATTATTATTCAAAGGACATTAATGTAGACTATTTTATAAAAATGCACTTCGTCACTCCAGAGGTATGCCACTATTTCTTGGCTCTCACATTAAAATGCAGGTATCATGAAATCAATCACCATAATAAAACTCAACAAATCCTTCTTAACACATACATATATACACATGTCTGTACAAACTTTTTGCAGTAACAAAGTGAACCAAAACTCAAAAGTCAAAATCTCAATCACCATCATCAGCTAATTGGTGAGCTGCAGCCTACAAACCCAACAAATTCTACTCGCTTCATCTTGTTGCAACAAATCCGTAGTTCCCGACGAGAATGGCGTTTTCAAAACCTCTGCCGGCATAAATTTACCTGTAATCACATCACAAGACATGAAAAAGAAGTCATGAACAAATAGATATTGTTTATGTTTCCCTTCTTGATCTGCCCCTAGCCACGGTGCTCTCACGTTGGTTCCGAAAATGGCTAAGCAGCTGTTGCGCCTGCTTCAAAACAACGAAATCATTTAAAAAAAATTATATTACTCAGCGCTGAACATGAGATAAATGGAGGATATGCACCTTTTCTCTGGCTCTAGGAGTGCCTGACTGAGTCAAAGCAACGAGAGGTGGAACCGCACCTTCTTGCAAAACAATCCGGCAATATTTGGGGCTATTAATGCACAGCTGCGTCAATACAGAGGCAGCGTTCTCCTTTCCTCTTTGAGATCCCATATCAACAATCTCCACAAGAAGCGGTATGCCACCTTCTTGAGCGATGGCTGAGCATCCTTCTGCGATAGTCGACAAATTAGCAAGAAGAGCAACAGCTTTATCCACCATTTCTGTTGAAGGGTCCATCAACACAACCAAGTGTTTCACAGCCCCTGCCTGAACAATACGAGCCTTGTTTTCGTGAAATATAGATAGGTTAAACAAGGCTGTTGCAGCATCTTTCTTACCTCTGATGGTACCTGATCCTAACAGATCAACCAAAGCTCGAATTGCGCTTGACCGACCAATTTTGATCCTGTACTCATCCAAAAGTGAGAGGCTAAAGAGAGCCGCTGCAGCATTCTCCTTGCCTACCGAGTTTCCATTTTTCAAAACATGGATGAACGGTTCTAAAGCACCTTCTTCTGCAATCTTAGCCTTCAAATTTTCATTAATTGACAAATTTAGTAGAGCAGTGATGGCATGTTCTTGAGCAAGGTTCGTATCAGAGTGTAACAAGGAGATTAATGGGGCAATAGCCCCACATTGGACTATAATGAAGCGATTTTCCACATTATACTTTGCAAGAAAACGTAATTCTCCCGCAGCTGCAGTTTGCAGTTCAGTTGATTCGCTCTTCAAGTCTTTGATTAGTTTTTCGACATGGGAAGTAGTTGTCAAATCACTGGTCCCCGAGTCGGATGAGAATGAAAGTGTTCTAAATGAGTTAAGATTTCTATTTGATGCTATTCCATCCATTGTTTTGGAGCTGTGATATTGCTTTCCACTGAAAGAAGAAACCCCAGAAATTTTATTTGAAAACGAGGAAGAGGGATAAGATGTTACATCACCAGATCTATCACTTACACCATCTTGCTTACTAGATATCCTGGAAATTTCGGATGATCCTGTAGGGAGATACTCAATGCTGGAAATGGCACTTGATGTTGACTCACTCCTGCTATGTATATAAGAATGTTCAGGGGATGATATATCAAATTTCGCAGCCTCCTTCATACAAACACCATTACCATTTACATCATGCCCACTGGAAACACCAATCTTTTCCTCCTCAAAACCGGAAGAGGATCTTGAAGTTGAACATGGGAGGTCATCTTCTTGACTAATTCGTTCAGGAAACTTTCCAACCGAGAGAATATCTGAAGAGTTTCTGGAAAGTTCAACTTTGTTTTCGCTACACCAGTTTTCTATAAGAACTTTAACTGTATAATTGGAAATGAGGTTATTGTGTGAGAGTTTGCGCCGAGTTTTGGGGCAAGTCACAAGTCCATGATTGAGCCATTTTTGGATGGATACACGGTCGTAAGTTTGGCCCGAAGACACAATCACAGGATCTGACATGAGTTCCAAAGATAATGGACAGCGAAAATACGAAGGGATCTGAAGACTGTTAATGGCCTGAGTATTCTCGAGCTTAACCGCCGTAAAATCATGAATTTGATTCATAAGATCAACAGCTTGAGAGATTTCATCTAAGTTTCTTCTTGTTCTATCGTCTTCAGCTTTCTGCCTTTCCTTTTCCAATGCAATATGTTCGCTCAAGAGTTCTTGATTTGATCTCAAGTTGAGGGACTCGACAACTGTAGTAAGATGCTCAGGATCAAGAATTTTCCCTTCGATTTGTTGTTTAAAAATCTCTTCTATGTCTTGTGACAATTTTCCAAGATTCAGATTTTGAGATTCCTGCATACAGAACTGGAGCAAGAGTCTAAATTTACATATTCCATCGGTATATTGAATGTTACCCGCCTAGTATTATAATTGTGCAGTGAATTAAAACACTCCATTTGCACAAACTAATAAGTACCAAAAACTGGAAAGTTAAGCTGGATCATTACCTGAGCACGAGACGCACTCAAAGTGGTCGGTGATGATTCAGCTAGTCTACATAGAACATCCGAGAGCTTGACTGAGGAATTCTGGATTCTAATTAACAAGGGCTTGCATTCTATCGCCTGTAAATAATTTATAATGCAAAATTAGAAAAAGAATTTGTCAGCACACAGGTTTTGAAAATTTCAGGGCATTATGAAATTTTGAAAGTATGCCAGACTGGTGTAATATATTTGTAATACCCCGTCCCACATTGGGTTGAGAGAGGAGGAATGAACACTTCCAGTAGTTAGGGTAAATCATTCGTAAAGACAAATATTGGCAAGAAGTCTTGCTTGCGAGAGCGGCCAAGGATGCCACAGAATGATATTAAAGACAATTATTGGCAAGAACACTGAAAATCAAGTGCTACGTCGACAAAGTGGTAACATGTAGGGAGTTGCCTCTATCGTTATATGCACAAGAGTCAATTCTCGAACATGAAGTCGAGAATGCCAAGATTAGTGAGTTGAGGTGCTATATAGCAATGAGACATTGTCTTCTAAAGTAAGTGCGATTGCAACACCTCTATCCCATATCTGTCATAAAGCTACATAGTGACTACTAAAATAGCTAGGGTAAATCATTTTTCTGGAACGAGAAATGACAAAAATTAGTTGCTAGCGAAATACGTGTAGAATCTCACTTGCATGGGCCCGTGTGCCCAAGGAATGTCAAAATTAATGCTAGTTCACAAAAGGATAGACAATTTTCCAGAACACCTCTTATATGCCAATGGAAGCAAGGAAACAACAAAGCCAAGTGAAGTTACTCACACATAGAATCTTGCTCGTTTTGGGAGACCATTTCTCAAGGAATATTCTAGCCTCGTTCACTGCAAAATCGAGCTCTTCACACTCTTTAGACAGAGCTTCATCAAACGGCAGTTTACAATCAGCGACATCATCAAGTACAGCTTTCAAATGCTTCAAGAAAGACGCTATACTTTGGTATTCCTTCTCAACCGGCGTTGCCTTTGACATGCAGCATGTTACCAGATGAATGAATCGAGAAATGATGTTAATGAGGCTTCGTAACGATGTTAAATCCATTCACCTGTGTAAATAATGTCACTGATAAAATTAAACAATGGGACATGGAAAGCAACAAGGATAAGCCTTTATATGATTTACAAACTGATATACACGTTCTGGAGGGGAAAAGGAGAGAGACGGTTCAATTTGAGGCATGGTTTCAATCACAACTAACTTAAGGTATTGATTCTTTGAATATATAGCCATAAGCTAGAATCTGCATAACCACGTAGCATAATTTCGGTTAAAACGCTATTTTTCAGGTCCAAAAGCGACTTAAGAAACAACTTTATCATAATAAAGAGTTCACTTCCGTTAGAACTCGTCAGATCAGATATGCAAGAGTACTTGCATCAAGTTCTGAGAAAGTAAAACTGCCAATGCAAGAAAGACAATATCATAAAACATGAGAAAACGGGAAAGGAGTAATTAAATAGCTACTAGATTTTTTCAGAAGTTGGACGTAATCCTCGTACACCACCACAGAATAGTAATTTAAGAGAAAGAAAGACTTTATCTACCAACTTCAAATTGCTAAAGGAATTGCTTTTCTAACCATAATTGCTTTCGCCAACCACTATAGAATTTTCAGGTCGAAACGCATTGAAAGGATCTTCCACATCAATTCTCTCTCTAATCATCAACCAAAAAGATAGAAACAGGTATCTCAACTAAAAAACCGGAACCTTGGAAGAAATTTTATCAACATAAAACATCAAGATTAGTGGTAGACTGCAAGAAATTCACGTACAAACCTTCAAAGTTCCATGAGGTCAGTAATTGCTTATGAGAAGAAGTCTGTCATACATTCATGCAAGGGGTAAAATTAAACAGCCTCTTGACAAATTAATTGAAAAAAAAATGAGACAATGACCATAAAAATGAAATGGTGCATACATCAGTCTGACGAACATCAGGACAAAAATTACCATCTATGGCACTTCATTTTTTAAAAATGCTATTACCTTGTTTCACTACAGAATTTACATTTGTCTTTTCGCAGACCTTAAGTCAAAAC
Organism: Primulina tabacum; assembly: GCF_025594145.1. NCBI lineage: Eukaryota > Viridiplantae > Streptophyta > Magnoliopsida > Lamiales > Gesneriaceae > Primulina > Primulina tabacum. The sequence goes on from NC_134551.1 coordinate 839,671, forward strand.
AGAAGCAATGTGCTTTCATAAGCGAAACTATAAAATTTGCCCCAAATTACATTAAATTGAAGCTGGACTCGAAGTCGACGAACGAAATCACCGAAGTTTTCCAGAACCAGTCTGTTAACCCAAAACCAACAATTTTTTTTATCTCATACCCATGGTTAGAACCCCATATTACACCCCAATTCTTGTAAATTAGTGCAACATACTAAAAAATCCAAGACTGGATTGAAGTACCTCTGAAATTGTGGTTGGGAGCAAGAAGACCGTACAGCTGAGACAAGAACAGAAAAAAAAAAAAAAAAACAGATCTTGATGAATCCCAACGAACAATCAATCAGGCTTCATAAGGAAAACCCATGTGCCTGATCAATCAACTTCATGAAATCAGCAGAAAAATTTCATCAAAACAACCCCTTTCTCTCTAGACCAATAATTCCTCCCATCTCCTCTTCATCTTCATTTCTGGAAGAATACAAAGCTGGGAACACCAAGAAGAAGCAAAAGCGAGGAAAAAGAATAAGAAAACAGGGCGGTCGAATCCGTGGGACCCCTTCATATCTCCAAATTTGCTGGTTGTGGGGATGAATAAATTAATGTGATGATTAATTAATTATCACATCATTGTCATTATTATTAAAGGATTAGAAATGAAGATCAGAAGAATATCTAATCATCGTTAACACCAAAAAAAAGAAAAAGTGAACTTTTTTTAATAAAAAGGCGAAGCGGATGTATGGGTGTCAATCGGGTGGGTTGGGTCGGGTTTCGAGTCAACCCGCGAATTTTTTTTATTTTTTTTTCAACCCGAACCCGAAGTAACCCGAAAACCCCCAATCCGAACACGAACCCGTATAACCCGACTCAACCCATCTAACCCGCCTAACCCGAATTTTATTTATTTGTTTTAAATTTGTTTAAAAATACTAATGAAATAAATTCAAAAAAATAAAAAATAATAATAATATTTTAATTTAAACACATAATAACAAAATTTCCGATTTAAATTTGAAAATTTAATCTTAGAAAAGTAAAAGTATATTTACTAAATCAAATAAAAAATTGTTAAAAAAATAAAAATATGCAAAATAAATATTAAATGATGAAAATTTATCATATAAATATACAATAAATTTTGTTCAAGTATACAATATATAAAAATATAGGTAATATTTTCAAAAAAAGAGGTCGCGGGTCAACCCGTGACCCAACCCGAAACCCGCCTAACATGGCACTAACCCGAATCAACCCAACCTGAACCCGAAAACCCCAACTCTAACCTGATTTTTTTCATGTTGGATCGTATCGGGTTGATGGATCGTGTTGTATTTTGATACCACCAAGCAGCAGATGGCAAGACTTTGCGTAATTACGTTCCGACATGACGAATTTTCATTCGCAGAAAAAAGAAATAATTGCTGTTTCCAGTTGCAAATTGTACGAGGATGTGGCAGAGGGGTCATTTGCATCCACATACCTCGCTAGCCTATTGCATTTAATATTTATCTGATATTTTTTCCCCCGGAAAAAACTTAGTAACTTTATTAACGAATAAATCAATACGAAAAATATTCACACACCCAGAATGGTGCATGAGAAGAGCAAACAAAATCTGCTAAAACGTGAGCTACTTCAATGATCGTTCGTCTAACATATTTAAGAAAATTATTGCCAAGTGTCATAGCAACATTTGAATGTCTAAAACACATGATCTCACATTACTCAACTCATCTAATGGTTTTGTGACTATTTGTACTGTACAATTAATACCAACATGACTGGACCCCCCTATCTTTGACAATTTGGAGGCCTTCTTGGATTGCTAGGAGTTCTTTGGGATGACTAGACCGAAACCATCTGACCCTCATGGTTGAGGGTAACACTTACACACCCAAGACCACATCGATAATTCGATTCTGGGAAGCTAGCGTCTAGTCGAAGCTCACCAACTGGAGGGGCTTGCCAATGTACTGGGGATCGCTCTAAAAGCCATGTTCCAGGGCTAACTCTTTCCCACGATGCTTGGCGATATTCCTCCAGAAATTCAGCCACGTTTATGCTAGGAAGTTTCGGTTTCATTGCTCCCGCTGTTATGCATGAACTGCCCGGCATCTCTCACCCCAAACTATCCAAGCTTGATCACAGAATTCTTCCAACTCTCTTTTGCTCGTGTTTCCCATTAGCCATAAGCAAACCTCTTGTATATCTTGGCACTTCTACTTCTTCATCCTTTTCCAAGTATCATGATTTTTCCAGAATCTCTTGAAAATGGAATACGCGTGGCGAAAAGTGTCGGTCGAAGATCTTCCCGAGAAGTGAGCATATGCATTTTCTTTGTGTTTTGATTGCCCTAATCAAACAAAAGCCTGAATAGTTTCGTTACTGAATTTCAGTTATAGGATCTTATCGGAGTTTTTCGGTTGTATGATTCATGCATTGAGGGTGATCGATATATATGGAAGGACCCCTACATTTCCGATCATTAGCGATATAATTCAATCTCGGATCAACATGTAAGTGGTTGGTGCAATATTTTTCACTTCCCAATATGCATGTATTTTGATTCTTAATTGTTTTTATGCCCATTTCAGGAGACTCCTACGCAGGCGTCTCGCACATAAAAAATATATACCGTCGAGGGTGATTCCTCCAACTGCACAAGATGAAAGTTTACCTTCTAACCGACAAAACCCGGAATCTTATGTTGATCCGCAGCCACCAACGCCTCTGAAAGATACCTTGTTCCCACCATTGCCTTAGAAAGTGAAGAAGATGCCACTTTCATGCATTATGGTTTCCAGTCCATCGAAGACAATAAAGAATTTCTTGTTGCGACTCGAAATAGTCTTGATATACTGTCCAGCATATTGAATTCTGAAACTGAACCAAAGCCAATCAAGGTTACTATTTTTGCATTTTTCCTTGTTTGTTATGCAGTTATTATGATTTTCTCACGTATTTTACAGACGTATTGATCCTGATGATTTTTCTTGTCTGGGATGGTATGAATGAGGGTACTAGTGAGTAGAAGACAATTTTTTTTACCTTGTCAATGTTTGTGTGAGGTTTCTCAAAGCGTTCTAAACGTTGTTTTTCTTTACTAGTCCATAATTTTAGATGCTCGCTGATTTACCACTCAGCCTGATTGTCTATTGTCTTTTTCGTTTAACTTAGTGTTCATTATACTTTCAAATTAATGCACCACCTCATTCATACCCTTGTATATAATAGCGACATTTTGTTTCGAAATGTCATTTTAATGGTGTGAGAAACTTAATGGAAAAAGATATCTTATGCATAGGTATTAGCGACAGACACATACTAAGGTTCAGAGATATCGCAGAGTATAGGTGTTAGGTGAGGCACTCGTCTTGTCGGAGCGAGAACCTTTATGGTTGAATCTAAATATCATAAGAAAATCTATGATCAAATATGGAGTTAGGCAACTATTTTGATAAATAAAATCAAAACTAATATCCGTTAGTATGTAAACGAAAGGTAACGGCTTTGTTTTATGTTTCACATTGAGTTTACTATCCTCGTATTTAAGGTGCCTTGAGAAGTGCTTTTAGCCATCAAAGTACACAAAGATCAGGACATCACATTTAAGGCATCTGCGTCATCGAAATTAACAAATTTCTCATGGAGCATTTTTGGTTTTTTGGCAGGATGAGCTAACAGTGAGCATGCTAGAGAAGTGCAAGCAATCTCTGCCGGTTAAACCACATCTGATGATGAGGTCATGCTTTTTGACGCTCTTAATCTCATTGACGAACTTCAACTGGTCATATCCAGATACACTGAAATGGCAGCTGCTATCGAATCAGGACATCAAACAAATCAAAAGGAAGAAGAACCTGCTCGTGACAACATCTCAAATGAAACTACTGTACCAATTCAAAGAGAAAGTGACAGCAAAACCGAAACTCCGGTTAACATAACAACAGATAGCACGAAATCAGGAAAACCAAGTTACCAAGACGAGAGTGGTGATAAGATGAGCTAAGTATGAGAACTTACTTCCTGTTGGTGTTTTTTTTAAAATATTTTTTTGCTGCTTCGAACTCTGTTTAGCTTTAGGATGAATAAGTTTATTTTACAATAGATGTAGCATTTTACACGAGGCAGCTCCGAAGTCAATACACCCATGACTTTGCTCTGTATTGAGCTAACAGAACAAAATTACGACACCAATTTTCTTGACCCAATTCCCAACCTCTTTGAATTATCGATCCAAAGCAAAATAGTTTTTTTTTTTTTTTTTTTGAAAATAAAATTCAACTAGCTTAGCTTCTAAAAAGTCAAACCATTTTTTAGTATTAGTGTAATTATGCATAAAATAATGTTTCCTTGCTTGTTAAGCTTTAAGAACACAAATTTTGAAGTATTTGAGTATTAAATTATGAGTTTATCGAACTCTTTGCTGATATTTCATAATGGGGTATTTGCATTTATACCCCTAAACTTCTTGCATCTATCAGATAAATCACAATTTTTGTTTTTGGCCTTTGGGTAGATATACCCCTCGATTTTTGTGGGGGTCCGTGCTCCTGATTAATCTTTAATGACAAAACAACCAGGATTTATTAATGTAAATAGCGAAAGCGATTAAAAATTTTTCTTTTGGGCCAATAGAAATTTCGACATGACCTTCCCGTAAGTAGGACATCCCAAAAATTTCCAAACCACACAAACAACATTTATATACTCGAAATAAAGTCATAACATCAATTCACAACCCTATAGCCGCACTGGCCAGGACTAAACACATATAGAGCCGGCAAGGCTCGATCACACAACTATCAATACAAAACATCGTAAAAATAACAGTACAGCTACACGGGGCATCTCCCCGGTAAATGTATAACTCCATAATATAGTATATATATATCTGGGAACTCTCAACCATGACTCGACGATTGGGCACCACTACCTGACGCTCCACCAGACGCGTCAAATCCTCCTGGATAACCTGCTATGGCATCAAAAACAACCACAACATAAAAAAAAACGAGGGGTCGGGCCCCAGTACGACGAACCAGTAATATTACGACAAATATAACTGACATGAAATAAAATCAAGTAAAATACAATGAAATGCAATGCAATGCGTGTCGGTAACAACAAAATAATGGATACCAAAGCGGAGTCCAAATGAAACGCATCAGCAACAGTAACAGTGCCCACCCGTGCCAGGACTGCAGCAACGTAATATCATGCCGCCGCTCATCCATGCACGTAGCATCAAGGGTACGGGAGCGACCCGCTCAGCCCTCATGCAAGTCACCAGGAGTGCTAATCCTACCCACTCACTCCATCGATGACGCAACAACTCGATAGATCAATATCAATAGCAATCAAAGGAGTCAAGGCTCGAAATGCTATGCCACAATAGTATCAACTCAAATAAATGCATGAATGCAATCACGTATTCACAGAAACACATAAGGCACGCCACAACTCATTACAAAGTACTTAACGTCATTTCACATCATATAGACGTCATAATAAAACAGTTCATGCGTACCTCAATTGACTTTAATTTACCACAAAATATCTTAAATCCTCAAGAAAGTCCGGTAAATGCCAACTCAGACAAATCACCTGAATATTAATTTAAATGGTCTTATCATCATATAAAAATTTCAGAACCATTTAAATTCACTAAAAATCCAATTTCAACAATTTAGGCATTTTAAATTTCTAAATTCTCAATATTCGACTAAAATACCTAAAATCAATTATTTCTATTTTATCGTCGCAAAATATCCTTTTTTAGCTTTAAATGATGCTAAACTAATATTTATGCGACTGCGATAAATTCTAGGTTCACCAGATTATACCTCCAACTTGCACAATTCCGAAACCTACAACAATAACCCAATAATTAATTGTTGGAACTCAAATAAATCAAAATACCCAAAATTCGAAACCCTAAAATCTGAATTATACCTCTGAAAGATTCGAATCTTGTTCTACGCTTCGAATTCGAGCTTTAAACAACAGAATCTAATGTTTCCTCCCGATTTTCCGGCGAAATTAGGCGGCGGTCTCCGACGGGTTTACGGGAATCGCGATTTTTCTTAGCAAGGGTGGTATCAATGGATAGCTCTCATCGAGAGGATTCCGAAACTATGCTTATTTTCGAAAATCGATGACCGACGGTGGAGTTACGGGCGGTCAAAGGCGGAAGAAAATTGTTTGACAAAGAATGAAATGTTTCGGCAGAGGGGAGAGAGAAAACGAAGATTCTCGTTTTTTTTTAACTTAATTATATATTATTTTAACTTAAAACAATTGGGCTGGTCTGGGCCTTGAGACTTTTGGGCTCTCACATTCTCCCCTACTAATATAAGATTTCGTCCTCGAAATCTAGTATACACAGCAATTATACAAAAGTGTTTTACAAACATTTACCACTGATAGTACATAGGGAAATCAGAATACATGGAATAATTTATTACATTTTCAAACAAATGAGGCCAATCCTGACGCATCTTAGCATCTAATTCCCATGTAGCTTCTTCTCTCCCTTGTCTACTCCACTGCACCATAACAAGTGGAATCGTCTTATTCCTAAGTTGCTTTTCTTTACGATCAAGAATTTGAACTGGATGCTCAACATAGCTAAGGGAACTATCCAACTCCACCTCATCAGTCCTCAAGACATGAGAATGATCCGGCTCGTACTTTCGTAACATAGATACATGAAACACATCATGTATCGCAGACAAACTCTGTGGTAAGTCCAAACGATAAGCCAAAGTGCCAATCCTCTCAACAATCGCACATGAACCAATATAACGCGGAGCTAGCTTCCCTTTGCGCCCAAATCTCATAGTACCACGAAACGGTGATACTTTCAAGAAAACCTGATCGCCAACCTGAAATTCTAAAGGCCTACGCCTTTTATTAGCATAGCTGGCTTGACGATCCTGTGCTGCTTTCATTCTTTTTCTAATCATTTCAATCTTCTCTTTCATTTCTTGTATAAATTCTGGCATTGACATCTGTCTTTCTGCTACATCTTCCCAGCATATCGGAGATCTACACTTTCTACCGTACAAGGCTTCAAATGGTGCCATTCCGATGGTTGCTTGGAAGCTGTTATTGAAAGAGAACTCAACAAGTGACAATGATTCCTGCCAACCACCCCTGAAATCCATCACGACTGCTCGCAACATGTCCTCGAGTGTCTGAATGGTCCTCTCAGACTGACCATCTGTCTGTGAGTGATATGCTGTAAGGACCGTGTATCGTGTTACCGTAAATCCTGTGTGATTATCGATAATTCATGAAATTGATATGTGATTATGTATTTGATGTATATTATGACAATGAAATTGAGAAAATGAATATTGAATATGAATTGACGTTGTAAGAGCTCGAGTGGAGAGGCCGGATGCCAATTTAGTACAAACATAAATATTTTGTACAGAATGTGTGGCGCCCGGGCGGTAGAAAATGACCGCCCGAGCGCCAAGGTAGAAAAGGTTAGTGTCAAGTAGAACACTCCGCGCCCGAGCGGTAACTTTTGACCGCCCGAGCGCGGCATAAAGATTTCTCGGGGACAGAATGTCTCGCGCTCGGGCGCGAGAATTCTACCGCCCGAGCGCCGAAGCGATGAGTTGATAAGAACAATTCTTTCATTCATTTTCTTCATTTCCTTACCGTGGCTTCGAGAGAAAAGAAGGGAAACTCGATTTCCTTCGTCCGAATCGACTTCGAAACGCTGTCTAAACGCGAAACAAATTATATATTTGTGATCGTCGCGTCGAGAGCTTCTTTTTGAGGTAAATTTCTTCTAGTTCCAGCAGCTCGAAATATCAAAGTGCTGGAATAACATGTATTTGAAGTTGAATTTCTGATATGTAGTAGAATAACCGACAAGAAACTTGTATTCAAAGTCGGAATTGAATTATGATATGAATTTGATTTGATATGAATTTTTGAAGTTTCAAATGATATTTGAAACTCATATTAATGATTTTGGAGTATGTTATTGATTGGAATGAGTATGTTATTGATGTAGATAAAGTGTAATATCAATATCTTCAGGCTACATCAACTGGAAACGAAGAATTGAGGTATGTTGTGACCGGGTAACATACGACAGGTATCTGTATTATATGATATATGTTGGATTGATTTGATTGATTGGATTGAGAATATGTGTCTATATGCCTACTTGTTGATTAATGTGGCATACATGACATGGAGAATTGAATATCGATGTATAAAATAAATGTTTTTTTAACACACATCATTTTATGCATACATCGATACATGACATGCACGTTGAGCTATGATCCTTGGATACCTTGATATGATTGGATTGGATTCCGGGGTTTGTGAACACAATCGCTATGCCGGTATTATATGACCCGTAAACCATAGACAATTGTGGCCCCATATGATTGGATATGAGATTTGGGACTTGATGGCGCTTTGCCGACGCTATCATACGAGTATCCCATATTGGCCGGTGTGCCAGCTCGAGCATTGATTTGATAGCGATTCGATTGATTCTGACATGTGCTCAGTGGATGGGCATTTGACCCGATACCTCCACGACATACATGCATTGCATACCATATATCATTGCTTAGATATATGTGGTATATATGATTGGTTGTTCCATACGGAGCTTTGCTCACCCCAAGGGGGGCTGTTGTTGTCTTTGTGTGTGGACAATGGCAGGTACTCCAGGATATCAGGAGACCGGAGAGGGTACTTCTGGAGGGAGCCACAGCTTGGGCTGAGGTTTTATGTTTATGTCTTGTTCCCAGTATAAATGTATATGTATTTATATACCAGGGCATGTCCCGAGGATATGAGTTATTTGTATATGATTGGTGTTGATTACGTGTGGGCATGTTTTATGAATTGAGATGAAATACTATTTTTAGTATTCAAATAAAATGATTTGGGCTCATTGTAAAGAAAATTTAAACTCGTTTTCCGCTGTAATTAATTAACCCTAATCAGATTGCATTGTAATAACGATTAGGAGCTAAGGGCCCCACACAGATGGTATCAGAGCATAGCTGTGAATGCTCGATTGAGTTTTGTGTACACTTGAATAGGCACAAATGAATTGTGCGCTTGTGTTTGAATTATTTGTATTACTTGATCCTACTTGATTTGATTCGAGTAAGTATTTGATGAGATTGATGATATGAGATGATGAGATTATGAAATTGTGATATTCATCTTTTGATTTGTAGATGGATCCCACAAATGAAACTGCGAGTAGCAGTACTGAGAGGATTGTTGGGCAATTTGAAGGATTGTCCATGGATGTAGTGATGACTCGATTCCAGGATCTGAAACCACCGAGGTTCTTTGGCACTGAGAGTGCTGAAAGAGCTGAGGCCTGGCTAAAGGATATCGAGCACCTGTTTAATATTGTTGAGTATTCTAAGGCTCGGAGACTGAAACTTGCTTTGTATCAGCTGAAAGACCGAGCTAAATCTTGGTGGGAAGCCGCTGAGATTGGACTGAAGGAAGCCGGGATTGAAGTCACATGGGATGTCTTCAAGGCCCAGTTTTTGGAGCAGTATTCTCCTCCATCTTATTATACTGCACAGGAGAATGAATTTAATAATCTGCAGCAGGGAACGATGTCTGTTGCAGAGTATGCTTCGAAGTTTTCTACTTTACTGAAGTATGCACCTCACGTAGCTGGGAATGCGAGGGCAAAATATAACAGGTTTGTAAATGGATTACATCCTGCTTTATATACTTATGTTGTTTCTGGATTGCCTACCAGCTACGCAGAGGCAGTTGAACGAGCTAAGGCAGCCGAGGCTGGACTTAGGCGGGGAGGTCCACAGTATACTCCTCCACCTCCGGTGTCAGCTCAGCAGCCTACTTTGAGGCCGAGAGGTAAGAAGTTTAAGAAGACTGGTTCTGTTTCTTCGTCTTCTTCGAGCTCTAGTGGATCACAGCGAGGGAGTCATGTGATTGCACCCTATTGTAGCCATTGTGGGGGTAAACATACTATCGAGCAGTGTCGAGGTATGTTTGGTACTTGTTATCAATGTGGCCAGGAAGGCCATTTCTCTCGAGTATGTCCGAACAGGGGTACGACTTCTGCTCAACCCCAGCCAGGATTTAGAGGTAGCCCTGGTATGACGAGACCTACTGTTCCTGTTCCATCATTTCAGCAGTCGAGTGTCCCACGATATCGAGGACCGGGTGGTCAGAGTACCCAAGTTCCTCCTCAAGTGAGAGTGTATGCCATGACTGAGGATCAGGCGAGAGAAGCTCCTGGAGGCGTGATTGCAGGTATTTGCACGCTTTACGATTATCCTGCACGTGTTTTATTTGATACAGGAGCATCTCATTCATTCATATCTCATGCATTTGTTGCATCTCACGATATTGAGTGTACCCCATTGTATGACACTTTGTCGATAGCCACGCCAGCAGGGAAGATTATTTTGTCTGAAAAAGTTGTGCATAATTGTGTATTAATATATGAGGATAATGTGATGTTCTTGAATTTGATTGTCCTCCCAATGCACGACTTTGATTGTATTGTTGGCATGGATATCTTGATGACGAATCGAGCTACTGTTGATTGTTGTCATGGAGTGGTTCGATTTCGACCGATTGATGGACCCAAGTGGAATTTTTATGGCAAGGGTTCCCAAGCCAAAATTCCATTGGTATCTTCCTTGGAAATGTCCCGATTGTTGACTAGCGGAGATGAAAGCTATCTTATCTACGCTATTGATATTTCGAAGAAGGAGTCTTCTTTATCCGAGATTCCTATTGCGAAAGAATTCCCAGATGTATTTCCCGATGAGATTCCTGATTTTCCTCCTCATCGAGAAGTTGAGTTTAGTATTGATCTTGTGCCGGGGACTGCGCCTATTTGTAAAGCTCCCTATCGTATGGCACCATTAGAATTGAAAGAATTGAAAGAACAATTACAGGATCTTCTCGATAAGGGATATATTCGACCGAGTGTATCACCTTGGGGAGCTCCAGTTTTATTTGTTCGAAAGAAAGATGGTACGATGCGAATGTGTATTGATTATAGGCAATTGAATCGGGCTACTGTGAAAAACAAGTACCCACTTCCTCGTATTGATGATTTGTTTGATCAGCTGCAAGGTACTTCTGTATACTCGAAGATTGATCTTCGTTCTGGGTATCATCAAGTACGAGTTCGAGACGAAGATGTGCCCAAAACTGCTTTTCGTACGAGGTATGGCCACTATGAATTTCTGGTTATGCATTTCGGTCTTACGAATGCTCCTGCTATTTTTATGGACTTAATGAATCGTGTCTTCCGAGATTATCTGGACCGATTCGTTATTGTATTTATCGATGATATTCTTGTATATTCGAAATCGAAAAAGGAGCATGCTGAACATTTGAGACTGGTACTTCAAACTCTTCGTACTAGTCATTTATATGCCAAATTGTCCAAATGTGAATTTTGGATGGACAGAGTGGTATTTTTGGGCCACGTCATTTCAAGACATGGCATATCTGTTGATCCTGCTAAGGTCGAAGCTGTATTGAATTGGCCGAGACCTACGAATGTTCCTGAGATCCGTAGCTTCATGGGTTTGGCTGGATATTATCGACGTTTTATCGAGGGATTTTCGAAAATAGCTAAACCTATTACTCAACTGACACAGAAGAATCAGCGATTCATTTGGTCAGATGAATGTGAAGCTAGTTTTCTTGAATTGAAGACGAGATTGACCACAGCACCTGTGCTTACTATTCCCTCAGGTACCGGAGGATTTGTGGTATGTACAGATGCGTCTGGTAAAGGTTTGGGCTGTGTTTTGATGCAACATGGACAAGTGATTGCTTATGCATCTCGTCAATTGAAATCTCATGAAACACGTTATCATGTTCATGATCTCGAATTGGCCGCCCTTGTGTTTGCTCTGAAAATTTGGCGCCATTATTTGTACGGAGAAAAGTTTGTTATATATTCGGACCATAAGAGTCTGAAATATCTCTTTTCTCAATCTGATTTGAATATGAGGCAACGCAGGTGGATGGATCTCTTGAAGGACTTTGATTGTGAGATTCAATATCACCCTGGATCGGTGAATGTTACTGCGGATGCCCTTAGTCGGAAAGTTTATGATTCTGTTTTAACTTCTGTTTGTGTCGCCATGGTACATGAGGATATTTGTACTTCTGGCTGGACTTTTCACTCGAATTGGAATTCTGTTACTGTCTCAGCATTGCAAATTGAGCCGAATTTGATATCGAAGATACGAAAGGCCCAACGAAGCGATGCTCAGATCCAAAAGTCGAAAGAACTGGTATCGGCAGGACATCAATCTGGATTCCAGATTTCTTCTGATGGTTCTTTACGACTTAATGTTCGGCTGGTAGTCCCTAATGATTCTGATTTGAAATCTGCTCTTCTTCGTGAAGCACATTGTAGCAAATATAGTATTCACCCTGGAGGTCGGAAGATGTATTTGACATTGAGACCTCAATTCTGGTGGAAACGTATGAAGAAGGACATTGCTGAGTTTATTTCGAAATGTCTCGTCTGCCAGCAAGTAAAAGCCGAGAGAATGAAACCGAGAGGATTGCTCCATAGTCTTGAAATCCCGAAATGGAATTGGGAACATATCGCTATGGATTTTGTGACTTATTTACCTCGTTCGCCCAAGGGCTGTGATGCTATTTGGGTGATTATTGATCGGCTTTCGAAATCTGCGCATTTTATTCCCTATGAACGGACTTATCCTTATAAGAGAATGGCCCGTTTATACATTGAGAATGTTGTGAGACTGCACGGTGTGCCAGTCTCGATTGTATCTGATCGTGATCCCAGATTTGCTTCTAAATTCTGGGGTAGTTTTCAGGAAGCGATGGGTACGCGTTTGGCTATGAGTACTGCTTATCATCCTCAAACTGATGGCCAGACCGAGCGTACGATTCAGACTCTAGAGGATATGTTGCGTGCGATTGTGATGGACTTCAGAATGAGATGGCAAGATGCCTTACCATTGGTCGAATTTTCTTATAATAATAGCTTTCAGACGAGTATCGGTATGGCACCGTTTGAAGCTCTATATGGGAGACGATGTAGATCACCGTTATTCTGGGATGAGATTGGTGAGAGACAATTGACTGGACCTGAAATGATACAGGAAATGAACGATAAGGTTCAGTTGATTCGGCAGCGGATGAAAGCTGCTCAGGATCGTCAAACGAGTTATGCGAATAAACGAAGACGACCCTTGGAATTCTAGAAAGGTGACAGAGTATTTTTGAAAATATCTCCCTTTAGAGGCACTGTTCGATTTGGCATGCGAGGGAAATTATCTTCTCGTTATGTTGGTCCATACGAGATTCTGGATCGAGTTGGTGATCTTGCGTATCGATTGGCATTGCCACCAGCTCTATCTACTATTCATGATGTGTTTCATGTTTCTATGCTGAGGAAATATGAACCCGATCCATCACATGTACTTGCACCTGACGAGGTTGAACTGGATCCTTCTCTTTCCTATGTCGAACAACCTGTTCGTATTATGGATCGAAAGGAAAAGATATTGAGAAATAAATCGATTCCCCTAGTACGAGTGCAATGGACACGACATGGTGTTGAAGAGTCGACGTGGGAATTGGAGAGCAAAATGCGATATTCATATCCGCATTTATTTGATGCTAATCCATCTGTTCCATTGTATTCGATGTATTTTGATCCTTTTTCTGATTTTAGCTTTGATATGTACTATAACTGGTGACATATGTATGGTTGCCAATGTAATGTATATAGAGATGTTTGAGATTTCGAGGACGAAATCTTTTAAAAGGGGGAGAAATGTAAGGACCGTGTATCGTGTTACCGTAAATCCTGTGTGATTATCGATAATTCATGAAATTGATATGTGATTATGTATTTGATGTATATTATGACAATGAAATTGAGAAAATGAATATTGAATATGAATTGACGTTGTAAGAGCTCGAGTGGAGAGGTCGGACGCCAATTTAGTACAAACATAAATATTTTGTACAGAATGTGTGGCGCCCGGGCGGTAGAAAATGACCGCCCGAGCGCCAAGGTAGAAAAGGTTAGTGTCGAGCAGAACACTCCGCGCCCGAGCGGTAACTTTTGACCGCCCGAGCGCGGCATAAAGATTTCTCGGGGACAGAATGTCTCGCGCTCGGGCGCGAGAATTCTACCGCCCGAGCGCCGAAGCGGTGAGTTGATAAGAACAATTCTTTCATTCATTTTCTTCATTTCCTTACCGTGGCTTCGAGAGAAAAGAAGGGAAACTCGATTTCCTTCGTCCGAATCGACTTCGAAACGCTGTCTAAACGCGAAATAAATTATATATTTGTGATCGTCGCGTCGAGAGCTTCCTTTTGAGGTAAATTTCTTCTAGTTCCAGCAGCTCGAAATATCAAAGTGCTGGAATAGCATGTATTTGAAGTTGAATTTCTGATATGTAGTAGAATAACCGACAAGAAACTTGTATTCAAAGTCGGAATTGAATTATGATATGAATTTGATTTGATATGAATTTTTGAAGTTTCAAATGATATTTGAAACTCATATTAATGATTTTGGAGTATGTTATTGATTGGAATGAGTATGTTATTGATGTAGATAAAGTGTAATATCAATATCTTCAGGCTACATCAACTGGAAACGAAGAATTGAGGTATGTTGCGACCGGGTAACATACGACAGGTATCTGTATTATATGATATATGTTGGATTGATTTGATTGATTGGATTGAGAATATATGTCTATATGCCTACTTGTTGATTAATGTGGCATACATGACATGGAGAATTGAATATCGATGTATAAAATAAATGTTTTGTTAACACACATCATTTTATGCATACATCGATACATGACATGCACGTTGAGCTATGATCCTTGGATACCTTGATATGATTGGATTGGATTCCGGGGTTTGTGAACACAATCGCTATGCCGGTATTATATGACCCGTAAAGCATAGACAATTGTGGCCCCATATGATTGGATATGAGATTTGGGACTTGATGACGCTTTGCCGACGCTATCATACGAGTATCCCATATTGGCCGGTGTGCCAGCTCGAGCATTGATTTGATAGCGATTCGATTGATTCTGACATGTGCTCAGTGGATGGGCATTTGACCCGATACCTCCACGACATACATGCATTGCATACCATATATCATTGCTTAGATATATGTGGTATATATGATTGGTTGTTCCATACGGAGCTTTGCTCACCCCCAAAGGGGGCTGTTGTTGTCTTTGTGTGTGGACAATGGCAGGTACTCCAGGATATCAGGAGACCGGATAGGGTACTTCTGGAGGGAGCCACAGCTTGGGCTGAGGTTTTATGTTTATGTCTTGTTCCCAGTATATATGTATATGTATTTATATACCGGGGTATGTCCCGAGGATATGAGTTGTTTGTATATGATTGGTGTTGATTACGTGTGGGCATGTTTTATGAATTGAGATGAAATACTATTTTTAGTATTCAAATAAAATGATTTGGGCTCATTGTAAAGAAAATTTAAACTCGTTTTCCGCTGTAATTAATTAACCCTAATCAGATTGCATTGTAATAACGATTAGGAGCTAAGGGCCCCACATATGCAGTACTCATCGCCAACTTTGAACCCAATGCTGATTGCAAACTACCCCAAAACTTCGAAGAAAACCTGGGATCACGATCTGATACTATGGTTGCAGGCACACCATGCAATCTCACCACATGATCGATGTACATTTTTGTCATTTTCTTATAAGTACAAGTACGATCATAAGGAATAAAATGGGCTGATTTAGACAATCTATCAACAATCACCCAAATCGCATCACAACCACAATTAGAACGAGGTAGGTGTGTCACAAAATCCATAGCAATGTGCTCCCAATTCCACTGTGTCACTTCAAGACTATGTAACATACCACCAGGTCTCATTCTCTCAGCTTTAACCTGTTGACACGTCAAACATCTAGCCACAAAGTCAGAAATCTCTTTCTTCATACCTTCCCACCAGTAATGGGATTTCAAGATATGATACATCTTTCTGATTCCAGGATGAACACTGTGTCGACTACAATGAGCTTCTCGAAGTATAGCTTCTTTTAAGTCTATCAAATTTGGAACCACAAGTCTACCATTATAGCGTAGACATCCATTAGAAGCAACACTGAACTTGTCTGATTGACCTGTCTGAGTCAATTCTTTCAATCTATGAACATGTGGATCAGTTCTCTGTGCTGCTTTGATTTTAGAAACAATCTGTGGTTCAACTTGTATAGATGAAACTATAAATTAGTCGCCCTTAGACTGATAAGTCCATCCTGAAGTTCCCAAATGCTCATGAACCTTTGAAATAGTCAAAGATGCCAACATTTTAGGCTGAACCTTTCTGCTCAAAGCATCTGCAACTTGATTCATTCGCCCTGGTTGGTACTGAATCTCACAATCAAAGTCCTTAAGTAATTCCAACCATCGACGCTATCTCATATTCAAGTCGGACTGTGTGAAAAGATACTTCAGATTCTTGTGATCAGAATAAATCACAAACTGTTCTCCGTACAATAATGACGACATATCTTCAATGCAAACACAATGGCAGCTAACTCCAAATCATGAACTGGATATCGAGTCTCATGTGGCTTCAACTGACGAGATGCATACGTAATCACTCGTCCATTTTGCATCAAAACACAACCCAGTCCATTTAGGGAAGCATCTGTACAGACAACAAATCCACCTGAGCTTGAAGGCAAAGCTAGCACTGGAGATGTGGTCAATTTTTCTTTCAGAGTCCGAAAACTAGACTCACATTCTGCAGTCCATACAAAACGTCGATCTTTCTGTGTCAACTGTGTCATAGGCCTAGCTATTCTAGAAAATCCCTCAATGAAACGCCTGTAGTACCCAGCTAATCCCAAAAAGCTTAGAATCTCAGACACATTGGTTGGTT
The DNA here is from genome assembly GCF_025594145.1 of Primulina tabacum. Taxonomy (NCBI): domain Eukaryota; kingdom Viridiplantae; phylum Streptophyta; class Magnoliopsida; order Lamiales; family Gesneriaceae; genus Primulina; species Primulina tabacum. The sequence goes on from NC_134551.1 coordinate 856,622, forward strand.
TAGGCCAATTGATAACAGCTTCAACTTTACTAGGATCAACAGATACTCCTTGTGCAGATATAACATGGCCTAAAAATAAAACTATGTCCAACCAAAACTCACACTTAGAAAATTTGGCATACAATTGCGCTTCTCTGAGTGTTTGGTGAACTAATTTCAAATGTTCTTCGTGTTGTTTCTTTGATCTGGAATAAATCAAGATGTCATCAATAAAGACGATAACAAATTTATCTATGAATTCCCGGAACACACGATTCATTAAATCCATAAAAACCGCTAGAGCATTAGTCAAACCAAACGGCACGACTAGGAATTCATAGTGTCCATAACGTGTCCGAAATGCTGTCTTAGGAACATCTTCCTCTCGGACTCTAAGCTGATGGTATCCGGAACGAAGATCAATATTGGAATACACAGAACTACCCTGCAACTGATCAAACAAGTCGTCAATACGCGGCAAAGGATACTTATTCTTCACAGTAGCCCGGTTTAACTGCCGATAATCGACGCACATTCTCATCGTTCCGTCTTTCTTCTTTACAAACAATACTGGAGCTCCCCAGGGCGACATACTGGGTCTGATATAGCCTTTCTCCAGTAAATCCTGTAGTTGTTCCTTGAGTTCTTTCAACTCTGTTGGAGCTAAACGATATGGTGCTCTAGAAATAGGATTTGTCCCTGGCATTAATTCAATGCTAAGATCTATTTCCCTTTGAGGCGGAAAGCCTGGAATCTCATCAGGAAATACATCTGAAAAATCCTTGACAACGGGAATGTCTGAAACTTTCAATCGTTCTTCCCGTGTTGACAACAACCTGAACATTTCCATTGCAGATACTAATGGAATTCGAGACTGTGAATCATAACCATAAAAATTCCATTTGCTGCCATAATATGATCTAAATCTGACAACTCCATGGAAACAATCCACAGTGGCTCGATAATTCGTCAACACATCCATACCCAGAATACAGTAAAAATCAGTCATGTCTAATTTGATTAGATTTGTTATCATAATATTACCCTCAAATCTAATCACACAGTTCAAAACTATCTCACGAGACATCAAATATACACCGGAAGGAGTAGCAACTGACACAGTATCCAACAAAGGAATAGTAGCAATCTCATGCTCATCAACAAATGCAGCAGATAAAAATGAATGAGATGCTCCTGTGTCTATCAATATGCGTGCATGATAATCAAAAACATAACAAATACATGCAATCACTCCTCCTGGTGCATCCTGAGCCTGGTCCTGAGTCAAAGCATGGACTTGGGCTTGCTGTGGCCCTGGAAATGGCTGCTGAATAGGACCTCTGGGAGGTGGGTAACTGGACTGCTGAAATGATGGAGTAGGAGCATATGGTCTAAAGACTGGTCCACGGGGAACTTGACCAAGCTGCTGTGGCTGGAACTGCTGTCTTCCTGCATTAGGACATACCCTGGCGTAATGTCCAACCTGACCACAATTATGACAAGTCCCCTGAACTCCTACACATTGGGAACTAAAATGTCGACCACCACATCGATCACAATGCACAGTGCTAGACGACCCAATAGAACCTCCCCCTCGTGCGCTGCCTGAACTGGAAGAGCTGGATTGAGACTTCTTCTTGAATTGCTTTCCTTTTACTTTGTACCTCTGCTGTTTGGGTTGTTGGTATGACTGTACAGGCTGATATGGAGGTAAATCCACTGGCATTGACATACTACTTCCAGATCTCTGAGAAACAGATGATGGACCTGGTTGTGGGTCTCCTCTGAGCAAACTTGCTTCAATTTTCTTCGCCTTTTCCACTGCTTGAATATACGTATTAGGCGATCCAGTCATTACCAAAGTATGAACAGTCCGCTGCAACCCGTGCAGAAAACGTGATAGTTTAGCCTGATCATTCCTGGCAACATGTGGAACATAGGGCAAAAGAGCAGAAAACTGTGAAGCATATTCCACCACTGATTTGTTTCCCTGCACCAACTGATTGAACTCTTCTTCTTTAGCAGCATAATATGATGGTGGTGCATAGTTCTTGGGTAAAGTGAGCACGAAAAGCATCTCAAGTAATAATTTCACCAGAGTCCTTCATTGCTTCCTCTGTGGCTTCCCACCAGAGTTGTGCTCGGTCTTTAAGTTGGTAGATGGCAAGCTTCAATTTAATATCTTGGGAATACTCCAACAAATTAAATAGATGATTTATACTTTTTCAGCCAGCCTGCTGCTTTTTTCTCCGCTCTCGTTGCCAAAGAATTTTGGAGGACGTAATTCTTGAAACTGAGAAATTATTAACTGCATTCCTCCAACTTTCTGTGTCAGCTGTTCCACTTCTTGCTCAATCGCTACATGTCTAGCTCCAGGTCTTTCAGGTCGAGGAGGTTCTTGGTTCACTTCTTCTTCAACATTTTGAGCGACTTGTCCTCGAGGTCGACCACGTCTACCTCTAATGATATCTGCAAGTCCTCGAACATTTTGCGCCTCAGATTCTTTCGCTATTTCTTTTCCTTTTCTACCTCTTCCTCCAGGTGCCATTCTTCAAGACACGAGGATAAAATCCACAGGCAGATAACAGGTAAAAGAAAGTTATAGGCAATTTCGAAACTACATACCATACCTAATCAGCTAGTCGTTCTAACGCATGTAAATTCAAGCAAATCACACCAAATAATTCAAATAAGAGCAAATAGTCAAACACATACACAATCATGTTATTTGTGTCTAGACTCAAGTGCCCTAGACTCTAATTCGAGCATATCCCAGTTACGCTTTGATACCAACTGATGGGGACCCGTGCTCCTGATTAATCTTTAATGACAAAACAACCAGGATTTATTAATGTAAACAGCGAAAGCGATTAAAAATTTTCCTTTTGGGCCAATAGAAATTTCGACATGACCTTCCCGTAAGTAGGACATCCCAAAAATTTCCAAACCACACAAACAACATTTATATACTCGAAATAAAGTCATAACATCAATTCACAACCCTATAGCCGCACTGGCCAGGACTAAACACATATAGAGCCGGCAAGGCTCGATCACACAACTATCAATACAAAACATCGTAAAAATAACAGTACAGCTACACGGGGCATCTCCCCGGTAAATGTATAACTCCATAATATAGTATATATATATCTGGGAACTCTCAACCATGACTCGACGATTGGGCACCACTACCTGACGCTCCACCAGACGCGTCAAATCCTCCTGGATAACCTGCTATGGCATCAAAAACAACCACAGTATAAAAAGAAACGAGGGGTCGGGCCCCAGTACGACGAACCAGTAATATTACGACAAATATAACTGACATGAAATAAAATCAAGTAAAATACAATGAAATGCAATGCAATGCGTGTCGGTAACAACAAAATAATGGATACCAAAGCGGAGTCCAAATGAAACGCATCAGCAACAGTAACAGTGGCCACCCGTGCCAGGACTGCAGCAACGTAATATCATGCCGCCGCTCATCCATGCACGTAGCATCGAGGGTACGGGAGCGACCTGCTCAGCCCTTATGCAAGTCACCAGGAGTGCTAATCCTACCCACCCACTCCATCGATGACGCAACAACTCGATAGATCAATATCAATAGCAATCAAAGGAGTCAAGGCTCGAAATGCTATGCCACAATAGTATCAACTCAAATAAATGCGTGAATGCAATCACGTATTCACAGAAACACATAAGGCACGCCACAACTCATTACAAAGTACTTAACGTCATTTCACATCATATAGACGTCATAATAAAACAGTTCATGCGTACCTCAACTGACTTTAATTTACCACAAAATATCTTAAATCCTCAAGAAAGTCCGGTAAATGCCAACTCAGACAAATCACCTGAATATTAATTTAAATGGTCTTATCATCATATAAAAATTTCAGAACCATTTAAATTCACTAAAAATCCAATTTCAACAATTTAGGCATTTTAAATTTCTAAATTCTCAATATTCGACTAAAATACCTAAAATCAATTATTTCTATTTTATCGTCGCAAAATATTCTTTTTTAGCTTTAAATGACGCTAAACTAATATTTATGCGACTGCGATAAATTCTAGGTTCACCAGATTATACCTCCAACTTGCACAATTCCGGAACCTACAACAATAACCCAATAATTAATTGTTGGAACTCAAATAAATCAAAATACCCAAAATTCGAAACCCTAAAATCTGAATTATACCTCTGAAAGTTTTGAATCTTGTTCTACGCTTCGAATTCGAGCTTTAAACAACAGAATCTAATGTTTCCTCCCGATTTTCCGGCGAAATTAGGCGGCGGTCTCCGACGGGTTTACGGGAATCGCGATTTTTCTTAGCAAGGGTGGTATCAATGGATAGCTATCATCGAGAGGATTCCGAAACTATGCTTATTTTCGAAAATCGATGACCGACGGTGGAGTTATGGGCGGTCAAAGGCGGAAGAAAATTGTTTGACAAAGAATGAAATGTTTCGGCAGAGGGGAGAGAGAAAACGAAGATTCTCGTTTTTTTTTTAACTTAATTATATATTATTTTAACTTAATCCAATTGGGCTGGTCTGGGCCTTGAGACTTTTGGGCTCTCACAATTTTTTTACAAACAAAAATTGTAAAAATTTTAAAATATATTTTATTCGGAAATTATAACATATATCCTTTGAAATAAGCCAAGTTAGCATTCATGTAATATTGTTTCTAGTAGGTTTATTGTGTGACGGTATCACATATATATTTATGTGAGATGTGTCAATCTGATCCATATTCTAAATGAAAAATAATATTTTTAAAATAAAATATAATATTATTTCATTAATCGGATCGGATTGGAGATCTGTCGACATGTGATATGGTTTTACATGAGTTTTTGTGTATTTTATAATAACGAATATTTTTTAAAAAAAACAATAGGACGGTTAATCAAATTAATTTATTCATTTGGTAAAAATAAAAAATGATTATTTGATGAGCATAACCATAAATAAATGTATTTTTAGGAGGGGTGGCCGGTGGTTTTCTCAATCCATTCAACAAATGCTTCGTTATGTATATGATAATAAATTTTGATAATAAAAAAATTATGAAAGTTGGCACAAAGTGGAAAAATTAATTAATCATGATTAGATATTAGAGCTAATCGTATCTATAAAAAAAACAATTTCAATAAACCAACAAAAATTTAGCAGCAGTTCCCAGGTGCGGCGTTCGGCGGAAAATAAATACAGATTGACCAAAAGATCACCAACAATTATAAAGAATACACATATTATATATATGTGTGTGATTAAAGTTACACTATATTTTATATATTACTACTTATTCTGTACACGTGATGTATGCGTGTACTGTTTTTTTTATCATTATCGATGGACTAAAGTAAAACTTGACAAATTATGGAGGGACGAAATTGATATTTGAATCGTTGAAATAAAAAAATAAAAATAAAAGTGTGTGTTGAAATTAAAAAAAAAAGACAAAAAACAAAAGTGTAATATTAGTAACATATAAAGATAAAGTTGGAAGAAAAATTTGATGTCCATAGATATTTACTATCATGTCCTTAATTTTAATAAAATAGAATTGATATAATTAACTTGATATTAAGCTTAATTAAAACATATTGAAAACCAGATTCTGATCCGGAATTTCGGAAAGAAATTTGAAAAATTATTTTTTTTTTGAAATTTTTAAAATTATTTAATATGACCAATTGGGTTAAAATAATATTTCATCCGCTTCATGTATAAAGACTATGTTTCATTTTTCTATTTGTTCCAAATATTTATATTTAATATTGTTTTATCTATTTATTTTATCAATCATATTCGTTAAATACATTAATTATGTTGAACAAGTTTTTATATTATATTCATGTAATCATTAAATAAAGTAAAATAGAATTTCTCTATAAAACTTACCTCCAAGGTTGTGTACGAATTTATAAAGCAAGTGAATGTTTGATCAATGATCATGAGTTTGATTTAATCTTCTTGTCGAATGAGCATGTTATACATAACTTTATCCAATATAATTTACTTGACTAACGTGATTTATAGACTACAAGTGATAATTTAAAGATAACAATCGTGGATAAAAAAAAATGTAAATATTTGGAACTAAACAATTATTATAATATCAACTAATGGATGTCCCTTGTAACCCTACACAGAGGCCTTCCATGTCTCCACTTCATACGCCATATAAACCTCCTATATCTCCACCATTTTTCTAGTGTCCCCGTGTGCCTATAGTTCCTTTACTTCTGCAAATCTTTCAAATTCTTATAATATTTTACAATATATATACATATGGCAACCGGGACAGGCTCTCCTTGCGGCGCATGCAAGTTCCTCCGCCGCAAGTGCGTGGTGGACTGCATCTTTGCGCCGTACTTCTGCTCGGAGCAAGGCCCCGCAAGATTCGCCGCCGTTCACAAAGTATTCGGAGCCAGCAACGTGGCTAAACTTCTGCTGCATGTTCCTGTACCTGATCGGTGTGAGGCCGTTGTCACCATTGCCTACGAAGCTCAAGCTAGAATTCGGGATCCCGTCTATGGCTGCGTCTCCCACATTTTCGCCTTACAACAACAGGTTAGCGAGTCAATATACTTGAAAAAATTGTGCAGATTTTGTGGAATTGGAGATTTAATATCTGTTCTTGATTCTTTTATATATATAGGTGGCGTATCTGCAAGCTCAACTTATTCAGGTTAAAGCTCAGCTGACGCAGAATCTGATGGAGTCATCAAGAAATAACGCAGAAAATCAAAGGCCAAACAACATGATTTCGGGACCATTAGACATGGGATCATTACAAGTTCAATCGCATCCAAATTACATGAATTACTCGGTTTCGCCTCAGAGTTCTCTTGATTCGATCGATCAAAGTCGGAATAATGTAATTAATATTAATGGGATTCAAGAAACACAAAGCTGCAGAGATTTTGAAACTGTTTACTACAGCAAGAAGAGACCTTCACAGACTGACTTGAGTGAGCTCCAAGCTTTGGCCCTCAGAATGACGAAGAATGAATACTAAATCAAATATCTATTTTTAATCTTATTATTTATGACCCCACAAAATTTTCAGTTCTAATATTTATTATTTAGGGAAAGAGAATATGTGATATATAATGTTTTGGCTTTAACTTTGTGATTGTATAGAGTGGAGAGTATGAGTAATCATATCATCTATTAAAAGGGCTGGCTTTCACTGTATTCTCAGAATATTGATCTAAGCAAATAATTTAGAAGAAATATGTTAATCTCATACATTAATTTGATCGCAAAAATTCGTGTGAGACGGTCTCACGGATCGTATTTTGTGAGACAGATCTTTTACTTGGGTCATCCATAAAAAAGTATTGTTTTTTTTGCAAAGAGTATTACTTTTTATTGTGAATATCGGTAAAATTGATTCGTCTCATTCGTGAGATCGTCTCATAATAGACCTACCTTAATTTGATTTGCTTGTAAATTTTGAATGGAAACAGTTGAATTAACGAATAGATATGATCAATTTGTACTCGTCCTTCATATTTTATCAGTTCAAGAGCATAATAATACAATATACATATATACACATAGGCGAAAAGAAAATGCATACAATTATTGAGGTTTGAATACTCTTCTGTCGTTTTTCCATTAAACGAAGAAGTTTGACAAGCATGCTCACTTAATTTGGTGGGACTAGATCCTCATTTTGAAAAAATAGATTTAAAAAAAATCAGAGATCATTAAAAAATTATTTCCGAAATATTATAAATATATATATGTACGTGCATCCATTTATTATACATGAGATATAATTACAAGAAACACATATTAATTAAGTTGCATGAAATCCTAGTACTTTGGTTAGAACGAAGGTGAAATTTTTATTAAAAAAAACTATTCACAACTTTTATTTTAGTATATGTTAACCATATGACCCTAATTGTACTCAAATATACAGACCAAATGTCCCCTCGATTCAGTGCACTCTACCGCCTACACTGTTTACAAGTCAATCTTTTGGAAAAAAAAATTTCTCTATTCGATCAAGAAATTAAAGCTCCATTCTTGTACAACTTAAAAGTAAAGCCAAATTCGACTTTTTTTTAAAAAAGTATACGACATAGGATAAAATATACAACTGATCAAATAAATTGTTAGATTATATACATACGAATTGTGATTGTAAGTGTATATATGTATAAATAATGTCTGATTCAACTATTATTCTCACTGGATATATCTACATAAGATATTCGCTAAATCTGAGTGTTTTTTAATGATATCAAAGATCGACCTCTCCTAATGATGCAGTTCGGGCCGTTTCATAATATGTCATGAACCATTAGAGGAACAACGAATAAAGAATTAGCATAGGAATTTAGTCGGCCTTATTAGTCAAACAATTCAATCGGCGTAAAACATTATAAATAACACACGAGAGAGTAAAATAATGAATAAAAAGTGATTTTTTTTTTTTTTTTTGCACGACAGTCCATTAATTGAACGATGGAAAGCAGTTGCTTTTAATTGAATATTTTATTAGTTCGGAATGGGCTTTATATATTTTGACTAAAGTTGAAAAGAAAATTGCAACAGAAAGGTGACTAACTATATTGACTATATTGTCACACACACACACGTAAAGGTGATTTATCGATTCTTCTATAATAATTGTTATTAATTTAACTATAAATAAGAAAAATCAGTTGTCCAATTATGTTTTGACAAAAAATTGTGTGAGACAGTCTCACGAGTCGTATTTTGTGAGACATATATCTTATTTGGGTCATCCATAAAAAAATATTACTTTTAATACTAAGAGTATTACTTTTTATTGTGAATGTGGGTAGGATTGACCCGTCTCACAGATAAAATTCGTGAGACCGTCTCACAAGATAACTACTCTTAATTTTTTGGGAAAATAACCAATTTAGTCCAAAAATTATGGTTGCACTCTAAAATATATTATTTCAAAATTATCATGTTGCACTCTATATTTAATTAATTCGTGAAGATTTGAAAAAGAATTTGGTTGTTGGGTTTGCACGTGAGACTAATTTGAACCAATATATATTTATGTATGTTATGTATTCCAGCTCTCAACTTGTATTTATTTATTTATTATTTATGCACCGCCTTGTTTATAAAATGGATAAATAAATTCATGATGGCCCATATTTAAATAGTTAAAAGAAAGTTCAGCCCATTTCCTGAATTCTGGGAATGGGTTTCTTAAACACCCAGCCCAGTTTCTGTTTTTAGTAACTAAACCAATTAATAATCACTAAAAATCAAAAAATCAAAAAAAAAAAAAAAACCTGCACTACTATATAAACATGTCAACTGATATGATGAATCTAGTTGTTTAGTTTATAACACTTTCAAAATTTTTAAATATTTTTATAGAGAGATTGAGCTAAAAACTAGGAAAAGGGAAAAAATATCTTTGTGGTTAATTTACTATTTGTTTGCTAAACTTGAGTGAGTTGAACTAATTAGGCCAAAGTCCAGAACCAGAGAGGTCCATTTGTAATTCAAAATTACAGTTTAAATGAGTCAAATAGGGGGCAAGCTGGGGGAAATTGTGGGGAAGAGTCGAAGAGAGGAGTGCTGTGAGTTGGAAAACTTCCTAAGCTGAACAAAAAGGAGAAAGCGGCAGACAACAAGGACATACGACACTTCGCTCAAAACTTGCAAACACTCTGCATATTTCAGTCTTAGATATTCAAGTTTTCTACTCTATTTTATAAGCATTCTACCTCTTTTTTATTTGTGTTTCTAGCAAACTTTTTTATACTTTTCACATTTTGTGAATTTCTTGTTATTTGTAAATACATAGTAATGTCATGAGTTCATTTATCTCATTCCAACGTTATTATCATCTCCTTTTGTTTTCAGGGAATTTATTAGCTTAGGAGACTAAAACTAACAGTCAAGTTTGGAGTTTATGTCGTTTTATTTTTTTACGTTTTCGTGCACTTGCTATACACAAATTTTGTGCAAACACTGTTTAATACTTGAGAGAGCATTTTCGACCCCTCAAAACTCTAACTCCGTGTAATTTTCATGCATAGGTAACCTGAAAATCATGAGGCACACTGCAAACAAAATACTGACAAAGAGGTTTCAGCTATCGATTTTTTTTTTTTAAAAAAAAGCAAAAGTGTACCACATATTAAAAATAAGGAAAGATCAAATGGTTTAGTCTTTAACGATGAAAATATATATTTTCCATGATTAATGACATTGATAAGCCTTTTTTGGCCTAGTGATTAATTTTGATGCATTATATTTTCTTCTGATCATAATCACAGAGTTAATGATATGTTGAACCGGCACAGAAAACTTGTACAAAGTGAGCAGCCAAGAATAATTACTATGAAAAGTATCACGAAAATGATGCAATATCCTTAATGAATAAACTATATTTGAGATTATATCCTTAATTTTATGTGTTATATCTTCTGCATGTACGTATCAGAACTCAGAAGGTTACAAATATATACACTCTATGCAGAAAAAAGATGCCACCAAAACCCCAAAAAACAATACCAAATGCGCGCTTAACCAATATCTCAGGTTCGAGTTGTAAATGAAAAATAGATCTTCCCCTTATGATTCGAACATGACTTGATTCTGGATTAGTATAGATCTCATATAGATCAGAAAACAAGGTCTAAGAAAACCAAAAAACTAGAGCTAAACTTCAGTATAATGATTTGCATCTCGTATGTAAAACAAGGCAGAGTTAAGCTTAGAAATCGATACTAGGTCGTCCAAATATCACGATATATTCGGAATCGACTTCATTTTTCAGAATTTAACTGAAAGAACAGTTAGCTTAATTATGTTGATGATAACGGAAAATATAATAATTAATCAAGTATATATGCATACAATTTTACCTTGATAATAATTAATCAGGTTTAAGATTATATTATGTCATAATACTAATATCAAAATAACTAGCTCAAGCCAGAGAACATGAGAATATCATGCATAAAACAATGCGACAATAAATGTATTTTCTACTTATTAATTACATATCCAATCTTACAAACGGTCTTAGATAAAACTAAACAATCATACATAGTGTTGATTAGATGGACTGGCACTGGAACATTTCTAGGGTTTCCCTCCTTTTGGAGTCCCCAAAAATGCTTAATTCTCATAAAAATTTGTAAACTGTAGTAATACAAAATTGCCAGAGATCTCTTCACTTGACCCAAGAATTGTGTTTTTCTTGAAGCCCTTTTCAATTTTCATGCTGAATGTACCTGAAAGCCAACGATTGGAGATCATCCGAATCATCTTGAAAAGGCCACTGCCTGTTATTTGATCGCATATGATCCAGTGAATCCGTGCTGCCAAACGATGTGCTCTCTTCTCGAAAACCCGAGTTTTCGAATTTCACGGAAGGGTTCAGATTCATGCCTCCGTTTGTGTAGTAGCCAGTGTTGCTTTCAACGTTGTTGGAGATGAAGTTTGCATCATATTGGGGGATATTATTGCCCTGATTCTGATGGGATTGCCACCATGTTTGGATATCTTGTGGGAAAGAATGGGTTTCACCGTACAACTTTTGAGAATTAGGGTTTGCAGAGCTGCTGTTTGTGATGCGTTGAGCTGCTTGTTCCTTCAGAGAAGCCAGTTGGGCTTGCAAATTCACAACCTGATATTATTGAAAAAAAAGGGTTAGTGGAAAATAAAAGGCAGAAGTTTTCTTTTTAAGAACTCAAAAGCTCAGGTGGGATGGATCCAGAGTTTTGTTTTAGGACAGGACAGGGCAAAAAATGCTCTATTTACAAAAATTATTAGTAAAATTTCAATTTTTTCACATGAAAAGCACAATATATCGGCCTGTATGACAAGGATGGCTCCAATTGCTCATTGAATGAAAATATTTAAAATCAAAATCCACTCAATTATATATTACACTCGTTCTTATTCTTGAGTTTGCCCATAATTCAGTGGTCGACAAAAAAACAGCAGCGTTTCGATCGTTTTCTTTGACGTCTTATATCAAGTGATATATATGTATATACAATGACGTTGAAATGAAACCATAGAGTTAGACGTAAGGAAAAGGAAAACAAATCCAACCTGTTGTTGAAGGGAAAAGATATGTGAAACACAGCCATAAATAGGATCTTGTAGCCTAGCTTGAGCTTCATACGAAATCGTGACCGCTGCTTCGCACCGATCACTCACCGGAAGATGAGTAAGCAGTTTGGACACATTGCTGGCCCCAAAAACCTTATGAATAGCAGCAAAATGTGTAGCACCATTTTCATGGCAGAAATATGGTGCGAAAACACAACCCCTCGCACATTTTCTTCTCAAGAATTTGCAGGCGCCACAAGGGGAACCAGAACCCGCCATTTTAGAACCGATTTCTTGATCTTTTGAGGGTTTCAATGGCTGATCTTTAATGGTTTTTTATTACATTTGCAAAGGTACGGTTAGTTTATAAATACCAGGGGGAAAGGGAGGTGGATCATATTATATCGTGTAATGTTCCCTTATTGGGCTACATTGTCATTATTTTTAATGATAAATGTGTTCTTTAACCCTCTGTCATGTATAATTTTTTTTGTAATTTGATTCAAGATTCCTTTCCGTTTCCTTGCTGGACAAAAGAGCCAATATAAACCAAACCCGGTCTCTTCTTTTTCCTTCTACAATTGGATTTTATAGCTTGGCTTCTCTGTAATTGTCAGAAAATTTCTGCTCAAATGACTGCAAGGATGTTTTATTGTCACTATTTTCCAAGATTTCAACTCGCTTGTGAATTCTATTGATATAAAATTTGATCATGCACAAAATATTTAAGAAAAATAGCAATTTTCAAAACGTAAAAATGATTTTTTTTTCCTACTAGTTTATCCAATTTTGAATTTTGGTATATTAACATTTCAAATTTTGATTTTGGTATACTACATTTAATTTTTGGGTGCTATATTTATCAAATTGTGACGTTATAACTGATAAGACATCAATTTTCAATCTACGTCAATTTTTTCGACGTCACATCAGAATTTTTCGGTTCCACTTCATCACTCCGATGAATAATACCAAAATAAAAGAAAACCAAAGTTAAAGCATCAAAACCAAAATTTGAAAACTTAGTTAATCGAAACTTAAAAATGAACAAAGTTAATAGAAAAAAAATTATTTTCTTTTCCTTAATCTGAGATAAATTGAATTTTGGTTTTCTAATTACGCCTTAGTGTAATAAATTTGGATTATTTTGCATTTTTAGTTTTTTTGGTTAGAATACTGATCGATTTGTTTTTAAGAGCAAGCAAAACATTCAAATATATAATTTGTGTTTTAATTATTTTCTTTGAAGAATCGAGCTGGCAATGATCATTTCAATTTAATTAATGAATGAATGAAAGATGACGGTGAGGAAATTCGAGAAAACTTACATTGGTATATGATGATGTCCTACCAAATTAAAAAGAGTAGGTCTCTTATGAGACGGTCTCACGAATCTTTATCTGTGAGACGGGTCAACTCTACCGATATTCGCAATAAAAAATAATACTCTTAGCGTAAAAAGTAATATTTTTCATGGATGACCCAAATAAGATATCCGTCTCACAAAATACGACCAGTGAGACTGTCTCACACAAGTTTTTGTCAATTAAAATTAATCAAATTCGATTAATAATTTTGTAATTATGGGCCAAATAATTAATGCTCCAATTAATATAAACTTTGACTGATATTTCGTTGCATAATGTATGTACAGTAAGTGAAGATGTGAAGATGAAGAAATCTCTTTCATTTGAATTGTTTAATAATTAGAAGATTTTTTTAATATATAATTCGTAGTTTAGAACAGTTTTATTTTAGCTGTTTTCCTTTCATCTCATTTGATATTCAAAATAGACGATTATAGTGGAGTTTGTTTGAGATAAAGTACTTTATTTTGAATATATATAAAATTTAAATTATATATATTCAAAAATAACCAAAATATATAATTTGAAAAGAAATACTGAAAAGTTTATAAAATCAACCAATCCAAAAATATAGATTTGATTATTAATAATTCATGATCACAAAACTCCAATGACATCATCTCACAAGTCAATTTTATGATACGAATCTTTGGCACATTCCAACTCATGAAAAATATATTGTTTTTAGAGTAAATCTTTCGTGAAACTATCTAACAGATCTATATCTCTGAGACACGTTAACTTGATCCATATTTACAAACAAACGAAAAAGTCCTAATTTTGACATATAAAGTAATATTTTTTTATGGATCGAGTTGGATAAGAGATCTGTCTCACAAAATTGACTCGTGATATTGTCTCATAGGAGTTTTGTGCATTTTTTATGTCAATAGTATTACTTTCATGGTAGATATGAATGTGATCGACTAATCTCACAAATATGGATCAATGATATCGTCTCACAAGATACGTACTCATTTATAACTTAGTTTGGTTACACGTATATGAGGATTTGGTAACAAGTTAATGGAGAAGGTTAGGAGGCTTGTAGGGCTATGTTTCTATATTTATAAATTTGGTTAAAAAAAATAATTAAGCACGCAGAACAATATAAATGCTAGCTAGCTCCCAATGATTCTACAATTAATTAGTAATTAGGCAGGCTCTTTAACCCCATAACTTTGAGATTTTCACGTCTAAGGCCATCTCCAACCCATTACGCTATCTTAGTGTCGCACTAACTTTAAAATTGTGTAATTCTTACACCAAATATAAAATTCATCTCCAACCCATCAACTCTAAACTCTACATTAAAAGAAATATTCTCGAATATTCTCTATTATTTTATTAACAAAAAATAATTTATTTCACAAAATATTTATAAACACAATAATTAAAATATCACTAATATCTAAAATCATTTCTATATTAAAATTCATTATATATATTAATGAATTAAAATATTAATTAAATATATTTTTATAATTACTTTAAAAAATTTTAATATTTAATATTAATTTTAAATACTTAAACTTATTACTTAATTAAATGTAATTAACTAATCATTCAAAAAAATTACAATCACACGTATAAATATTTTGAACATAAATTACTAACATACAACCAATATTCAAATGATGCTTATAAAATAGAAATGACACACAAATATCCAACTTTTAATTAACGGAATTACTATATAAATCCCATAAATGGTCGATTAGTGCATCTCGTAGTGCGAAGTGAGCCTCTCTGTCCCTTATGTTTTTATACCGAGCAAGAAATTCTTGAAATCTTATATTTTGATCCGTAACCATTTCCACATTTGGAGTTGGTGCTTCCAACGCATCTTCTATTGGTGTATCCAAGTCACGCTCATCTTCGATAATCATATTGTGCATTATAATGCATGCAGTCATTATATCTTGCAAGTGTTTCTTCTGCCAAGCACGTGCTGGAGATGCTACAATTGCAAATCGTGATTGAAGTACTCCAAATGCGCGTTCGACATCTTTCCTACATGACTCTTGTTTCATTGCAAAATATTTTTTTTTGGGACCGCGTGGATCATGAATTGTTTGCACAAGAGTTGACCATTTAGAATATATACCATCGGCTAAGTAATATCCTTGATGATACTCTTTTCCACCAATAAAGTAATTTGCTGGAGGAGCGATACCTTGCGCAAGATTTGAAAAAAGATTGGATGCCTCAAGAACATTGATGTCATTGTTAGACCCCGGCATACCAAAAAATGCATGTCATATCCAAAGATCATAATCAGCAACCGTTTCCAAAATAATGGTCGGAGAACCACTACGACCCGCATATTGTCATGCCCATGCTGTTGGGCAATTTTTCCATCTCCAATGCATACAGTCCAAGCTTCCCAACATTCCAGGAAATCCACGTTTTTCACCAATATGCAGTAGTCTATCAATATCAATGGAGGTAGGTGACCTTAGGTATCGCTCTGCAAACACCTCTACAATATCCCGACAAAAACGTTGAAGGCATTGAATTGTAGTTGATTCTCATATCTTAATATATTCATCAGCAGCATCCGCTGGTGTACCGTATGCCAACATCCGCATTGCAGCAGTAATTTTTTGATTAGTAGAGAGTCCCAGCCGACCAAGACCATCTACTCGTTGTATGAAATAACGATCATGATTCTTTACAGCTTCAACAATACGAAAAAAAGGCCTCGTGACATTCGAAAACGTCTTCGAAACAATGCTTCATTGTATCTTGGATTATCAGCAAAATAATCGTTGAAAAGATTACGATCCGCCAATTCTCGATCACGCGGAATTACGATATGACTGGGAATCGACCCTCCATGTTTGACTTCAACTTCATGTTGCTCAGCATATGAAGCCGCTAAAATTGTGTTATTGGTTGCTGACTCCCCAATAAATTTTCTGTTTCGTTGATGGACTCAAATTGATCTTGAACATGTGAATCAAATTCATCAGATGAGCTAGATGATGCTGAATTAAAAAAATGAAAATTTTGATAATTCATGATGTATATTGATAGTTGGAAATTTTGAAGTACGAGTTGGATAACTTCATATGATTGATATTATATAACAAAACCAAATTTATTCACATTATCTTTATCATTTATCCAAAAATTCTGAACCGATTTATACAACGTCGGATTAGATTTCATTTAATCCGAACCATAGGATCTTTAACATATATCCAAAAAAATCTGATCTGATTTATTCACCGTCGGATTAGATTTCATTTAATCAAAACCATAAGATATTTATTTATCATTTATAAAACTTATCATATTTATATATATATATATATATATATATATATATATATATAAAGATGATAAGTACTAATAATAATAAAAAATAAATAATAATAATAATAGTTATCATACATCGATGATAAGGATATGATATTATATACAATACACACAAATGGCCAAATATGTAATAATAATAATAATAATAATAATAATAGGATCATTATCCTATATCCAAAAAATCCGATTCGATTTATTCACCGTTGGATTAGATTTCTTTCAGTTGGAACCATAGGATCATTATCCTATATTTACAAAATCTGATCCGATTTATACTCCGTCGGATTAGATTTCATTTAATCGGAACCGCAGGATCTTTATCCTATATACGAAAAATCTGATCTGATTTGTTCACCATTGGATTAGATTTCATTCAATCACAACCATCAACTTCATATCATCTAGTATCACTCATTCTATATATAGATATAACATAATTTCATTTCGAGTCACCATTATCATTCTCTATATAATAAATATTATACTTATCTCCCAACATATTTTTGTTTCAATGGCTTCGAATGCACGAACTGCTTCTTATTCATATCAAGAAGACATACACATTTGTCATGTTTATCTTGACATTTTCCAAGATCCTATCATAGGCATAAACCAATCTCGAAATCAATTTTGGAGTCGTGTCGAGCAAAGCCACAACAGTTCCAGAGCACCCGACATGACTGAAGTTCGTAACAAAAGATCTGTGCAATCTCGTATGGGCTTAATATTGGCGGCGATTAGTAAATTAAACGCATGCATCCAACAAGTTGAACAACTCCATCCAAGCGGTGCTTCAGATATGGATATTGTGAGTTTTGTTTTGATAGAATATCTATACTTATATTATTATCAGTTTTTTATATTATTTAACTTAACTTTAATTTTATATACAGATAATTCGTGCAAAAGAGTTAATGAAACAGGATTCTAATTTCAAGAAAGGTTTTAAGATTGATCATGTATGGTCTATTATGAAAGATATGGAGAAATTTGCAGCTTTGTCAAATCATTCACGGTCAACAATTCAAAGAGGTATTGAATTTTTCGACTCTCAACAATCGGACACACAAGCAACGGATTCCCCCAAATAATCCAAACTGGAAATGCTTATCGTGAACATAACAAAGAATTACAGATAAAACGTATGCAACAAATTGAACGAAAATTAGAACAAAATGAAACAAAAATAGAACAAAATTGACAAATGTTGGATTTGACTAGGTTTCAAGAAGAAAACAAAATTTTGGTAATCGATCTCAACTCAATTCAAGATTCATCTTTGCGTGAAAATTTTAGGGCCGAACAGTCAAGAATTTTGAGTGAGAGGGAAGAAAGGAAACGTGCACGTGATAGTCTCGACTATGGAAAATATTTTGGAGACATTGGAGGATCTGGATCCAGCTTACCTCCGTTTTAAATTTAACTGCTTGTCATCCTTATTTTATTGTATTGTGGTATGATTTTTAATAGTTTGTTGTTTATTATCTTGTTTAGGTTTATGTTGTATCATTATCTTTGATTTTAAGTGTTGTCATCTTATTTTATTTTATGTTGTATTGTAATATCAATTTTAATAATTTAGTGTTTTTTATGTTTGTTTATTTAATTTTGTATCATTTTCTTTGATTTTCAAAAAAGTAGTGTTTGAAATCTTAATTTTTTTTGTACTTGTATCTTTGTATTCAATATTGATTAATTTAATTATAACTACATAATTAAGATATTCATGGCATATTTTATACTATTTTATTTACTACAACTAATTTATCACAAATAATTTATTAACATAATAATATTATCTTTATTAATTATGTATTAAATTAAAATATCCAAGTTTTTTAAAATCACTTTGTTAAAATTTATTGTTTGAATTAATACATTTTTATAATTAAATTAGATTATAAAACTAATTATATAATATTTAGACTTTAAGTAAAATTACAATAAAAAACAATTACAAAAATTAAAAAAAAGAAAAAAAAAATGCTATTGCTACAGTGTTGCACCAAATTTGGTGCAACACTGTAGCAAATCTCTATTTTGGTGTCAAACATAACGTTGGTTGGAGCAATTAACTATGCACCAAAATGGTATTTTGTTGCTCTAAGCTTCATATCGTCATCAAATATTTTAATATTGGAGATATCTATATGAGTCATTAAATATATTTCCCAAATTTTTACTTTTAATTAAGTTACATATATCAATCTACTGCCGACAAACTAAAATTTACCACACATCTTTATTGCATGTTTGAAATTTTCTTATCGTTGGACAAAATAATTTGTCTATGTTATAAAAGATCTGATATTTACTGCCAATTAATTATAATTTTTGATAAAGTAATAATTATTTAATTTTATAATTTTAGCAGTGGAGGACACAAGATTTGCATAGACGTTATTCTTTGATGCTTTTTGTAGGACCGAATACTTACCGCTTTACCAAAAGCTATAGCTGGTAGTAATGGTGCAACTCAAATCTTTTAAACCGCACAGCAGCTCAAGCACTATGGTTCGATCGCTCTACCAAGCAAGGACAATTATTGCATCCAACAATCTCCCTCCCAATAATTGCACTCCTTGCAATCAATGAGAATCGAACTCATGACCTTGGCTCTGATACCAATTGTAAGACGAGTGCTTACCGCTTTACCAAAAGCTATAGCTGGTGGTAATAATGCAACTCAAATCTTTTAAACCGCACAGCAGCTCAAGCACCATGGTTCGATCGCTCTACCAAACAAAGACAATTATTGCACCCCAACAGTTTTTAAATAATGTTTTGAACCCATTGAAAATATAGATAAACAATTTTATATGTCTATTAAATCACGATATATATAGTACACACTTTGAACGTACAATGCTTGGTGTGTGTGTGTGTGTGTGTCTATATATGTATATATCAATTAAAATCATGTGTATTTGTTGGCCACTAAACCAAGAAGACAAGAATTAATGTTAACTCATCGGGATCATTAAAATAATCAACTTTAGGGACAATAATGTGAGGAGGAGTTTTCAACCAACCTGTCAGAAATAGTATGAACTTATCTAGGTAATCCCCTGTTCACACTTTCAATCAAATACACCATATTTTTTTAAATAATAAATTTATTTAAAAATAACATTATTCTTGCTCATTTTATTTTTTTCTTGGCTCAACTTAATTGGAGTTTTATGTTTTGTTTGGAAACACGTTTATTTGGGGTACTGTGTTCGATTAAGTACTCCACGCCTCTTTCTTCAACTATAGAGACTTTATTTTCTTATTATTTTAAAAATTCGATTCCCTTATTTATCAGAAAATTTACTAATCACTAATGCTATTTTTCCAAAAGAGTAATAAGTATTTGGAAAATAAAGGGCTATGTATGTAACCAACTTTAAGAAATAAATCAAGCTGGTTCCGTGAATCGAATGTCGAAATACATTCGACGAACATAATCGGTATCGTCTTGGATAGAAAAAAATCAAAAATAATTGACTAAGACTGAAATTTGATTATACAAAAGGACAAAATCACAATGAGACCAACTCGAAATTGTAACTTTTCATGTATATTTATAATTAGGATTGCGGATAAAATTTTACTCAGGGTATATATATGTCAAATGACTGGTTGTAACTTGTTCAATAGCTAAAAAAAAAAAGATAATATCATTATTATGTATCTGATAATGAATCATAAATTCATGTTAAAAATTAATTGCCACACACGATTTTCGTAAGTGGGCAATATTGGATTTAATTAATATTATGAGTTTACACAAGAGTTAAAAAGAAAGCCGAAAGAGACATTAATCACCCAGATTCATAGTATATAGTACAGATCAACAACGTGGCCAATTGTTATTTATTTATATTCTTTCGTTTTAGCAAACTCTTCGTAAAATTTTAAATAAAGAATAAATATAATTCGAGATCAGTTCAACTTCTAAAGCTGTACACAACATATTAAATTTAAATATTATAACGCAAGTATATTTATAATTAATAGAGAGACAGTCTTACGGAATCTTTATCCGTGAGACGGTTTAAATTTACGATAATAAGTAATATTTTTGACATAAAAAGTAATATTTTTTCATTGATAACCTAAATAGTAAAAATATGTCTCAAAAAATTGATTCATGAGATCGTCTCACAAGAGTTTTTATTATCTATAATATACCAAAATTTTATAGAATATTGATCATCAATAATTTAATTGTTTAAATAACTCATAATAATATAATAACTAAGAGTATAGTTTAACCAATAATCTGTCCGCTCTCTCATTAAAAAAATATTAAATTTTATGTATGATTTTTCTAAATTATTGAGCCGACGATTTATATATGTATTAGTTGTTGTGATTAGCTCAAATGTGATCCACTAACCATAAAATTAATCATTTATAACATTATTCTTCTCCAAAAAAATTAATTTAATGGGTTTTTATCTTAACTTATATTTTTATTTTTTTTGTTTTTTTCCCCGAACAAAAAATTGAATCCAGGTGAAATCGTGTTTTTTGGTTAAGCTTTTTGAGACCACATAGGAATCTTATTACATTATTTAAATCGCGATTGCTTTACATGTATTATTTCAATTGTCGTACGTACTTTCCAAGTCATTTTATTTAATTTATTCATGAATTATACATATAACTAGTTGATTTTTTTCTACTTTATCATGTCTCAAAAAAATTTATTTCACACTGTTACAAACTTTTATGTCTCGATCGTTGGCAAATAAATTGAATGTACTTACCTTCAATAATATCAATATATTAATTTATCTAAGTTTCAAGAAAAGATATCATCTTCTGTCTCTCTCTTTTTGGGGGATTACAATTTATTTGTATTTGTAGCTTATATAATATGTAAATTTGTCGTGTGTATACACATATATATATAGAATTTATTTTGTTGTTTAGTCAAATAAATTTTTTTTTCAAGGTTTTGAAGTGTAAGTTATAAGGGCATGTTTGGTTGATTGATAAAGATTGGTGTTGGAAAGTGATGCCGACATACGGCCATTCCTAATTCTAGTCGAGCAGACAAACAGTTTGCACGTGGGTCCGACACACGTGTGTGGATGATTGCATATGTATCTAGGGTTTCAGGTTTTTTCATATAATATAGTGTATAAAAATAATAACAAAAAAAAAAGTATTATAGTTTGGTTTCTCACTTAATTTTGAAAATAAATATTATAGTTTGGATCATCCATGAAAAAATATTATTTTGTATGCTAAGTGTATTACTTTTTATTGTGAATATCGATAGGATTGAACTGTCTCACATATAAAGATTCGTTAGATCATCTCACAAGATACATACTCCTTAGTTTTTGGGGAAAATACTAATACGCATATCAGACAAATTTTAAATCAGAAGACTCATGTGAGATAGTTTTACGGATCAATTTTTTGATACATATATTATATTTGAGTTATTCATGAGAAAATATTATTTTTTATGTCAAAAATATTAATTCTTTTGTAAATATGACTTTGTTGACCATGTCTCGCAAATAAAAATACATGTGATCGTCTCACAAAAGACGTATACCACTCATTTTAAATCTACTTAATATCGTAAGGTTGCATAGACATTTCTTTTCATATCTTAGGTCTATCGAAGAAACTAAACGCTTTATGTTTTGAAATTTACACCCCTTACTTGCACCGTTAGGACAATACCTAAGATAACATCGCATTTGCCCATATATCACAAGAGAAATCATTGTTGCATTAAATCTTGAACCAAGATTTGATCAAAAAGTATTTCATAGAGAAAATAATACAATGATTTATTTCATTGAAAAATAAGAATTAAAATCTTTCTATCAGAAAAATTGAAAGAGGTTTGTTTTTGCTCGAAAAAATATCATTGCTTGACCATTGAGAGACAAAAACTAGGAGGTTCATTTTCCAAAATATTTAGATTTAACATAGAAAATAATATTCCGAAACTCACCGATAATTAATGTTTTAATTAAAGTGGAGTGTAGTTTGAAGAGGAGGCAAATCTTCAAAGTCCAAACCTTAATATAGGGATCGATATCTAATTTTAGTATTAACATTTAGGATGCCTTATTGAGAGATGTAATGAAAGGGATGTTTTTGTTTTTGTTCATCAAGTAAAGGGACTGGACTTGGACATGACTTTGAGCTTTGAATACAACTAAAAATTGGCGTGAGACGGTTTCACGGATCAATTTTGTGAAACATGTATTCTATTTAGGTGAAAAGTATTAGTTTTTATGCCAAAAATATTACTTTTTATTGTAAATATTGACATGATTGATCTGTTTCACAAATAAAGATGGTGAGATAATCTCACAGACAAATAAACATATTCAATTATTAACAAGCTGTTAGACTTATGTTATATAATAGATTTTAGGATGAAAAAATCTTTAATTAAATTTAGATATATTTCAATTATTTATGGATATAAATAAATTTTTTTGGCTTGTAAATCAAGCATTCTATTTTTATTAAGATTTGTTGTTATGATTACAAGTTTCGTATAAAAAATTAGAGTATTTTTTACGAAAAATATAGTTTTCGTCTGATTTGGGCCTCAAAAGAGCTTCTTTACATAGCAGTTCAATTTTTTTTATACATGGTTCATCAATTCGTTCAACACTCGCTTAAAATTTGATATTAGATTTTGCTTCGCTTCATGATATACTAGCTACTTTGCACACACGGTACGTATGTATTTTTTTTTGATAATTATCGAGGGATTAAAGTGAAATTTGACTAATATCGAGGGACTAAAGTGCTATTTAAATTGTTGTAATAAAAAAAAACAGTGTTTGTTGAAATTAAAAATAAAAACAAAAGTGTAATATTAGTATAACAGCAAAATTGGAAGAACAAAAAACAGACCAAGACACCATTTTTGTCTCTATTATAGAGATTCTTAATAATAGTAATAGATACTTCGATGCAAAAACGAGACGATACAAGAATATTGAATCTCATCTATTAACATCCATTTATGTATGGAATGGATCCAAGATGAGTTTAATAACTTGTCAAGTTTCTTTTGACTATAGATGGGGGAAACATGCGGCCGCATAAAATTTGACTATAATTTTGCCTTCAAATCTGTCGTGTTTTGCATCAATTTGAACAAAACACTCTTTCTTCTAGGCAGATTTGATGAACCAAGTCCCATCATTCCCAAAGATGTCCTTCCTCTGTTTTAGGAATCGAATTACATCTCAATATTCGTTTCTTTTCTCATCGTTTCATCGAAAAGAACATCAAGGATCGTTGGCCTGATCGAGAGAATGGTTCATGGGCGTGACTAATCGAAAAAATGGGCGAAAAAATTAATACTTTATACTTGAAGATGATGCAAAAAAAGGAGACTATTGTGTTTATATTCGTCAAAAAGTTCCATCATTCAAAGAAGAAGGCAAGCCTTTAAGAACATCCCTCAGGGCATAGTAATGGCTATCACATTTGTGATCTGAAAGTATGTTGCTAGAAAGCAGAATCCTCTGAAAATGTTCGCCTGGGTTTCTCCTCAACAACGTGAAATACTCGCTGTGTCTGCTGTTTCTTTCAGCATCCATGTTCCGTTTTAAATAATACACAGTACCTGGTACAAACAGATCCTCCGCTAAGTTGTGCGGTGCTCCCCCGTGTTTTACAAGATTCGAAGCAAGACTGACACTGGGGACCGTAGGAACTTCCTTTTTTATATCCATATCTGCATATTTTGATTAAGTCCCAGATGTTAAGACTATCTCATATTTTCATCACAAAAAACAAACATGTGATGCATACAATTAACGGGAAATCTAGGAACTACAAATTTGCTTTCAGAAGTGCACATATATATACAAAACATACCAGAATTATCCCTCTGCCCTCTGAATTTGGCGTATTCAGCAAGCTTTCGAGCTACATCTTGCACAGATGAGACGACTTGTTTTGCATTGGTAACCAGATCTATCACTCCTTTCCAATCTTCTCTTTTAAATACACTGACCCTGCCAAAAGTGAAGCAAAGAGCTCAGCAACTATTGTCATTACAAACCAAAAAACCCAGCCCAAAATTATTATTACAATCAGTAACTTCATCACACCAAAAGATTGAGATTTTTCCAGGGAAATAGCAAATAATTATGAATTTCTAATTACCACATTGAATTATATTGAAAGATTGTCAGAAATCAAAAGTTTCTGATTTTTCCTTGTCTGTCACGAAGAATGATGCCTTGCAAACTTACCAATCAGTTTCAACAATTTCGTTCCTCAGTCTCGATAAAGAAGCTACGTTTAGTCTCGGTATTATATCATCCTGCAGCAACAAAAAAAGTCGAGTCATCCCAAATCCAATTTTTTAAAGAAAAGCAGTAAAAATGTTTTAAACAATAAATAAACAAAGTGATTACTTTATACATTCAAAAGAAAAGACAAATTAAATGGCAAGTTAGAACTTACCTGCATTACCACTGTCGTTACAAAACTGGAGCAACTTTCAGCAAGCTCTTTGGAGACACAAGGTGGGGTGGCATATCCAACAGCATCAATTATATCAGGGTTGAACCCCAGCTCCTTAAAAGACTTCTTATGTAGCATAATCGCAAGCAGAGACGCGGTTGCACCTCCTAGAGAATGACCCACGAGCCTTAATTTAAAACCCTGTTGATTCATTAGTACCACTAAAACAGCAATATGAAATTCTTGACCCAGAAAGAAAATCGTAACAACAAAGTTTTCAAGGCACCTTGTGCTTCTCAAGGCATTTCCTTAAGGTATCTATTTCATGAGTTAGAAACCAACGAGCAGCCTCAGCTGTGCCAAAGTGGGTTGAATAGCCTTCAAATGTGATTTCTTCGTGGCCGGAAGAAATGAAATCGGTGACGAGGTCATAGACAGTGTGAGTTCCACGAATGCCAAGAATCACGAGTTTCTTCCGCTTGTCGATTCCTACATAATATCCAGGTCTCAACACGCTAGAATTTTTTACAAACTTCACAATGTTATTTTCTCGGATCATGCTATGCCTAGCAAGACCAGTTGCATTATCTTTATAAGCTCCCTTTGCTAGTTCTGTGTGGTAGATGAGATCCTGAACCTAAATCACCAAGCACATTATTTTATAAGAATTATTGCATAAAAAAAATGGTCAAAGATAATTTTATGATGCCAAGAACAAAAATGGTTTTGATCATTACAATGGCCTCCGAAGAGATAAATTCACCCTTCACGTCCTCCATAGCACCTGTGGATGCTTGCTGAAGATATATGAGATACAACCCAACAGTAAGATCACTCAGACTCCAATCCTGGATTCCAAGCTTACTCCTTTGTATACTGGAAAAAATTTCCGATAGTGATCTATCCGTGGGTGGAGGTTTGTAAACATTTCCGTTTCCTGAAAAAAAAAAACATATTTCATTTCCATTTGGGAAATATGGATAACGATTAATTCTGCACGGTTATAATAAACATGCTTTATAAAAATTCTAACAAGAAATGAGAACCAAGAGATCGGGGAGAAAAAGCAGCAACTCTTACATACATACATCCACACACACACACACACATCATTATAATGCTCCCTTATCTATTTTACACCTCCTAAATCCCTTGGAAACCATATGCTTCCAGCAGGCAGATGAAGGTTGGGTAAGTAGCTGATAGCTCCCCTTGACTTCTAAATGAACTTCTCTTCCAGGAAAATTTGTCAACTTTCAAGCTTCCACTAAAGAAAAATGGATGACAAAATCCTTTTATGGATATGAGTATTCATTCTTCCATAGGCGGTGTAGTCTAGTATCATTTCCATATCCATGTCTCCTAGTCCTAGCTCCGATCATCCGAATCCACACGAAATTTGTTTTCTAAGTCAGTGGAACGAAAGTTGAGCAAATGATTTACCATTTCGCCCAATGATTCACCGCCATTGTTTACTCAACAAAAGATGCCATTTCGATTGAACTTAACTACTGTATCTGAATGTTCAGTGGTCTGGAACCTCATAGGGAAGAGGACAGATGTCGGGCTTCAACTAAGTAACCCTATGCCGGCCAAATGCTACGTCCTTCATAGGCAAACGGATGAATGAGATTCAAGGGAACGAAACAAGGCTCTTCGTTATTTCATACATCGCCAGAAAAAAGAGTAAAATCTAAATACAACCAACAACAAAAAGACTTATGTCGTTAATAAATCGAGGCTTGTCCTGTCCATTCGAAATAATTAGGATTTGAGATAATTTCGAGCTTAGCCCCACCCCCATTCATCCTTTTTAAGGCCAAGAAAAAAGCCCGGCTCCATTATTGATGCTACCATGGTTCGCAATCGCGGTCGCGGAGTTCACCGTTCCAGTTCTCAAGGCATTTTACAGGAACGGTCACGGCACAAATATTTTTTAAAATTAATATAAATTGAAAATTTAAAAAAAAATTTAAAAATATGTAAATCAAAATAAATATCATTTAAATAGATTATTTGATGAAAACAAGATAGTAAAAATATATTTTTAAAATTTTATTCACATTTTATTGAATCATAAAGCATATCTTTGTTATATATCGAAATTTTCACAATCTTCTCAAAATTGAAATATACTATTAAGAAAGTTTTGGGTTATAATCAATTAAACTTTCGAAACAAACTAATTGGAAAAAAGAAGATATTGTACCTTATAAAATTTCGTGTCTTTCAACGCAAGTATTAACTTTATAATCTCCAGAATTCTAGAAAACAACAGGCAAGGATTTATGATACTTATATTGACTTATACAAAATTAAAAATTTCAAACAAAACACCAAAGAACAAATATTTATAAAATTTCAACAACTTCGAAATTAAAAATATAAAATATAAATAAATATAATGTATTACTTCAAAAGAAAACACAATATATTCATACCTTATAATTCTGAGTACGGCATAATTTCAGCTACAAAATTGAGTATGCATATGTGTGTGATATGCAAATCAAGAAAATGGTAAATTTAAGCATTACACGGTACTTTCAAATCAAATAATAAACTACTTTACAGTAATGCAATGTACATTATTTGAAAAGATATCTCGCAGATGTAGGTTCACTTAGAGACATTATTTGAAAAGATATTTTGTATTTAGATCGACCAACTCGACCCAGAAGAGTGGGTCGAGCTCTTCAACTCGACCGAAGAGTTTGGGTCGAGCTCGACCTAGTTGTGACTCAAGAGCTCTTCACAATTAGCTCTTCATAAATTGTGAAGAGCTCGACCCAAGCTCTTCACAAAAAGATTGGGTCGAGCTCGACCCAAAAAACGAGTGACCCACCTCGACCCCGAGGTGGGTCGAGGACTCGACTATCGTTCCTTTTTTTTCTTCTTTTTAACGTTATGTTCCATGTCGTTTCGTCGATCCGTACCGTTCCACCGATAACACTACGTTTTTTATCTACGAAACGACGATCGAAAGCATCAACGTTCACACCCCGAAACTTCGTCAAGACGGGGCTCGTTCCCGTTCCAGGTCGGTTTCTGCAAACCATGGATGCTACCCACAGGCAACTTAAATTCCAATCCGAATTTCAAGTCACGAAAAGGCTTACCTCCCCAAATAAATGCAAATTACAAGAACGTGCAACAGATTAACCATACTTAAAACCCAAATGGCAAACAAATTATTAAGAAAAATCTAAGCTTTTCTGCAAATTCGTCCAAAAATAGGATAAAACAGACGAACCTTTCGGAATAGCCCACTTCCACAACTGTAAAGCGGGATCCAGAGCTTTAGCAATCCAAGCAATATCCGGCTTCCATTTATCATTATAAATGCTAAAATCATCCTCCTCTGAAATATACCTGCTAATTCCCGAATCATAATTTGCGGGGCTTTTATCCAACTTGTCAATATCCTTTCTTCCTTTGAATTCATCATCATCTGCCTTCGACCACTGGAAGCGGTTCGCAATACAGCTGTACACGTATTTCTTGTAAGAACCATCCTTCTTAAAAAACCGAATGCTTCTATTAAAATCTGCAAGAAAAGGAGAGTTTAATTACCCGTTAAAAAATATTAATTCGTGTGATTTGATTAAGAAGACAACAGACCCACGATGTTGAAGAACTGTTTGATGGGCAATTCAAACATTTCACGGTCGGTGATTCGAAGAAATGCGGAGACACGTACGTTTAATTTTGTGCCAGAGTGCTCCACGAGGCGGTGGTGATGGTGTAGGAAAAAACTTGAGGAACAGGTCTCCTGGTATAAAAATAATATTTATTTATAGATTATTCAAAAAAAATTCATTATACAAAATACGATCTGTAAAATTATTTTTTTTTACCAAACTCGGGTATATGGATTATTGCCATACAATCTTTATATCTCATCCTAAATTTCAGATTTGGGTGTCATCATGCGAGTTATTTTTTTAAGAAGTATTGTCCAATTTTGAGATAAAATAATTCATTTTTTTAATACTCCAAATGGTAGTATGTATATTTTCATTTCATATAGCTTATATTTGTTGATGTTATAAATTTTTATTTTTGTTAGAACTTATAAGTTTTCATTATTTATTTGATAAAAAAATTGTACATAACTTATAAGATGTCAAAATAATAAACTGTTTTTATAGCTTATAAGCTTACCTCACATTATTTTCAAAAACTCTTATTTTAAAATTTCAAAAATCTCCAAAATATCCCTATATATCTTCTTAAATCTCTACTTTATGATCGCTTCCTAAATTCACATATAATCACTTTTTCTTTTATTAAATTTAAAATAAGATTTTGTTTTATCTTTTTATTAAAATATAAAAAATAAAAATATTAAGATTTTATTGAGTAAATTATTAACATCAATGTTTTAAATAACATTTTACTTATACACATAAAAATAATATTAAATATTTTCTTTATCCAAAGAATATCAATTTTTTAAATCAACATTTTACTTATACATATAAAAATAATATTAAATATTTCTTTTTCCAAAAAACATCAATTTTTATAAATATATATATTAATAGAGTTATTTTTTAATATTAAAATTATATATATATGCACACACATATAACTTACGTTTAACTTATATTATTATAATTTTTTTGATAATTTTGACAAGAAAAAGATCTTACAATAATCAACATCTTTGAGTTGTTTAAAATAAGTTCATCCAAACAATTTAAAACTATTTATAAGATATAAGAATATATAAATTGTTTTAAATAAATTTGACCAAACATCTCAAAGTACAAAAAAAACATCACTGTATTTGGATAAAACTATTATTTTAAATCCAAAGATAACTTAATTATGATTTGATAATAAAGCTTATTATTTACATTACAAATGACAAATTTAAGAATGTGATTCACATATTACAGAACAAGAAAGATATTTGATTTAGCAACTTGAGTAGTTATGTTTTCCCTTTCTTCATCTCTAGATTGAGGTTGGGATCGATATTTGAGTGCCAAGTCTAATCTATAAAGAGCAGTATGTATGTCCGAGCACTTTCGAACTTGGTGGTATGAAAATTAGTTCTGGAAATCAGACTCTGCTTAAATATGACACTATTATGTTGTGTTTACAATTTTTGTAATAGACGGACGTACTATTTTACTTGTTCTTGCTTGTTTCGCTTACTCAAATATTTCGTTTTCTATTACATCAATCATCCTCGACAAAGACACAAGAAATTTTTTTAAAAGAAATCTCACTCAAACTAATAAGAGAAAATAAATAATTCATCTGTCAAAACAAGCTACATCTGAGAAAAAATGAGGAAACAAAAACCAGATATTGGAAGTGACGAAGAAAATACAATCAGTGGAGAGTGGTCATAGTGAAGAAGCATCGAAAATAAATTCCCACCGTCGACAGCTGACTCGAGAGGTTGAAATTTGAAGTGAATGGATCATGAACTGCTTTTCAACATAACCAATGCTTAGAGAAACAGGAGACTAACTAGAAGTCTTAGATTGCAAAATCTGCATCAGAGACCATAAAACATCCATCCGGTGCATGCTTTTGTTGTTCTGTCCCTAAGCAGGTAATGCTACTATTAGAAAATGAACGAATAAGAGAGAAGTGTGTACGTAACAAAAGAAACTTCACGAGTTTATGATCATCAAAGACTACGCATTGAAGTCTTGGATTCTAGATCTCCAGTATTCAAATAATTAGCAACTGTCTTCATCAATTTTTTTTGACACTTAAGTTACTTCACCAAATGGAATGCCACTTCGGGAAAAATGCCAGATGCGAATCAATTCCCTGAATATATCAGTTATAGTAAGATTTATACCTCAACCACGAAGCACATCCAGGTCTTATTTCCACATGCTTCAGAAACACCTTTCAGAATAGTTAAACCCAAACTTCTGATGGTTTCTGCAATATCGAGAAACTGGCTGCACCGTTCACACAACATCTACATAAATAAAAGAGGATGATGGTGAAGATTAGAAGATAAAAAAAATATAGAATGTGTTTCTTGTCTGGCACATTCAACTCTTGCCATACTCTCTTAGATAAAAAAAGTTCATTTGATTGTTTGAAATCATGGAACTCTCGTTGTCGGTTGCAGAAACTATGGGTAGCTATTGAAACGTTTTGGTACCTCAACGAGCATTTGCCCATGCATATTTATGTTTTCCACTATTATCGGGCAAACTTTGGAGTTATTTCCCACTTCCACGGCCCAGCTCGAACCCTGCTCACTTGAAAATCTTCGCATATCTGTGTTCTTGTCAAGCAACTGCGAAATCACACATTTGTTCCTAGATTAAAACAGATCACAAATAGCATGAAACGAATTTAACCCAGTTGGTAATGAATTTTTGGCTATCCACGCATAGTTTCAATAGATGCAAACATGTGTGATAACATCTTTGTGGGGTGGAAGTTCTCCTTAGCAATCATATCATGCTCTTTTCATTGCAAATAATTATTTTTATAAATTCTATCACCAAATTAAGTTGTTAAGCAGTTGTTTGAGGTCACAGGCAGTATAAGTGAACCTCAATATTATGTGCCCAAGTCCCACTCGTTAGTAAATAGGAATTCCAACCTACTGGATGTATTGAGCAATATTAAATCCTTACCTTCGATGCAGAGTATTTATGCAGCTTCTCCGCAAGCTTAGTGATGCTTTGCAAAAAGAGCATATGTTTGATTGTTCTCTCAAGAAGTGAATCAATACTGCACTGTGTCATTTAGAAGTTTCAGCACATATTATACTGAAAATAAAAAGAAACGCTTCAAAATCAGGAAAAAAAAGGTATGGACATCACCTTTGTTCCACTAGGAACAAGCTCTCGCAACTCCTTTATTCGATCTTGGATCAATTGCCTGTCCCTTGGCCTTGGCCTAGAATTTTCACCAGTCCTGGTTCTCTTTTTATTCATCTTAACTGGTTCTCGCGGCTTTTCCAAGGGTTCACTCCCTCTGCTAGAGCTGGGCGACAAAAGACCTTTCAAAGACTCGATACCAAATGGCACTGAGTTCAAGCTACTTGATGTGGCTCGATCAAATGAGTAGCACGAGTAGCATGTGGAACTAATGGTACCAACACTTGTGCAAGGTGTTTTTTCAGTAGAAAAGAAACTCTCCTCAGTCTCTTGGCATGATTTCACACTGTTTGCATCATTTTCTCTACGACTAACTTCGGCCACCAATGCATCCAAAAGGTTCATATCAGGGTTCTCCATCAGCAAACTGCTACTGCTCATTCCCTCAGGATTTTCAATAGCCATATCGGAGTGATTTTTTTCTTCTTCCCAGACCAAGTTATTCTGCTTTCTAAAAGAGGGTCCCAATGCTTCATACAATTCATAGCCAGTACAAAAACTGAAAGGAGAAAGATGCGTCTCAAAAGTACTAAACTTGCTTTGTAATTCTAGATTGCTCTTGAAGTCTGGATTCAACTGCTCACTTGGAGTTTCTGGAACATAAAATTCACTTCGATCCTGAAATGTTAGAGAATCGAGATTTTCCAAAGGAAGGCATGATAAGTTCATCTGATGACAATCAGTCGGTAGAGTGGCATCATATAAATACGAGTATTCACCCTTGACATTCTTCACAGCTGGCAGATTCAAGATTTCTTGTCTTTTTCCCAAATCCTTGAGGTCATATGTTTCTTCTCCACACTTAATCTCACAAAAAGATATCATTGCTTCTTGTCTTTGCTGCCTAGTAAGAATCCTTTCAGAACTTGAGGGAAGTGAAATTTCATTCCCCGGTATTGAGCATTCGGCTCTTTCACGCATCTTCATTTGAAGTGTTACAGAGCCTCCCGATAGAGAAGAAACAGATGCGTGATTATTCCCTATGGATGAACATATTTGAGTACACAAGCTCGTCCCATCCTCACGAACAGAGCTGTCCAATTTCATTTTGTGGTCATGAATTCCTGCTGAATTCGGAATTCCCGCACAGACATCTGACTGACAAGTCATGTAACAGCATTCAAGAGTGGAAAATGAGTTTACCTACTTTATATGTACATACAAGTGGATATATCGAAAGTGTAATAAAACGAGAGAAGAGAAAGAGACACTCACCAAACAAGAATTTTTTAAGGTGCTATGAAGTGAACTGGAAATACCACGGGCTAAAGAATCTTGCAGATCAGAAAAAACATTTCTGATGTGGTTGATCAATTTCAAATCCTCGGTGATCTGATCAGCTCAAACATAAAAATGAATGTAATTTCCATATCAGGAGAACTGGACTAGGATTAAGGCATTAACAATCAGAGATTCCTTTATATAAGTATTTTAAACTAAGTGCTTATTAAATGTCATCATTTAGACAATCAATGATGATGGCTGAAAATATCATGCGGAACTCCGAAATTTTGGAGCTTATTTCATCGTGCCTGTCCGTTTCTTTAGGTTTTAAATGTACAGGTTCAATTATTGCTATATTGCACAAACAAATGTCAACCAAAGGAGAAAAGTATTTATTTATCAACTCGTTCAACTGAAGCATACACGATGATGAAGGATAGAGCAAACAAGGTCTACCTAACTTTCTCAAAATCAAGCAACACATTGAAATTGACATAGGACACCATGACATCAAGCACAAATGACCTCATGGCATCTGTAATTAGAACACATATCTAAGAACATACCTTATCTATCAAAAATTTTTATCAAAAGAAAACATAAGTTGCTTTATTGGCTGTGCTACCAATACAAAGCACTATCAGCCAAGTAGTGCATGTAATTGTTCGATTTTTCCAGTGTGGCAAGCATCAAAAAAATCACAAGGAGCGAACAGAACTATCGAGTTAGCTAATGACATACTTTATGCAGAGAACCAAGTTGTATGACTCCATGTGGAATAACTGCCACAACTGCAATGGTCTGCAAGACAAGAAATCCTCCATCATGATCACGCCTCAACAAAAAATCCGAAGAAACTCAAGGTTAATATATACAGCATAAGTTCAGAAGCTGCTTTCCAAAGGAAACAAAATGGCAAGTAGAATTTCAAAGGACATGAGATTTCACTTGCTCTTTCTTAATAAATAAATAGCAGATTTTTACAAACACCAAGAAATCAATTTTGTCTTGGTGCGATGAAAAGGAAGAACAAAGAAATTAATAGCAAAATGTGATGATATTAGCAAAGAATTAGCTAGGTTGATTTCCTCTACCATTTTCATCAGGCTGTAATTGAGGTTGCAAATAAATTCTTAACAATGTATCGATTCAGATGGGTACTTATCGAGCTCGAGCCGGTTTGAAAATGAGTTCACCTAAGCAACAAGGCTAATTATTTTTATCATTGATCGGGACGTTACAACTGGTCATGTAATCTTAACTACTTTACTAGCTCAAAATTCAAGCTCGAGCCACAAGCATTATTAGTTGAGCTCCAACTCAACAATTTTATACTCATGTACAAAACACTCTCAAATCAAACATGGATACAGCTTCAACACCAAGTTCAAATATTTCCTCAATATTCTTCCCAGGTTGTTCATATGTAGCCCTGACCATTGCCATAAAGAAAATATTTTTGGAAGCTTCTCAGCATAAGTTTTAGTTGCTACTCTGTTTCTAATGGGTGATTTTTTGTTTCCACTTATCAATGGAATAATCACATAAGCATTGATAGCATAAAATAGAAGCAAATAGGATGATAGATTCACCTTAATGCCAGCTGAAAATTGATTTTGCCATCCATCAAAAGGCTGGACAACATAAACGTTTTCAATTAGAATGAGCGAAAAGGCACTACGTAATTGCAATAAAGAAACAAAAAGTTTCACACCATTCATCAACACTTTTATTGCCATATCTCCCTTTTAGACTTAGTTTCACATACCAAAGTCTCTTCTAATGAGATGAAAATAACCACGGTACTCTGTACCAAAATTCTCATATTTAAACAAAAATTCATAAACATGAGACCCTTCCAGGTGTGATTACCGTAATCAAAGCACCCCTAACCTAGTACAAAAAACTCAAGGGCCCCATATATTGCAAAATGGAAAAGTCTAACACCAGGTGCAACAATCACAGTGTGCTTTTAGTCTTTCTCACAAAAATGTGATTGGGGGACCAAATATAGGACACTTAACCATGTGAACTATAAGTCTATAACAATGATCATTACACTAAGAATTACGAAATTCTTAAGCAATTAACAACTACTTCAGTTATAAACACAATATGTCTCAACTAACAAGCTAGATTTTGGCATAATCACACAACAATTAAAAAAAAGGTAAGCCTTACTATTTTCTTGAACAATAACCATCAGTTTGGTACTTGATGCCACAACAAGAATTAATTAAATTGTGTAAATAGCTCTATTCCATAAATGAATCATTTCAACATTGTTAAAAACAAAAAAGATTCCTGACCTCCGATGTGGAGAAAGAACCAGCAACATGTGTATCTGAGTATATCCATGAATGCTTCCCAGAAACTGCCACCTGTCCAACAATCCTGCGCAAATAGAAAAAATAAGAAAAATCAAATATAACAAACATTTGTGCATCTTCCCATAAACAAATCGTTAAAAAAAGAAAGTTAAAGAATTCATTGGTTTCTAAGTATTTCACTCATACAACACTGATCCTCGTAGACATGTTGATGTTGCCACAAGCATTAGCTACAATAATAGTCGGTTGTATTTACAGATAAAAAACAAAAACAAGCACAAGTCAAAAAACAAAAACAAAAAAAAAAAAAAAAAAAAACAAGCCGGTAAAACATAGATATGAGGAAATTTAGTGGATATGCTAAAAATGTTTATGAACAAGCCATACCCTTCTCCGAGAGAATATAGTTGATATGACATCTTTGACATGGCTAATCCCAACGGATCATGTGAATAAAGCTCATAATTCAAGCTGCGAGGGGTCTCAATGAAAAATTTCCTATCTGGGTGTAGATTGATGTCATAATAGGCATCCTCCCAAGTCAATATCCTGCATAAATTTGCAGGCGTAAAAGCTGTTAAAATCAATAAATAAAGAACCAATTTACGATGGGTCACCACTCGCTACCCATGAAAATCCTTTAAGAGGTCGACAATTATCAGTAACGGTGATTTTATTGTATCAAAAAATCTTGAAAGTCAGGCCAGATACTAATAATGGCACTCACATCTGTTCTTGGTACTCGAGCTTCCAGAAAATTGCATATTTCCAGCCAGTGTTAAAACAAAGGCTCCTCAGCATCAGCTGCAATTGGCTTTCCATCTGTCCTCCTCCCGGCAAACAAAAATCCTAACCTTAAAACCCAATTCTAAACGGAAAGAAACCCATAAAATCCCTATGTTCAACCCCGTCTTTGAAGTACAATTCCTGATCCTAGCTTCCCCTGTAAGATCCTCTACCGGCTTGTTTCCTTCTCACCCGTCTCTTGATTACAGGACCCACCGTTGGCAGCAGCATTCTATCACCCTTCTCCATCTTCTCTCCCACTTCTACACACTAACCCAAGCGCCAAGCAACAATCAAACTAAAAGCTTCTGTCTCACTAAAATACAACAAAAAAAACCAGCACAAAACTCCAGGAAAACACCATTCATATCCCACCCTTCAAGCAATTCTCCATATTTGATCACGCTTCAACCTGAATAAATCTCAGAGAAACCCTCAGAGTAACCTTTACCGAAATTCCTCAAAGAAGAGCAACAAAACCAACCACAGCCTTACAGAATTCACCACAACCAGGAGACTCCCAACTCCAAGAAACTAAAAAAGATTCGGAAACCCTTCTAAAACACTCAATCTAACGAACAAAGAAAGTAAAAAAACAGCTATCTATCGTATAACAAACGACATTGAGCAGTCCATCGCAGTTCCTCTCCGTTGAAAAACTTTCAGCTTCCAGAATACAAATAACTCGACAGACAAGTTCAAAACAAGAACTCGAAATCCTTTACCAGTAAACTGTTTCAGAACAGTACCACCGAAACTCAGCATAGAAACGATGGGCAACGAATCCGTTTGCTGCCATTCGAGTTCCGATCACCAATATCAAGCACAAATCACAACATCCCAGAGGAGAAGAGAACTCGAAAAAGACAAGCCTTTTACGTTAAAGGATAAAAAATAAAAAGTCAGTTTTCAAACAGAAAGATGACAACTTGATTCAATCGTTAAATCTCTTCAAACTCAAAGATTTGCTATTTATATACAAAGAAAGTGTGCAGCTTTTGTCGACGCTACAGTTGACAACGTTGCTTTCTAATCTTCTCCCGCGCTCACTACGCCGCAATTTACTTTGCGCCGCATATTGTTAAATGTCCATTATACCCCGTAATATTTTTCGTTTTGCCCTTTTACTTGTTATAATTAATAATGATAATTAAGCGTCATAAATATGATAATTATAACTTACGTTTTAAATTTTTAATATAAATAATTATCTGATTTTTTCAAAAAATAATATCTAATATATACATCTTAGTCCGATTGCTTCAATTTTTCTATTTGCATAACTAAATAATATTACAATAATAAAATGTGAACAAACTTTATTTTATTAGTTATTTGTATATAAATTCGATTTGGGGTCAAAAATAATTTTGATATTTGCATATTTGAGAGTTTAGAATAATTTTTATAATTACTCTCTACTTCTATTTACATATATATAGAGATCTAAAAATTTAATACAACCAATAATATTAAATCAATTATTGAAATATTATATTATAAATGGATCCAGAAAGAGAATAGAAAACTTGTCAATTTTTTTTATAAATAATCATTTATTTATTTTTAATTAATTGTTTGCATTTAAATATTACTTCAAATTAAATTCATCCAAGGGACCTACCATATACATTTAAAAAGGGAGAAATAATATAAACTAAACAAGAAATTGTGGAATCTTATAATAATATTATGCAAACCTACTGGTAACATTTTTTTTAATGAAATTAATAATGTGTCACGTTATGATGAAAAATGAGATATGCTTTTGAATTATTCCACTTTTGTGGCCAACAAAATAATATCATTGTGAAGAAATTTGTATTGTTGTTTTTTTTTTTTCCATTGTAAAGAAATTTGTTGCTGATCTTCCCGTCATCCAAAATCTTCCTTTATACTTTTACTCAAGGACACTAACTATACAAATCTAAGTACATTTTATGGGATAGTCGGTGAATATTTACATTAATATATTAATTATCAGTAGTACACGGTTTTTTTAAGATATACGTCGATTTAGAGTTTATGGTATAACTTAAAATTTATCTGGTCAAGAATAAGTTGTGGAAGACATAATTGATTTCTCTATTGAAATATTATTTGTACATTTATCATCGTCTAGAACTAATTTACATCATATTTTTCAGGGGGTTTTGAGAATTTGTTAGCAGTCAAGCTCTCAATTGGCATTCAACAATCATTTTTACTGCTAAAAGTTGACACCTCATTTGCATTTGTCCCCTTTCTTTTTTGCAATCTAATTTCATAGTTTCAAAGTGGGATTTTAATCTCATTATTGCCAAAGCCACTAACTATCAGATGGTATTTGACAATCCATCATTATTTCAGACAGCTGACAAAACTGCCCACAGTGCTTTGCTCCACTTCCAATTTCTACCTTTTTTCTATAAATTTCAACTGTTATTTCCCCCCAATGCTAGAAGTAATCGATGATTCATGTAATTACTTTATGTATCACCATTTCTAACTTTTTTAGCCCACAAAAATATCCCATCACACTTACTAGATTTTTAATGGATTGGAAAATCAAACGTTTTAGGATAACTAAAGCTTGTTTTCTGATAAAAAAAATATAGATTCTAGATAAATATGAAGGTTTTTTTTTGTTTTTGACAATATTAAGATCTAGAATATATATAAAAAAAAAGCTAGATAGCATGTTATCGCGATAATATCAGAAGAACGAAATAATCATATTAACTATATGTAATGAATAATATGGTTTTAGAAAGAAAATACAATTATGTGAACGCAATATTTATAACAGTCTACAAAATTTAAATCTGGTAATCAGTCTTATGTATACAAAAAAATGAAGTATTTTCATTCCCATTATCCTATGTACCAAAGACTAGATAAAGTGGCCTCCGAGTTTTTTGTTTTTTGTATAATTTCCCACTTTTACTTTGTGGGATTTATAATGATCGTATGTAGATCTCTCAGCCTAACTTTTCACTAGCATTGTGAATACACATCATAGTGATTGAGTAGTGGACGCAATCATTGGTGTCTACTTTAAACTGTGGTTTATATAATTGTGTCAAATATATAATTTGGCCAACTATTAAATTTTGCCTTTTTATGTTACAAATGTTGCTATTTGGCCTCAATGTAACAGTTGGAATAAGAATTGAAGAATTTGTCCCTAAAAACAAGTATATCGTTGTCCTCGGTTTGCGGTCGAGAAACTTGGACCTTGATCTTTGGTAATGTGAGCGAGGGATCTTGCTGGAGAACATCAGGAGCTTTGAACATGTGATTTGTGAATGCTCTTTCCTTTGCTGCCTCTCTCTGCAACTTGGCTTTCTACCCTTTATTGTCCAGTAGCAGGTCAATAACCACTAAATATAAATTGACTTAAAAGAAAAACATTCAATGGTTAGCGGGCAACAATCAGCAAGGAAGAACCAACGACCTCTAGGCGTGGTGATCCCTTGCTTCATTATCAAGTCTGACTTTGTCGATTTTTTTGATATTCTTCAGAGTATTATCTGTCACATTCTTATTATATATCTCATGCCTATTGAGTTTTCTATCAAATTCAACTTGTTGAAGTTGAATCGCGAAAAAGATATTCGTAAAAACATATATGAATGGTGAATTGGTGACGATGATTCTTACATGAGTCATGTTCTTGCCATTCAGCTGTCTATAATTTTGGTCCATTTTACTTTACGAAGATTCCTCTTCGTCTTGAAGTTTTTGTGCAATTTAGAACGACAAAATTTAATGATATGTATAGTCAAATTTTTGGCTATGTATGGACTCAAATTGTTCAAAAACTCAGAACAAGCGCTAAATCTCTTTTCATATAGATTTGATGAATCCAAATTTGATTGAAGGAACAAAATCCCCAACTGCTAGGTTTATACATGTTCAACATGCATCAGCATAGCTGCATATGGCCTACTCTAACAACATAAAACAATGTGATAACAAGTAATAAAAGCTATGTCAAATTAGTAATCAAATTTTCCAATTTCGAGAACTTTCTATTTTAGAAATCTTCGTCAACACGTGAAGACACCAGTTTCATTCCCACAAATAACCAATGTAATATTAATAAATCAATCAGGGTGTCAAAGCCTGATTCTTATGTGGATTCTATTTCCCTGTATTGATCTCAAACTACGTCATCATCAAAGGTAGAAATCTTATGTTTGTTTTTGGAAAGTTCTGTTGTGTCATATGGTCGAACCTCAAGTTGTGTCCTCTTTGCTATCAATATATACTGATATTTTCCTTATTTTTAGTGTTATTAACTTATGTACATTACATATGATATTCAAGCGGTTTAGTGTTTAGACTTTTTTATCAGTGGCTCAGATACTTTATGGTTGAATTTTGGAAGTTCTGTCCCTGTACTTCTATGATCCTGTCGGTTCTGTAAATGCAGGTCATAACGAGGCCGTGCTTTCAGTTTCCTTCAGTCCTGATGGACGGCGTGGATCTGGTGATACCACTGTCCATTTATGGGATCTGAGCACACAGACACCACTATTCATATGTAATGGTTGAAAACTATTTCTTCTGTGAACACTTACTTTATCATTCCAATGGAAGTTTGCTTGTTTGCATGTCTTGTTGCATGGCTGTTCACGTGTGTGACTGATTTTGTTGCCTGTTTGAAATCACCAAATCGAAGATGTCTGGTGACTTTGGTTTGTAATTAAACAAATGAAAATTTACCATCTGGATTTTTTATTGCTCATCGCTACTAGACGTGTGGTTACGGATTGTTATAGTTCCACAAAAAAATTTATAGATAACTTTAAAAACGGTTCTCATCTGTGTTTCAGTTGAGTTAAGTTGTACAACATTTGAACTATAAATTTGTGCATGATCTTTCTGATTTGATGCTCAAGTACTTCTGATGGAAGAGTAACATCTAAATTTATCTTATTCCCCGCACTCTGTTGGCTTTGCCTCTGTTTTCCAAATTCCTCGTTTCATGTATCCATTTCCATCTGTCCCTGTTGTATTCGCTGCTTAGTTTGGGGCTTTGTTTCATTGCTTCTGGAAATATCTGTAATCTGATGCTTCTTTTCTTTAGGACAAAAGAATTGGGTTCTGTGTATTGCATGGGCACCAGATGGTAAGCATCTTGTAAGTGGAAGCAAAGCTGAAGAAATCTTATGCTGGAACCCACAAACTGGGGAGCCATCAGGACAATCCACTTATTGTAAGCTTATAAAAAGTTAACGGAGGTCTTCTTATACTCTTTGCTTTAAGTTGACGGAAAAGATTATGATGTCAGGGGAAAAAAAATTTAGGCCATTGATATTCATTTCTACATGTCTTTACGTGCATTGGTAATGATGTATGAAAATATACGACATCATTGACATCTCAGGGTCACAAGAAATGGATAACTGGAATTTCATGGGAGCCTTTGCATCTCAATGCACCATGCCGTCGCTTTGTTAGCGTCAGTAAAGATGGTGATGCAAGGATATGGGATGTTTCACTAAAGAAATGTATTATATGTCTTACCGGACACACACTTGCCATAACTTGTGTAAGATGGGGTGGAGATGGAGTGATATATAATGGTACCCTCCCCCCCACCAGTGACAATATGCCTTTCAAAGTTGATATGAAGCCTTTATTTACTTTTCTTGAAAATTTGAGGTGTACAGTATTGAGATACGTGTGTAATTGGAAAACTCACAAGTTTGTATGAAAGGGTTTAAATTGTTGCAAGTGCAGTGCAATTCACACCTTCGTACTTGCAGATCT
This sequence comes from Primulina tabacum, assembly GCF_025594145.1. Taxonomy (NCBI): domain Eukaryota; kingdom Viridiplantae; phylum Streptophyta; class Magnoliopsida; order Lamiales; family Gesneriaceae; genus Primulina; species Primulina tabacum. The sequence goes on from NC_134551.1 coordinate 898,827, forward strand.
CAGGATTGTACTATTAAAATGTGGGAAACCTCACAGGGGAAGCTAATACGTGAATTAAAGGTACTTTTGTGACAACTCTCATCCTTGAGCATACCAAATCTGTTTTGTTTTGTTTTGTTTTGTTGTTAAATATTTTAATTCTTTCATGAAATGTAGGGCCATGGGCATTGGGTTAATTCTTTGGCATTGAGCACCGAATATGTTCTCCGGTCTGGTGCCTTTGATCATACCTGAAAACAATATTCATCTCCAGATGAAATGAAGAAGGTATCATCAATATTTCCAGGGAAAAGAGATGATATTTATTTTCTTTTCCTTATTATTATCATTATTTCAAATTCTTGGACTTGGATGTACATGGATCTTTGTTTTGGTAGATATAAGTGCTTGTTTTTTTTTTCTCGGGATTGGAAGACTAATGTTATTGCCTGTTGATTTTATAGTCCATATGTATTGTCAACTTTCTGAAAGTGAAATACTCGAGCTTAATAATTTTATGATGAAATGAGGTTCTTATAGTCTTTCCAAACTTCCTGCTGAGAACTTTGAGCATGGTAATCTGCTGAAATCACATCATGTGCAAATATTAATAAGGGTTTTAGAAAAGAAAATAACAAAGATTAAGACTATTGACTTTGCGCTTATGAGACTGCAATACCCGCAGTGAACTTGGTTGTTGAACGGCAGCCATCTAATTACCGAGTGCATCTTGGTGTTTGAAAGCTTATCTATGTCTTGGTTATTATACAGACTGCAATAGTCTGTATTTTTTCCTGTCTCTGTCATTATCTATGGTAAAGCTGTTTAATCTTTCCCCATCCTTGATTAAATGTCTCTCTCCTTCACTGAAAAGCTTAGGTAGTCAATGAAGCATTTGTATTAGTAAAACACTCAGCCTGCCTCTTAGTTCTGCTTCTGCCTTTACCCCCATTTGAATATTTTATATTCTTGATTTCTCCTAGGATATTCTTACACTTGGAATCAGGTGACGAGTAAAGCCACGTTAGTGTAGCAAGTTATGATGGAAAATGAAGTAGCATAGTAATTGAAATGAAGCCAGCTTACTACATGAAATGATTAATTTTTACAATGCTTGGTAGTTGGTACTAAGTCATATTGGCCACCACTCAGAAAGTTGTACTCTGGCCACTTGTACGGCATTTTCACTTTGTTCTATTTTATTTGCATTGAAGTTTGAACTGCAATTCAAGAAATCATCCCAGTAAGAGCAAATGGTGCTGACTTTCTTGGTTGTTAATAAATGTGCATTAATGTTAGATTTTGAACAGGTTTGGGATATCCGAACGCAGAATCTGAAACAAGATCTTCCAGGCCACGCAGATGAATTAAGGCCTTTTGTTCAAACAAAATCTCTCTTCCTGGCAGAGTTCGAACAATTTTTTTAGCTTGATTAATATTTCTACATGTTTTTGAGGGGATGCTGACAAAAATACTGATCATTATAACCTTTTAATCTTCAGGTTCTTGAGGGGTTGGAAAATTGGTCAAACTAATATTAAATAAATTATAATTCTAGTAACATTAATTCAATCGTTGTGTTATAGTTTCTTATTCAATGAAACAATTTTTTTATTTATAGATATAATATATTTAAAATTTAAATTTCGTGATTTTGATATATGTTTTTAAAAATTTTAGGATTTATTTGACTTTGATGATAAAATTGAAGAAGAAATATTTGAAAAATACCGTAAGTTTAAGATATATTAATTATTTTAACGAAAGTATGCAAACCCAAATTACTTGGAAACGTAGTAGATAGAATATAAGAACTCAATTACCTATAGGAAGCAAGAGAAGACTTTGCTCCACGCAATCAGAACCAATATTCTTCAATCGGTTTTCTTCTGTATTTGGACATTCTTGAGACCCAAAAAGATTTTTGTTTCTTTCGTAGAATAATTACGATTCTTTTTTACTGTTCCTGCGTTCTTTTTGTTGGCGAAAAATTATAGATATTTACTTACTCGAGCAGTGGTCTCTTGGCTTCGTAGGGCCGACGGCTGGGTAAGAATTTTTCTTTTATTTTTCGTGTTTTTCCACGAATTTATGCGATTTTTTTATCTGGGTTTTTAAGAATCTTGTTTGTTATCCGAGTTGTATTCGATCGTTGTGCTGTTATGTTTCTTTGATTGTTTTCCTATTTGTTTGTGTATTTTTCTTGTTTAGTGTGTGAACTTGATGGTTTTAGGTTTAAAGTTTTCGTAGGGGATTCAGATATGCTTAACGGATTGTTGTCTGTCCAGAATCAGATTAACGCACAAAAAGAAAAGGGGAGATGGTAATGGTAATTTGTCCGTGTTTCTCATGAATGACGATTATGCTGCTTAGGAGTTGGGACTAACTATGTGCTCCATTATTTTGTATCTGCGGCTTGTTGCATCGCTGGGTTTAATCTATTCTGTATAAATTTGAAAGCCGGACAAGTTTGAATTTATTGCAAGCTAATGATGTGTCCTGTAGGCTTTTAATGTTGACAGATCATGGTCTTGTTCCTCTCTTTTGAGTGATTGGTTTGGGCTTTTTGTTGTATCTTGTTATTTTGCTACAAATCGGGCAAGATAAGTTGCTGGCAATTTTATGGGTAACATGTCATTTTTGCCTTCAGTTCTTTTTTTTGTTTTATTTAAAACTATCAATTTTCTTAAATGATGTTTTGGCCAATTTTTCTTGCTTAGATTCTAGTGATAATTGAGAGAAAAGCAATTGTTGAATCTTTGGAGCCTATATGTGGCAGAATGGAGTTGCATGATGCAATGAAAAAGTTCGTTCCGGGAGCTACCGAAATCATAATTTACTGATGTTTAGGGATTCATAGTTAGACATTTTGGTTGTCTGATTCATCAAAATGCATTCATTACATTCTTATAAGGGAACAATGTTTTCTCTTAGACTTTTCTATTTCTCTGTTTGAAGTTGAGTCAGAATATGCTAATATATGGTTTTCTATTTCTCTTGGAATATCTATGTCATGTTTATTTATACTTTATGCAGTTTCACAATTACTGGAACAAGTTTCAAGTTTTCCCCCTGTTTTTGAACTCCTTTGAATTTTGAAGTATATCCTTAAATTTTAAAAGCATATCAGCTTCAGTTAAAGTCAAGTCTTTAATTAAGCAAAAGAGATTGACATTATTTTTCTTACATATCAAGTTTTATTTAGTGTAGCTGAATTCAATGTGTTAAATTAAGATGTGAACAAAAGTGTCATTGATCATCATTCAGTTAAGATCATTCCTTCTCTGCCCTGCATGCCTTTGTGGCACACTTTATATATGACTGGGTTTTCACTTCCTTGTTAAACTGTTTTTTCTATGTTCCAGATTTGTAGTTATTCGATTTTGTTTTGGTTTTTCAGCACGATGATCTGATTGAAGCATATGGAATGGACTGGCTGTCTTTGCATTCTGTCAGAGTGTGTGAGAGATGTTCAGTGGACTTAAAGGTGTTAATGTTCGTAGTTGTTTTATGTGGAAATGGCGTGGAGAGTCGTCTTTAACAAATGGGTTACTCGAAGATGTACCTCATGAAATTGAATTATCTGATTACCACAAAGCACCTAGCCCGGGAAGTGAAAGCCCTTCTGGGCTTCTAGATGGCGAGACTTTGAACATTGACCCAATTGATGATCTTGATCTGTTCTTTGAGAGGATTTATAGTTATTACTGTGACAAAGGACTTTGGTGCATCATCATCAAGTGGATATTTGAGCTTCTGAGCCTGGGTTTTACTATATGTTTCTCTGGATTTTTTTTGCTATATGTTGATTGGAATGGCTTACGAAATGCAAAATGTGGGATGGATGCGGTGGAATCTGGAATCAAGCCTTGTGATCTGTCTGTGGAAGCTTTGTATAAGCATCCATTAACTCCTTTTACTTTTTCTAAGGCTGTAATTCTTGGATATTTGGGTATATTTTCTGTCTACTGGATTTTCTGTTTTTTGAGGTTCTTTGCCCAGTTAAAGGAGACTCTTAAGATCCGTCGATTTTTTTATAACAGGTATGATTAAATTTGATATGGTGTTTAATGTGAGTGAGTCCATGGTTGGTTGAAAATAGTTGGTATCTTTATGCAGTCTACACGTGAAGGACAATGAGATACAGACTATGTCATGGGCATTAATTCTTGAAAAAGTTGTTCGAGTACAGAGCTTGCAGCAGCTATGTGTGGTCAAAGATCTTTCTATTCAAGATGTATTGATGAGATTGATGAGAAAGGAAAATTACTTGATCGGGATGCTTAACAAAGGAGTCCTTGCCTTCTCTGTATCTTGGTGGGTTCCAGGTGCTGGCCCAACTGCCAATTTTGGCCCAAATGCTGTTCGCCATCGTCTTGTGCTGCCAAAGACTCTCGAGTGGACCTTGAATTGGTGCATATTACAGAGCATGTTCGACCGGTAAGTCATGTACACTCCCATCACAGAAGTAATCTGTGAAGCTGCTGCATTTTTTATGCCAGAAAATTAATTTACTCTTTTGGTTTTTAATGTGTGCCATACCACTGAGATATCTACCATAATGTCCGTTGACATCACTATACTTCTCAAGTGAATTATGTATTTGTATGATGTGTGCTCTACTTTTCCAGAAACTTCTGTGTACGAAGGGATTTTGTTTCAGATCCTGGAACATTAAAGAAAAGGCTTATGATTGTTGGCTTTGTGCTGCTGCTTCTGTCTCCATTCCTCGTCATTTTCATGCTTGTGTATCTCTTCTTGAGGCATGCTGAACAGTTCTATAATCATCCAAGTACAGCATCATCACGAAGATGGTCAAATCTCTCTAAGTGGATGCTCAGAGAATTCAATGAGGTACCCCCATTTGCTTTTTCTTGACTTCGAGTTATTAAACAGCTTTTAGCTTAGGTTGGGTGTTGTTTTGTTTCGTTGATCTGGCATATGCTTAACAGTTGGGAGTCATAGTTTTGAGATTCTTGGAGAGTTTAATGTGGGACTTTTGTTTGGAATCGAAGAAGGAATTGTTACCTCAGTCAACATTCATCTTTCTATTTTATATTTGCCAACTGCTGCTTCGATGCTAAAGGGTAGCTACTTAGGGCATCCACAACTTGTTTTGCAGGTTGACCATTTGTTCAAGCACCGGATGAATAACACTATTGTTCATGCTTCTGATTATTTAAAGCAATTTCCATCTCCTATCTTGACTATTGTGGCAAAATTTATCTCGTTTGTTTCTGGTGGATTTGCTGCGGTGCTTATTATCATCGCATTCTTGGAAGAATCTCTGCTGGAAGGCCATGTAATACTCTGGTCTCTTACCCAACAATAATGTAATAGAAACGTATTTGTATCATTGAATTTACCGCATTTAATATGACTTGAATCTTGCAGGTATTTGGTCGCAACTTGCTCTGGTATGCTGCTGTTTTTGGAACTATAACAGCTATTAGCCGGGCTGCTATCGTAGATGAGCTTCTTGTCCTTGATCCACAGGGGTCAATGTCCATGGTTGTTCAACATACACATTATATGCCAAAAAGATGGCGTGGGAAAGAGAACACCGAGGCTGTAAGACTCGAGTTTGAAACTCTTTTTCAGGTACCCTGGTCCTATTTTACTATAAGCAACCTCAACACTTTTTAGCCCATGGATAAGTTGTGTTGGATAATAAAGTATGTTAAAGTGCTCGTTTCTTCCCCCTTATTCTGGAGAATTCGTTTGATCTGTCATCTGTCCAATAAGATGTCCTTTCGAGTCAGAGTATTAGGCTGTTTAAGTTCTGTTCCGTGTGCTGAAAATTCGGGTTGGCTGTTATGATTGTTGACCGTGTAAACTGATGTTGAGAAATTTTTTTGGTGCAGTACACAGGAATGATGTTATTAGAGGAGATGGCTTCAATCTTTCTCACACCATACCTACTTTTATTTGTCGTCCCAAAGGTTATTGTTTCACTATAATAGTTTCGGGCCATTCATTTAATTTAAAGCTGTGCCTTCTGAAATATTGGCTTTTCGTCGATGCAGAGAGTGGATGCTATCTTGCAATTCATTAAGGACTTCACTGTGGATGTTGAAGGTGTCGGTCATGTTTGTAGGTTTGTAAAATTGTAAAATCGCATTCGTATGTTCCATTACCCGTCGTCTTGATTTATGTCATATGGGAGATGAACGTCTTTTTCTGCCTTCCCTCCAAATGTATTTCTAAAATTTATAATTTTTCCCTGGCAGTTTTAGTCTCTTTGATTTCAAGAATCACGGAAACAGAAAATATGGGTCGCCCTTTGATTCACCTCGCGAGCAGAGGAGTTCTCAGGGAAAAATGGAAAAATCATTCTTGAGGTACGAGCATTTGCAGAACCTCCCCCGTAATAAACCACTGCTATCTATCAAGATTAAATTTTTTATGCTGGTTGCCAATAATTTCCTACGCTGATATATGCTAGCGTGAGATAGACTGTGACAGCATTAAAAATCTGTAGTTTGAGTTGTACTTTTTACTGTCGAACTGAGTTTCTCTTGACTTGTAGCTTTCAGATTGTTTATCCTTCATGGGAACCTGATGCTGAGGGAAAGCAATTCCTCGCGACACTTAAAATGTTTCGTGATCAAAAGCTGCAAGGTCAAGGAACGACAAATGCATACTTCTCATCTGATATGCAGCAACAATATCCAAACTTTCGAGGCTTTGGTTCCCCTAATAGTTTCTTCCCAAGAGAAACGCCATTGAACATCACGGGAGGTTGCAATCAGTTTGGTTCAATGTGGCTAATAGACGGAGAACAGAAGAATTTTCCATATATCCTAGACTGGTATTATACGTCCCAAAACCATGACAGAGACAATTACTCGAGGGGCAATACATCACGTCATGTTATTGAGGAGAGTCCTAAAGATTTCTGGATTCCTTCAAACGTGGCACAGAAAGAAGCTAAGTACGACGAAAATTGGGATAGCTTGTTCAAGGATCGAATACAAAGTCATCTAGATGCTTCTACGTCAGGTCCTCTCTTCCAAGAAAGTGTCTTGCAGCATCACGACTCAAGTAGTACCAAACACCCTGCAAAAAGTCAGTGGTGGGCCAGAACTCAATTCCAAGGTCTGGGTCCGCAAACAAGTTTTATGGAACCTCCAAATTTCTTCCATGAAGCTTCCCGTGATCCTTTTGACAAATTCTCAGACAGAAGCATGGAGGAACACGAACATGAACAAGAACTACCTCTGGACTTGAGAAATTCGAGGGGATTGTCACGAACTTTTTACATGGATGACTCAGATGTTGGAGAATTTAAGCTTCCATTCGATGATATATATGAAAATTCAGCTGATCCCACAGATCTTGTCTGATCATTTTCTTGCTTTTCAACCATTGAACATGTATGAGCTTCCATGTCTAGACCTTATACTCGATGAACGACGAAGATGCAGCTCGATATTCTTTATTGTATATAACATTGCAAGTAAATTTGATTCAGAACGAGCCTCTGGTGAATGAATGGGTGCAAGCCCCGTCAGCTGTCCAAAGTTGTAAAAATAAATATTTTCTTTATTTATTCTCAGGTGAAGCCATTTCTTGTCCCCGTGTTCGCTGTCAAAATGAAGGTTTGTGTTCCCAATCCATTGCATAATACTTGCCTGAATTTATTGCAGAGCGGCTTAAAACTTTATATGAAAGATTAGCAAATCTGTATGTTTTAAGTTTGAAATTATATTTTTTAAAGTTGAACACACATTTTGAATGGAACAAAACATATGAATGAGTTTGTTTTTTTTAAAAAAAAAAAATCTCGTCAGCATTATATTATAATTCCTTGATAACATATTCGATGTTTTCGATGTACAATAAATTTTTTTTTTTAAGAAAGAAAAATGTTTGGATATGAGTTACACTATGGTTTTATTTTTCAATTCGAGAATTACAATTTTTGGATGATTTCATGTACAGTACTGATAAAAGCATAATTAGGACAAAAAATTATCAATATGGTGATTTCAAATACTAATTTGAAATTAAAGAGGAATTTTAATTCATTAATTTTTTTTTCAAAATAGTCACTGTATCTTGGAGGGATGGTCCAGGAGATGAGAGAGCTAAGAACAAAGGACACGGTTCTCAATTTAATACAAGCTCTATGTAATTTTAAAAATGCTATATTAAATCTCCTAACTTCTAATAAATGAAAAAGGATAAAATATTTATTAAAAAATAGATAAAATAAAATCTTAAAAACAAAATAAAAAAACACCATTTGATTTATCACAAAAACTAATATAAGATCGATTAATGAGTTAATTATATGAGACGAATCTTCGATCCAACTCAATTCATGAAAATTATTATTTTTTATATAAAAATATTATTATTGATGATAATTACAGATCAAATTATCTCGTCAACACAATTTAAAACTACGGACATTGTTCGGTATTTGTAATCTTGATTCTTTGGCAGAGGGTTTTTAGCGGGTTTAACAACAGAATACTACAGAGCAGAGATTTCTGAGACTTGCCGTCAAATCCATGGCCATGAGAAGAGCTACATCCGAACTCTTCTCTCACCTTCGAAAATGCCACCGCACAACTCCATTCTCTCTTCTTTCGAGAGACTTTGCAAACACCACAAATTATCACTCTCTTACTCACCCATCAAAAGCCCATCTCAAATCTTGCACCAGGTTTCGATCTTTGCTGTCCCTCGACCTTTATTTGAATGAATGTCGGGTCATCCCATCTCAGAATTTCAGTACTTCCGTTGACACACGGTCTCAAAATGGGCCCCAGATGTCCTCAAGGCAGAGGAAAATCAAGGAAAAATCCGAGCTTGAGGAGGCCTTTGAGTCTGCGGAGTCTCTTGATGATATGCTTAAGGCTTTCAAAGATATGGAAGCGTGCTTTGATGAGACAGAACTGGGATTGGCCTGTTTGAAGTTAGGGCTTAAACTTGATCAAGAAGGTGAGGACTCGGAAAAGTCTTTTTCTTTTGCTCAAAGGGCTTTGAGAATTTTGGATGATGATGATAGCAACAACAGCAGCAGCAGTAGTAAGCTATCTTTACCTCTTGCGATGACTTTACAATTGTTAGGTTCTGCTTGTTTTAATTTGAAAAGGTTTAATGATAGTTTGAGTTATTTGAATAGGGCGAATAGGGCGTTGAGTAAGTTAGAGGGGGATAGTTCTTACGCTTCGGATCATATTATGCCTATTTTACATGCTGTTCAGTTTGAATTATTTAATGTGAAGACCGCTATGGGGAGGAGAGAGGAGGCTCTTATTCATCTTAGGAAGGCTTTGGAAATTAAAGAAAAAACTTTGGAGGAAGATAGCAGGGAACTTGGTAAGGCTAATAGGGATGTTGCAGAGGCTTATGTTGCTATTTTGAATTTCAAGGAGGCGTTACCATTCTGTTTGAAGGCTTTGGAGATTCATAAGAAACAGTTGGGGCAAAGTTCGGTGGAGGTTGCCCATGATAGGAGACTTCTGGGAGTTATTTACACTGGATTAGAGGAGCATGAGAAGGCGTTAGAACAGAATCAGTTGTCTCAGAGGGTCTTGAAGAAATGGGGTCGTAGTTCTGATTTGCTGCGAGCAGAGATTGATGCTGCAAATATGCAGATTGCCTTAGGGAGATATGAAGAGGCTATTAGTACCTTGAAGGGGGTTGTTCAACAGACTGAGAAAGAGAGCGAGGATCGAGCTATGATATTTATTTCCATGGCCAAAGCACTTTGTAATCAAGACAAGTTTGCCGATGCGAAGAGGTGCTTGGAAATTTCCTCTGGGATTCTTGACAAGAAAGAGAGAAGTTCTCCTCAAGTTGTTGCTGAGGCATTTATGGAAATCTCAATGCTGTATGAGTCCATGAATGAATTTGTGACTGCAATTTCATTGCTAAAGAGAGCTTTATTGATGCTGGAGAAGCTGCCACAAGAACAACATTCAGTAGGAAGTGTATCTGCAAGAATTGGTTGGCTGCTTCTGTTAACAGGGAAAGTGGAACAGGCAGTCCCATTCTTGGAAGATGCGGCAGAAAGATTAAAGGAGAGTTTTGGTTCCAAGCATTACGGAGTGGGCTATGTTTATAATAACTTGGGAGCGGCTTATTTGGAATTAGATAGACCCCAGTCAGCTGCTCAGGTTTTTGCATATGCAAAAGATATCATGGATGTTTCCCTTGGACCTCATCACACAGATTCAATAGAAGCATGCCATAACATTTCAAAAGCATATGCAGCCATGGGAAGGTAAAATTACCGGAGAACTGCTTCCTCAATTCTCTATTTTTTTTTCGCTTGATATTTCGTCTTAACTAAATATGGGCATGATTTTCCGTTTTGTGTTGAGGTCCTCGATTACGCTTCTTATGTGCTCTGAGTTACTCTCTTCAGAAAAACTTTAATAGACTAATTTTGAGATATTAGCATTATGCTAAATTAAACTTGTGTACATAAATTACGTCAAGTTCTTGGTATCAGAATCCATTTGACACTCTAGTCAATAGATTGCTTAGTCCTATGGTGCCGTTTCACCTTCATTTTTCTGGCAATAGGCTACAAGATCTTAATGGAATGAACAAATAATCACCTCAGATGTGAATATTAGAAAGGCGAATGAGAATTTTTCATTTCTCTGCATGTTTGCATGTGAGGCAATAGAGGTGGCCCACAATGGCATGGCATGTTGGCAACCTTAGGTCTCTTTTAGTTTATGAATTCTGTTCTATATGTGGTTAAACGTAGAACTTAAGATATAAATGTGAAAATCGCATTATATTTGAGAAAATAGATGGAAAAAATGTAATTACTCAATTGTATCCAGATATTGTTACATCTACTTATGATTTGATTTAATTTCACTTCAAATCTCCAATTCATTATGAAGTTTTTATGCATCATTACTAATTTTTTTAGTCCAATGGCTTGATCAAGTGGCAGTATTTAAAACTTAATTCAAAACGCCAGTAAATTACTTGCAAGATGATTTCGTCCTGTATTTTGGAATGAAATTGTTTTTGAGTTTGGGATATGTAGCCAATTTTCCGCATATTCCAATCATTGATATAGTGTTGCTCTATATGAGAGGACTGATATCTTAGATCCTGGGAATTCTATTTTTTTTTTTTTCCATTTAGATGTGCCTGTTGTATAATTTCACTCATTTGTGTTGGGAAAAAAATTGTGATCGCCTGAACCTCTTTTTTTCAATTTAGCAGCTATCCACTAGCGATTAACTTTCAGGAGAAGGTAGTTGAAGGCTGGGAGGGACATGGACCTAGTGCACGCGATGAATATGATGAAGCTGTACAAGTTCTCGAGGAATTAAAGAACAAAGCTAGTGGTTCAGTCTGTGAATCTCTTATGAAGGCATTACCTTTGCCTCGAAATAATGAAACTTCAACTGCAAATGATTTGGAATACAATAACCCAGCTGTGGAAAGGTGATACAATGCACTGTACCGCGGAATTCTGTTTTACAATAAATAATACTTATATGGAGTTTGGAGAAGTTGCCTTTTTAAGTTTTTATCTCAAAACAATCAGATAAGTATTCGGCTATTCTTGAAGCTACCTGAGGTTTAGTATATGCTGCTGATAAGTATTTAGTGTTTGAATTTGATTGGTGTCTTGTTCTCATGAAGCTATGTACATTCAATGTTGGAAACTCTCTCTCTGGATTAAATGTTTTATAAACATGTCTTGCTGTTCTTTACTTTACATTCAAAGTTCAACCAATATTGTGAATAAATAAAAAATGACCAAACAAGTAAAAATATTATTTTTGCCTGGAGAGTGGAGTTAATGTCACATGGATCATGTTCTCACTTCACTGGTCAAAAGGGTTATAGAAGTCTGGTTGTCAGTATCAAACAATTTTTAAGAAGCATGTGTGTGCATGTAAAAGGTCAGCTTGAATGGCTTGGGGGGAAGGGGGAGCCCCATTTGATGCTACATTTGCTGCTCATTTCAAGTTTTTTGCTATGTTTGATGATGCATTCTTATTAATTGTTTGAAACTGCTTCACGTTTTTCAGGAAAATGACAATTACTTGGTTAATATAGCACCAATGTAGCTGCAAAAGTGAAATGGTTCTATATTTTTTTAGTATTGTATAACTATTATATAAGCCAAATAGTGTTTGGAGCATGTGGGATTTCGATTAAAATAATATTTTGAAGAGAGTCTTGCAAGCTTAGGATCTGATCTTTTCCCCAAGATCGCAGTATCTTGAACTTCAATTTTTTTTCCATTCGACTCAATTTGCAATAACGCTGGCTCCTTGATCACGCCTGGTGGTCTAGAATAAAGAAATCACCCAAACTTGGAACAAAATATTTTTCATTCATGAAAAAAATTAGTGTAACAATTCCTTTCGCCTATGCCTGCATTTTTATTTCATTTGCTATACGAAGGGGTGGATGCAAAATTTTAGTTGAGGGAGGAAACTTTCCTTTTGCGTGCTAAAACTCGATTGGAAGAACTGCATTTCTTGATCCTCTTCCATGTCGAATCGAAAAGAACGATCTTTGGCTTCTGCTGCTGCTTTCTTCGTTGCTTCTGACCTGACTAAGATCCCCGTTTTGCCTTTTAATTTCTTGTTGAACTGACAAGTAAACATGGCGATCCACCACGGAATCCATAGAGAAAGATCTTCTGATGGGCTCAACTGAAAAGTGATAATTTTCATCTCCCATGATCGAAACATGCTGAAATTGTCTTGGTTTTGATTTCCCAACATTCTGCACAAGCTTTCTTGATGAATGGCTTCTAGGTTGTGCCAAGAAACTTCTCAAATTGATTCTTTCCTGCTGTCTATTAGCTAAACCACCATTCCCATCTTCCCCACTTTGTTCAATCACTGCAAAATCTTCTTCACTTCCAACCATTGGCTGTGGATCCTGAGGTGATGAATTAGGCGCCAATATTTTATCAAGCCGGAAGCGGTTACGGCCTGAAATGGCCGATCTGCATAAAGGGCAGTTAGAACAGTTCTGAAGCCATAAATCAATGCAATCCAAATGGAATGCATGATTACACTTGGGAAGAACTCTCAATAATTCACGTTCTTGGAAATCTGTCAGACACACCACACATCTCCAAAGAGCACTGCTCTGTCCAAACTCACTCTTGCTATACTGGAAAGTTGGAATTTCCCGAATTAGCGATTCGTCGAGCCCTTGATTCTGCCACAAAGGCGAATGAGATGCCGACGGATTCACACTCGGTGGTGTTCGCCTGAAGGAAAAACGTCGTAAAGGGTCGACTTGTTGCCATATGAAGTAACGTTTGGTCACGAAAATGTAGTAGCTGATCAGTAGGAAAGCTGTGGCTGCTATGGCTAATATTAAGATGGCAATTATTGGGAAGCCATTGTTGGAAAGGCGTTGAGGAGATTGAGTTTCAGGTGTGTTTTGTGATCTCTCCATTGAAGAGAATTAAGTTCGAAGAATGAAATGAAATGGGCAATTTACATATGCTGAGTTGGGAATTACAAATGATTCAATGAAAGGAGGTGCTTTAATGTATTTGAGAAATTGGGAAAAATATTTACATTTATTTATTTATTTATTTAGATCTAACATAAACAGTATTTAAATTGCTTATTATCGTACTATGAGCTGACTTTCTGAGAAATATATGATGTAATATAATATAATATAATATAATATAGTTGACTAACTTAAATTATTTAACGAGGGAAACGGGGGGAGATTTTATAATCTTGAATCCAGCTCCTGAAAGACATTGTTTTTCAAGATTTATATAAAATATTTTTTTCTTGATTCTATAAAATATTTAGTTTTGTTATTTTTTTATTATTGTGCCAAACGTATGTGTGGGGACCCGGACGTTAATTAAAGTTTTTAATCGTTCTTAGAATTAATCAATCAATTATAATAAAAAGGGTCTAAAATTTTTTTTAAAATACAAAGCGAAAACGTTATGTAAATCAATCTGAATTACATATTTAATATAAATATACAAGTCCTGTATTGTCTACAATAATTCAACTAGGTTCAACTACATATCAGTGCTAACTCCTAATTTACTTCTGAGCCTGGATCTCCACGCTATCTAGTCCAGCTTCGTTCTCTTTTTGACACTGATCTTGTCCCACCTGTTGTCATGCACACATACAAACAAGACAACAGCCGGATAACTCCGGTGAGAATTACATTCCCAGTATAAACCATGTATACATGCAATCATATGAACAATATAAAAGCATATAACAGGCATTCATAACATGTATCAACATCAGAACATGAATCAAATATTCGTAGCATGTATCATAATTCGAAACATGAATCAATATCAACAATAAATTATATTCTAAACATATATCATCATCAGGTACATAATTCAATATCAAGCAATGAATCACTCTCCGTGATTCTCAGACTCAGACTCGACTCAGTCCTAATCTAGGGATCCCGATCGGAATAAGAACATACACCCACCTACACTCCCGATCGGGGTGGTGGTATGTTCTTATTCACGGACTTTGGCTCTTTCCATATCGAACACCAGTAATAGAAGAAACTTCAATTCTATCCACTCCGATATAGCCAAACGTCCGGTGTCTTGACCTAACCGTCACAGACTTTGGCATTTTCACCAATATCCTATCATGTGACAATGTGCAATGTGTCAGTGACGATTCCATCACTATCCGGCACTACTGTCACAAGATTACTCATTCACAATTAGGCGTATCCGCTTAATGACTCAATACATAAATCAATAAATCAAAGGTATCCTCCTCATACAATTGCAAATATCGATGCAATAAAGTAAAGTATGTGATTTTGGGAAACTCAAGTCAATCGGACTCGAGTTGTGCAATCCCACATCAACATAAATTTATACATTTGTCTTCGCGGTCTGACGAAGTCGAAGTCTCGAAGTCAAATCTGTCCATATCAATCTGAAATACAATATCGCATAGGCACAATCTCAATATGCAACTCAATTCAAAATCTATTCTGATCAATACTCAAATCAAACATAATCTGATCAATATCGAATCAAGATACAATCTAATCCATATCGACGATATCACGATATAATCGAAATCACTACTGAATCTGATCAATATCAATTTACTGATGTTTCGACGGTATAACAATGCAAGTCTCGATAAGCCCATCAGTCTCAACATCACAGATATAATACCAGAATTCATAATCAATATCGGTACAACTTATAATCATTAACAATACCAGATCATAATCTCAATTCTGTACCATCTCAGTCATATCATTTCCGAAAATTATAACAATTACATAAACAGTCTGTTCTTCGATCTGACTTCAATTATATACTGAGCAGTATATCTAGAACACATAATATCAGTCAAATCACAATTCCCCCAATATCATAATTTCAAACGATATCAGAATTCAATAACACTTACGTCCTGTTGTAGCTGTCTTCGATAGGAACACAGTACTGTACTCGGATTACGATTCGGACGGACGGACGGATTTTGCACGATCAAAATTTGCAGTACAAATAAGCTAAACTTTCCCCTGAAGCTCTCGTCTCTCTCCCTAATCCATCTGAAGGAACATAGGCTGGTATATATATATATACACGTTGCATGATTAAGGGGCAAGTGGCGATTTTTCAATTTGCATGCCTCGCGCATATGCGCGACCAGTATCGGCGCATATGCGCGAGACACTGTCTCGGCGCATATGCGCGAGACACTGTCTCGGCGCCCAAGCTTCCTCAACAGCTCGCGCATATGCGCGCACCAACACCGCGCATATGCGCGAGACCTACTGTCTCCGCATTCAACACTCGCGCATATGCGCGACTTCACCCTGCGCATGTGCGCCCAACTCTCTGCCTACCTCGCGCATGTGCGCGCAATGTTCTGTTCCAGCTCCTTGGCTACTGGACACCTCGCGCATATGCACGCCCTCACACCGCGCATATGCGTGGGGTCTTCTGCCAAATCCGCGCATGGCTCGCGCATCACGTCGCGCATGTGCGCGAATGGCACACCCTCGCACATAATTTTGCGTCTTTCCCGGTCTAATTCATTCCGTCTATATTTACCTTAATTAATCTATAAATCATTTTAGATTAATCTCAGATTACAGTAAATAAAATATCGGGTCTTACAGTATGTGTCTACTTGATAATTACTTATGTATTTAATATTTGTTAAATATTTTGGTTATTATAATTCTATAATTGTCACTTTCAAAAACAAACAAAATATTTAATTTTCTCCAAATATCCAAACTTTGTTTTCTTCCTCTCGCAAAATGGACTATATTTCGAATTTTTTTAAAAATATATATTAATTTTTTCGAAAAAAAATAAAAGTAAAATATTTCTGTAAAAAAATAACAAAAGCATAACAATGTGAATAATGAAATTTATTTTTTTTGAAAAAAAATAATTAGTACACATCACCATCATTAATTAATATATGTCACGTCAATATGATATAAATGTTACCAGCCGTTTACGACATCTGCCCATTTATTAGCTAAATTCAATTTTCTTGATTTATTTTATTAATAAAACTAATTTTTTCGATTTCATTTATTAGAATTTTGAAATAGTAAGCAAAAAAAAAAAATCTGCAAATATTCAGTATTTACCGCTGGAGTAATTAAGATTGTCAATAAAAGTCAATGCCAATTTTTTTTTTTAAATGTGTGATGGAGACGATTTACGAGACTATTTACAAATTCAAATTGGTGTTCAGTAAATATTGCGTCAATTTTGTCAACGAAATGTGGTAAATTAAATCAAATAAAAATATTGTACTGCAATAAATGCCTTTAAATTAAATATATGTTTTGGATACGTAGAAATATCATTGATTTTTATACATGCAATACGTGTGCATGTCTTTGTTCAACGGATCTCACTCAACTAGAAAAAATATATTGTTTTAGTTCGGCCGATGACGATGTACGAAATAACGGATGCGTTAGTTATTAGTAACAATAAAATATAAGTGCGTTAAAAACATGACTGATATATTTTTTTTTTTAATTTCGCGGGACTCCATTTTCAACCAAAACACAAGCACATGGTTTTTCGTACGAATCGAATGATATTTCGTCGTTAATTATATATCACATATCATAAACTAAATATTCAAATAAAGTAATTAAATTATATTCAATGAAATATAACATGCCGTAAATTATAGATTTAAATTCCATGATATCGAGTTTGGTCATTCACAAACTAAAACAAGCAATAATTTTTTTTAAAAAAATAATCACGATAACTTATTTGTGAATGACAAAAATTTGTGTGAGACTGTCTCATAGGTCGTATTTTGTGAGACGAATCTCTTATTTGGATCATCCATGAAAAAGCATTATTTTTTATGCTAAGAGTATTAATTTTTATTGTGAATATCGGTATTGTTGATCTGTTTCACAGATAAAGATTCGTGAGAGCATCTCACAAGAGTCTGCTTTTTGTGAATTGACGAAGCTTGGACTGTGATATTTACAATGGGATACCTAACAATCAAATGTTAGGCCTTGGTCTATTAGTTGCAAAGTCTACAAGCCAAAGCCCAAAAATTGTTACAGAAATAATAAATAGACAGATTTGCCCCCAATTACTGAAAAAAGAAATTTTATGTTTAGAAGTTCATATTTCCTGGAAATATATTCAAACCCAAGTTGATATTGAGTTGAAAGCAATTTAATTACTAAAAAACTAAGAAAAATTATGGGATAGTGTCCTTTTATTAATTAAAATAAAATGACAAATTATACCAATTTCCAGGACTTCATTTGAAATGAAGTTTTATGAATTAGCATGCATATCATGGTCTCCCTTTGTTAATCAATCGCTCATCAATTCATAGCTTCTTGTTTTTGAAGAAACATAAGAATTAGGACTATTAATTTGTCTTGTTTTAAGGAGATTGTCAAGAAAGGAGGAACTTGGCCGGGTGTAATAATTATTTTTACTGATTAGAGCAATCGAAACCTGACACTTAGGCTGATGTACGATTTAAAAAATTAGAGTTACACAGTTACTAATAACTATATCTTTTAGTAAAACGACAAGAATTCAGGTATACAATTGGTATCAAAGTCGAGCTAACAATATACAAGTATTGATGGAGTGACACATATCTATTGGATATAAAATTTTGATTTGTTTTTTCACATCTAATAAAAATGTGTCACCTAATCGACGAAGGTACGTAGCATAGCAAAATTGCTTGAATGAATATCATCCATTTAAATTTGAGTTCTCGCGAAGGTGCATATACAAAACGGTCAAATCAAACAGATTTTCTCAGATTAAATGCTGAAATATTTGAGTATTTGTTTTAAATAATCCTATTTTATAGATTAAAAAAATGATTGTGTTACAGGTATGTTTCCAGTACTTCAAGTTCATTTTGTTAATTATTTATCTCACGTAATCAAATCATTTAGTCAAAAATTAAGATATTATCTTTCATATATATTTTTTTCTCATATTCATTAATTATTGAAAATTAAAAAATCCAAATTTACAATTCTATTCTAAATTTAATCGATCAAACCAAACATATTACGATACTATAGCTTATTAAATATTATTCAACAGCCTGATTATATATACACACGCTTATTTCTTTTGGGCTATGTTATCCAATTATATGTTGTTTACCCAAATTTAATGATTTTCTTCTTTTGCCTCAAATTTTTTTTTAATGATTTTCAGTAGATAAACAAGTGGTAATCGACCCCATTTGCTAGCTGGTCCATTATCCATACCTTTGAATGAAAATACATGATTTTTGAAAAAAATTCCATGTCGTCCTATGATAGACTTTAGCCTTGATGATTTTTTTTATTCTTCAACTATTTAATCAGTGTTCTTAGATTCATAAATCCTCACGTACGTACGTGATCATATATGTCAAGTTGGTGCACTAAAACGGCACAATCTTTGCCAGAAAAATACATGTTCCCGCCTGGCAAAAGACCTGGAAAACAGGATTTCCCTTATGCAAAAACATTCCAGTTATCGATCTTCATGAAATGGCGAAAAATCAAGAGATTTTGAATGCATGTCAAAAATTTGGTTTCTTCCAGGTTCACTAGTTGATGTATCAAAGCATCAAACTTTTACGAATTTACGTATTCGTAGCTTTTTTTTTCAATAAGAAGCTATAAAATTATGACGGGAAAAATTTTGTTTCCAGGTGATCAACCATGGAATCCCTTAAAGCCTGATGGACGAAACGATGCGCGTAATCCAGGGGTTTTTCAGTATGTCACCGGAGTACAAATCGAGCTTTTATTCTACTGGCTTCAAAAGAAAGTGTAGAATCTATTCCAGCTCAATGGATTATGAAATAGAAGAATTTTACTACTGGAGGGATAATTCTACCCACGTACCATTGTCATCCTATCGAAGACATCTGCCTATGGCCCGAAAACCCTACCAGATACCAGTATATGATGGGTCCCGATTCGCATGTTAGTTCAACATTTCATTCACTAATATGATCCCTGAGTTTTCAAGATTTATTTAATTTGTTTGGCTTACCTTGAGGGAACTTGTGGGAAAGTATTCCGTAGAGGGGAGGAAGTTTCTGTTGAGGATCTTGGATTTTCTTGGTGAAGCTTTGGGGCTTAAACCCGGATATTTTGATGGAGGGTTGAGTAAAACTCAACTATTGTCGATTAATTACAATATTCCATGCCCGGATCCGAGTTTAATCGTCGAAATTCCAGCACACCGTGACCCGAATCTCACAAGTATGCTTCAGCAATGTTCAGTTCCAGGGCTTCAAGGTTTTTTTTCAGGGACAATGGATGAATATGGTGAATTTGATCAAATTCATGAATAATCTCGAAGTGAAATATCAATTTTCGCATTCCAAATTAATTGGATGAAACTATATTTAATTATAGAAGATCCAAAATAATGGACTCGCGCTTCTGATGGAAAAATCTAGGTAAACCATAACGAAAAAAATTGTTGGTCAAAGTTTATTATAATATGCATTAAATATTGTGTTCTTTCCCAACATACAATTGTGTAAATAACATAAAATTTTATGATTATATGTGCTTTAATAAATATTACACATAAACCATAGAAAATAAAACGTGTGTTTTAAAAGATCCAATAGTCCAAACGTCATTTTTCGATTGATCTCCTATCAAATACAATTATTGCACCTCGATATATATATATATATATATAATTACCATCATATGAAAAATTACAAATATGAATCCAACAAAAAAATATCGTTACATAACTTTTACTACTGAATGATAATAAAATCTCTAGTCTTTAGGCGATGATTTTGAGATTATTATAATATAGATTATCTATTGTAATAAAAAGAAAGTATGTGGTTCAAAATATTGACTCGTGCATGACCGAGGATACCCGAAAAAGCAGGGAATATTCCGGCGAAGATCCCAGGTGGTTTGAGGTTCCTCCGCCGTATAAATACCCACAACCTCTCCGTATTCACTTCACCTCCAAATACTTTTAAAACCACGAAACCATACGATCAAATTACATTCTCTAATTCAATAATACTTTGTCTTCACAAATAAGAAGGTAATTAAATCAGTACTAACTTTTGTTAGTATTTTAACACTGATTATTTAAATTTCTTGATTTTTTCTTTAATTAGTTTTCGTATCTGGGTTTCGAAAATCGAAATAATATTACGTAATCTGTTCGCATGATGTAAGTATTGATCGATATTATTTATTTATGTTTTATCTAACATCATGTTTTTGTTGGGTTGTATTCATGGGATCTTTTGTTTTTTTCTTGTTCCATGCAAAGGTGCTCGTAACAGTCTTCGATCTGATTTCTTTGTGATCTATATATATATATTTATATACATATATATATATATATATATATATATATATATATGATCAAGATTCGCTTCAAGAAATTTGAAGAAGATATGATATGATCATTAAATTTTTGAGTAAAAGTAGGTAACAAATGCCAACGAACAAATTACACTCCTTAAAAGTAGATGATTGATTGTGCGGTATTTATCTTCGGTTACTCTGATTTAATTTATTTTTTTGCCAAAATTCAGTAAATTTACTCTATCATTTAGTAATTTTTTTCAAAGCAATATATATTTGATTTCATGGCGTAAATTTTGTTGCAGAAAGAGGCAGTGGAGATATAAATAAGCTAAAAAGAGAGGAACAATGTCGGGGGACAACTTGAAAGTGCTGAATGCTCTCGATGTAGCCAAGACACAATGGTACCATTTCACCGCAATCATCATCGCGGGAATGGGATTTTTCACCGATGCATACGATCTCTTTTGCATATCACTCGTCACCAAAATGCTCGGCCGCATATACTACCATGTCGAAGGATCACCGAAGCCCGGAACCCTGCCTCCGAATGTAGCGGCAGCCGTTAATGGCGTTGCTCTCTGCGGAACGTTGGCAGGGCAGCTCTTCTTCGGCTGGCTCGGCGACAAAATGGGCCGGAAAAAGGTTTACGGTGTCACCCTCATGCTCATGTGCCTTTGCTCTGTTGCATCCGGTCTTTCTTTCGGGAGCAGCGCGAAATCCGTAATGGCTACTCTGTGCTTCTTCAGATTCTGGCTCGGTTTTGGTATCGGTGGAGATTACCCGCTATCGGCCACCATCATGTCGGAGTATGCTAACAAGAAAACTCGGGGGGCATTTATCGCGGCGGTGTTTGCTATGCAAGGATTTGGGATTCTCGCGGGAGGGATATTTGGTATGATTATTTCTACCGCGTTTGAGGCCAGATTCAAGGCGCCGGCTTACGAGATTGATCCGATTGCCTCCTCGATTCCTCAGGCAGATTACGTTTGGAGGATTATTTTGATGGTTGGTGCAGCCCCTGCTTTGCTGACATTTTACTGGAGGCTAAAGATGCCCGAAACAGCCCGTTACACGGCCCTGGTGGCCAAGAAACCGAAACAGGCTGCTTCGGATATGTCTAAGGTTCTGCAGGTGGATATTGAGGCTGAGCAGCCTAGGGTGGAGCAGCAGAAGGCCGCGTACGGGTTGTTTTCGAAAGAATTTCTCCAACGCCATGGATTACACTTGCTTGGAACTACAAGCACCTGGTTTTTGCTGGACATTGCTTTTTACAGCCAGAACCTGTTCCAGAAAGACATTTTCAGTGCAATTGGATGGATCCCTCCTGCTAAAACCATGAACACAATTCAAGAAGTTTTCACCATTGCCAGGGCTCAAACTCTGATTGCCCTGTGCAGCACAGTCCCCGGATACTGGGTAACAGTGGCGCTAATCGATGTAATCGGAAGATTCGCCATTCAAATAATCGGTTTCTTCTTCATGACGGTCTTCATGTTTGCTTTGGCCTTCCCTTACAACCACTGGACTCCTCCAGATAACCGGATAGGCTTCGTGGTCATGTACTCACTCACCTTCTTCTTCGCCAATTTCGGGCCAAACGCAACAACCTTTGTCGTGCCAGCCGAGATCTTCCCAGCCAGACTGCGCTCGACGTGCCACGGGATATCAGCTGCATCTGGGAAATTGGGGGCCATAATCGGTGCGTTCGGGTTCTTGTACCTGGCACAGAACCAGGACCTGAAAAAGGCGGATGCCGGATATCCGGCTGGCATCGGGGTGAAGAATTCGCTGATAGTGTTAGGTATTGTCAATCTTTTAGGCTTGTTGTTCACCTTCTTAGTGCCTGAATCCAAGGGAAAGTCTCTGGAGGAGATGTCGGGCGAAAACGAGGACATTAACGAGGAGGAAGCAGGTAGCGGCAACAGAACACTTCCCGTAGCATAAAATCTCCTCCATGTTTCTCTGTTTTTTTTAATTAGGATTTATATATTGTTTATGATTTCTGAATGAATCCGTAATTGCAATGAGAATCCATCATCCACGTCATTCAAGATGAAGCAACATCACAAAATTAAAAATTCTAGAGAATAAACCAGTTTGATTATTGGAAAGTGACGAACGAAGCAAAATGTTATTGGATACACATACTGTTTTTTAAAAACTAATTAAAAAAATTTCATTAACCAAAATCGTTAAAAAAAATTTAGAAGTTCTTTTTATATATATAATAGAATTTAATAAAAATTAATTTATTTAGTTTGACTTATTTTTTTAGAGAAATAACCGAAATAAAATCAAGTGAACCATTTTTTTTTTAAAAAAAATGGACCCAGTTTCGAATCGTATTAGTCAATCGCTTAATTCGCTAAATTATTTTTGTAATTTTATTATTATTGGTCAAATCGTTATTTTTATATTTCTAAACAATAATACTAGTAATTTATTTCTCATTATTCATTGTTATTCGTATTATTAATAAAGTGTTTATTTATTTATATCATTAAATTTTTAGATGTAATTAATAATAATAAAAATTGCAAAAACAAGTGAACCGGGACACCTGTTTAATTGATTTATTTTAATTGAAAACCCAAAGTTATCAAAATTTCAAATTAGGGGTTTTACCTTCTAAACGACGACGTTCTTCGGGCACCCCGTTTCATGGTTTCTTGATCGCGCAGGCAAAGAACAGAAAAACGAGAAATAAACAATAATACAACGTTGATCGTAGCACATTTAATCTCGTCACAACATGGATTCTGAAGGTAAGCCGACCATTTTAGCTACACTTTTCATGTTTAGATCCCAATCGTATCTTTTGGTTTCCCAATCTTTCGTTCCTTTTGACCGATTTTCACAGGACAACGAACTACTTCAAACCCTTCTGCGATGCTGACTGCCCTTTTGTGCAAGAGAGCCAAACTGCACGAAGAACTTCGGAATATAGAGAAACAGGTGAAATAATGGGTTCATTTTTTAGTTTTTTTGTATGGTTGTAATTTATGTGATCATAAATTGGTTTATTTGTTTCTTGAACGTGACTATGTAGGTATATGATATGGAGACGATTTATTTACAGGATCCAAGCCAATGTGGAAATGTTTTGAAAGGTTTTGAGGGGTTTTTGTCATCCTCCAAGAATACTGCACTGTAATGATATTCTTGGCATGCTTTCCTTTCTTGATCTCTAGTTTTTATTCAGAAATATGCTGAAAAGTGGATGAGTGTGTGAATTAATACGCCACCTTGTGCGTTTAAGGTAAATTTGACTGAAAAACAATGCTAATTTGGCACTAGTCATTGCTTCTCGAGTGTGTTGTTGATTTGATTCCATTCGACTCGTTTCGTGTTTTAAAGTTTCTTTAATGTTTTCATTTCAGGTACTTGTTACTTTTTCTTGCATATTCATAATAACTATGACCCATGAATGATGTAGTGGTGTTCTTTACTACCTCTTTCTTAACATTTACATTGCAGGTTGAAACGATCTCGGAAGTTTCAGCCTGAAGATAGGCTCTTTTCGTTATCTTCAGTCACTTCACCGGCTGTATGCCTTTTACTTCTCTCGTCTCTTTTTTCTAATGTATTCCAAATATTATTTCTTGTGGCTAGATCAAACGTAAGTGTGTGCTTGATTGTTATTGGAAACTTGTGTTTCATTTTTCTTGCATATGCAGGCTTTGAGGATACTCGAAATGAAAACAGTAGGCTTGAATTTTTCAGTTTATGGTTTTTCTTCTTTTGTATGGATAGGTTTTACTAGATATTCAGACTTCAAAACTTCATGATTCTCATATCTGTCACACGTGGATACTTTAACCGATGATTTACACGGATTTAGTTTTCATCAGGCCTTGAAGCAAGCCATCATCAAATTTGAGATTGGCTACATTGGCTACCACCAGAGTCTTTTTGATTCCTTATTTTATTTCCTAATCTGTATGTGTTAAATCGATTTTTGTTGTGGTTATTGAATCTATCTTTTCTGTTCTCGACTGCTTCATTTATGTATTGCATGGACGTATAGTTTTGTAATTAAAATTGTGGGACTTGGTACTATTCATTTTCTCGGAAAGCATTATCTGTTTACAATATGATTTTCGGTATTTACTTTGTGTATCAGGCCGAAGAAGTTGCACGGGATGGTGGTATAGCAGCTAATGGACCGTAAGTAATCCTTTTTCTCATAGCTAATTTATCCTCAGCTTTGATACATTTAGTGACTTCGTATTAATCTGTTGAGGATCCATGAGACTTGCAAACTACATTTTTAAAACGATATATTAATCATGAGCTCGTTACATTTGACAGGGGAAAACCAAAGAAAGGTAGAGGACCAAGAGAGGCAAAGAGAAGGCAATCAAGCGAGGTTGACTATGACTATGAAGATGATGCTGATTTGATGTAGCCACCAGTCCTTTTTTTTCCGGCCGGAGTTTGTGCATTTTCAGCTATACAAGGTTTTCTGTGGTTGTGAAACAGACAAAAATTGGCACAAAATTCTCTTGTTTCGAACAATACTTAATCATCTGTCATGTATATGTAGATCTAATTTCTGTTTCTTGTCCAAAGTTCATATACTTTTTCAAACTCTATCCAGTATTTCCGGATTAACAATCTTCGCTGAAAAACGATCATACAAGCTAACATGATGGGATGATAGTTCGCCACCATGCTGCTTCGTTTGATAAGGGCGAGAAGGAAATGCAGCTTCTTGGTCCTTGTCTCACTCTTTTCTCCAAATTCAGTCTATTTTACATGTCTTATACGGAGAATCCATCCATGTTTTTAATATATCAAATGATGTATAATAACCGTTTCTATCATTGGATGGAATACCAATCTTTATTTTCTTTCAGTCTGAGCATGAAGGAATCATATGATGTAGATCAAGGATGATGGAAGCGTATTATTTTCTTTCAGTCTGAGCAATACCAACTCTTCTTCAATTCCAGGTTCTTTTATTCCTAAAATGATCATTAAAAAAATACGAATGTACGATTGCATTTGTGGCATAAGCCGTTTCCAAATTGCAGAACTTCTTGACTTGAGTCCAAAACATAGAAAATTGATGGATTTTTTCCCTGTTTCGGAATGAGTCACATGCCATGACGGAACATATATCGTTTTATTACAATATAGATCGACGTAGCATTGAACCCACTCGAACGGAGTTATGGTTAAGTCGGTCTTATATGAAATCTACCATAAATATTTTTAACCCGACAAACTACTTGGATTATTATTTTCATAAAATAAAAACGGATACGAAATAGTTGTTAACGTTAACGGACGCGCGAGCGCGATTGAGCGAGCGAGCGGTGAAACAAAGCAGCTCGCCTACTCTCTGGTTTTAGTCTTTTAAGATGGTATATTTATCAATTTTCACACCCAAGAAAATAATAATAATAATCCCCATTGATAATATATACATAAAAGTGAATTTTTTACACACAGAACGTCTCTAATTTGAAATTATAATTCACAAACATGAATTAAGTCAAATTGCCACGTGATTATGGAATTTAAAAGTAGCTTACCAGATTAATTAATTAATTAAGGGCTGCATAACATAATAAATAAGATATATATTTTTTTATTTGGGTTCATTAAATTAGTGATTAATACGGATCAAGGTGATGCTTAATCTTAATTAGTGCTTCAAGAAAATGGCCTTTTTTTAGATCTATTCATAGAAATGTCTAATTATTCTCGCACCACCGAGTTAATATCGATAATTAATTAAAAGATAGAGAGAAAAACAGTAAATTATGATTCCTATAACTGAATTTCTTTGATTAAAAGATAGAGAGAAAAACAGAAAAACACATCCACAAAAAAATATTACTTTTTATGATAAGAGTATTACTTTTTATTGTGAATATCGGTATGGTTGATTCGTCTCAAAAATAAAGATTTGTGAGAATGTCTCATAGGTGAACAAAATAAAAATTATGAAAAATTTCAAACTTACTGATATTTTATGTATATGACATGTGAATTGTGATCAAGAATAAGTGGACGAAGATATATATGATTTATTTAATTAATTACCTCTCTTCATTTTCTCCATTTTTATAATATAATTTCAAGGTTCATGCATAAGATATGATTGAGATTGGCAACTGGAAAATTGGAATAACGGGAAATATGCCTTTTTCTAAGGGTATCAAAATCAACGCACAAAGAAACTCTTTTTTATTTAATTGATATGGTGCATCATTTTTCGACAGTTAATAATATAAACAATGCGTCACTTTTGGATAATTAATAATTATAAACGAATTTAAATAAAATCGTGCATACGGTATATATTACTTTGTATAGCCAAGAGCAACGAAACCGTGCAAATTCTCGTCACATAAGTTACTAACAAGTTTTATAATTTGTCTACGAGTTAACGTCACACGTTCGATTCATAAAATTTTGGGATTATTATAAACGAGATTATTGTTAGAGGACATTCCACCACTCTCGGGCCACCTTTTGTTTACTTTGGATGATCATTCTTCAAAATAAGATTCAACTGAATTCAACTCATCGCACTCACTAATTTCTCTTTTTTTCTTTTATTTTAGGATTTTTAAATGTTATTTTGTTATTTTAATTAGCGTCACTTGAATTCTAGATTTCATCATTTTTTACTATATTGTAATAAAAAGAATATAATATAGTTTAAATGTCGATTTTATTATATGCTTTTGGTCGATGGATATATATACCTAGTGACTCGAGTAGCTTCCAAATAACTGTTAGAGTAGATGTCCTGCAAGCCAACGGTTGGCTAGGGAATTTATTGACTCAAGTGAAATAAGCAATCTTTATTTTAATATAATTTAACTTTTTATGGTCTTGTTATATTTTATCTGTATACCCATGCAAACAGCATAGATAAAGTCCTTGATTATGCTTTAATACAAATGAATCGTAATTCGATGTTGAAACTCATTTGTAAACACTGCATATTCTAAATTAGTTCCTAGTCGATTCAGCCGCCTAAAACAGGTATAAAGGCCGCTTGAGCTCGAGACTAGTATCTGTGATGTTGTGTACTGCGTTTCTTGGTAAGGGCATAGAGATGTACAAACATGCAGATGGGTAGTCATATGATGATTATACCGAACAACCCTCCCTCGGACTTTCCAAGTGGTTATCATTCATCGATAGGATAAGTCCGTGGTTATGATTGTACACCATTAGTCCTTACGACCCGGGACAACACTGAGGCTCTATATGCTAGGGCTGTGCTTTGACTCGTTTACCGGCTCCAGGAGAGTCATCAGGTGGCGAGGTTGGGTACAGTTGCGACACATATAGGAGCCAGTGCATTGTAGTCGGGGATTCACCGCTCACCTACGGGTGTGGATATCCTATGTGATCTGATGAAATAATAGTGCATGGAATCTCTGGCCAGAGTATGAGATGTACGTTAGAGAAGGAGTTCTCAAAATAGTACACGCGATGCCACTATTATAGTTATCACATAGTTATCGAATTAATATGCAACCCTCGATGAACCAATGATTGCAGATTCGATCGGGATATATGAGATGAAAGGACCGTACTATACGTTAATCATAATCGACTGGTTCTTGCAGGCACTATCAGTGATACCTGGGGGATCATAGGGCGATGCTACTAGACGCTCTTACCATGATCCGATGGGTGCAATCAGAAATGAGTTCTGACATTCTTGATCAATGTATTGATGAAAAGAATGGGGCTAACTAGGATAAGCCCGAATAAAGGATTATGTCCTGAATCACAAGGAGTTGTAAACCCACGGCTAGCTTGTATCCCTGAACCATTGAGGGTCACACAAGTACTGGATTGTTTGTTCCCGTTGAGAGAATAAATTCAAGGAGTTGAATTTATATTATGATATAGTAAATTCAAAGAGTTGAATTTATGATAATTAAATTTTGAGAAAATAAATTCAAGAAGTTGAACTTATGAGATAGTAAATTCAAGAAGTTGAATTTATGAAATTTGGAGAGAATAAATTCAAGGAGTTGAATTTATAAAATTTGATAATTTAATTTATTAAACTCAAAAGTTGGGTTTATTAAATATTAAATTTTGGAGGTGATGAAAAATCAAGTAGTTGAATTTATAATATATTTAATTTATTAAGCTCAAAAATTGAGTTATTAATTAATAAATTAAATATGGTGGATAATGTGTTTAATGGGCTTGTAGGAGTACAATTCCAACATAATAAATAATTAAAGTTTTAATGGACCTTGATTAAATTTATTAAATTAGTTGGACTAGCCCAATTAATTAAATCAAGCCCATTAATGTTAATTATGTATTAGGTCATGGGTTAATTACATATAGGGATTGGGAAGTCAAAACCCTAGCCTACCACACCATAAGTTTTCGAAAATCAGCCTCCATCCTCCAAGAAAAAATCGGCCACCTCTTTTGAGAAAGAATTTTGAGCCGTCTCTCAAATAATTTTCTCCTACGTTGCATATCTTCCAATATTTCTAGTGCAATTTTGAAGAGGATCAAACAATGCAGTCGTGGACCTAATTAGAAGAAAAGAAAGGAGTCTTTTGAAGAAAGTTCGTAGGGATTCATCAAGAGCTAATCCGTTTATACTGGATTAGTTGGAGCCAAGTGATTTAATTCACTAAAGATATAATTCTAACACCCTATGAATGTTTTTGTTAAAATCATACGAGCGCCCAAAGCAAAATATATTTTGATTGTCAAAATAAATAAAAAATTTTAAAACTTCCGCTGCGTTTGGGCGTGTAGAAACCGAGATCCAACAATAACATATAGGCCCTGTTTCATTTAGAAGGGTATTTGTTTAGTCTGCTTTTTATTTTTATTTTTTACAAATGTCTTGTTTATCGAATAATTGTAACCAACGAAATGCCATTTCATACATGTTGAACTCGATATTTCGTCTCAAATTTAAAAGCTTGGTGTCAGACGAGCTACATCATATGCTAATTTATTAATATTTTTATTAGGATTTTAACAATATTAATACCATCCCTTCCATAATATATGTTATTGTTTGAAAAGGCATTTTAAAAAAAAAAATTTAAAAACATTATTGTGTATATTCTGAAAAATAAGAAAATTAAATTGTTTCTTACACAATCAAAAGTCCAAAAACGAAGAATATTATTCTGTTAATCGCCCCCAAAATTGACTGATAATATTACCAGCCTACATGATTACCAAAAACGCAATTCCCAAAAGCCAAGACTACGAGTTTAATGGGTACAAAATCTAGGATAATAATTTTTTTAGCAAAATATAAATTATTATATTAAATTTGCAAAGTCAATATATAATTCTCCTAAAGTGAATATCTAAATATTTTTTCAGAAGCCATAAAATTTAATTATAATTTCACTACTTTAAAAAAAAAACCAGAAAAAGATATTTCCCTGTTGAATCCAAGTTGGCCTTGAAAATTTTGGCCTATCTATCGGACAACAATAATTTAATTTTCTTTATCTGTTATATTTTAAATTTTATAATTCTAATTCAATTATAATAATATAAATACCAGAAATTTGTGTTGACTCTTTCTATTTATTTTTTCAATGATTATTGTCTTAGCTTTTTCGATGGAGTCAGCAATAACATGAAATTGTTATTTCAATTTGATATGTGCAATATATGGCTGGTATATATAATGCTCCAATATTTCAAATTTTTTTAAGTTCGGTTAAAAAAATTGGGAAAATAATTGAGAAATTTTTGCTTATCACAAATAAAAATAAAAATAAATCTGATGCTGATTTGATGTAGCCACCAGTCCTTTTTTTTACAAGGCCTGGTATATATAATCCTCCAATATTTCAAATTTTTTTAAGTTTGGTTAAAAAAATTGGGAAAATAATTGAGAAATTTGCTTATCACAAAAAACAAATACATAAACATATATGAATTTAACGAGAGACGTTTTTTTTTATTACAATATACGCGGGGAGGGAAAACGAACCCAAAAAAAAGAACCAATTAATATGACGGATGAGATCATTGGACTACAAGTTCGATCTCAACGAAAGACGTTATTTGACTTTTTTTATTAGTATTATAATAAAAATAGATATATTAATTAAGGTTCAAATTGCAAGAACACTGGATAGTTCAACGTCAGCACACGCTACTTTTCAAAATCAAGACAATTGAATTCTTCGATACGGACTCTATTTTGGCTGCCAACTGACAACTGTCCTTGTCCACGTGCACCTGTTCATGATACTACTGAGAATTGTAGTAAATTGTCCTTTAATTATTTTCGGTTTTATAACTTGTTAATTTTTAATTTATATATAAAAAATTGAACGTAGTCCAAAAGTTCCAAAAAGTATGATAAAATGTCATGATTAAGCTTCAACTTTATATAAGAATAAATATTTTTAAGAGAAAATATATAAATTTTCAAGTTATCAAACATACGAGTCTCAAAATCATAAATCATTTGAAGTTAGTCAAATGAGATTCCTCAATCGCAAGACAAAAACTTGTATGATACGATCTCACGGATCGTATTTTGTGAGACGGATCTTTTATTTGGGTCATCCATGAAAAAGTATTACTTTCTATGCTAAGAATATTATTTTTTATTGTGAATATCGGTAAAATTGACATGTCACAGATAAAAATTCGTAAAATCGTCTCACAAGAGTCATCTTCTAATCGCAAATAAAAAAAGGGTTCCAGAAATGTTTATTTGACATATTTAGCTTTTTTGTTTAAATTTTTATATTTTTAAATATTTGTTGCTTAGAATAAATTTAAATTGTTTTACTTCAATTTTATTAAAAAAAATAGCTATTTATCACCAATTTTCGGTTCACATTTGATATGGTCAACCTTATGGTTGACCACTATTTTTGTGTTTTTTAGAACATTCTTTAGTAGTACATTATTTGTATTTTTTTTACTATCTTAGTTTTTTCACCGGAAATTTTTATAAGACATCAAAAAATATTGACACGATATCAAATAATATTGACGTGACATCGAAAATTATCGATATGTCGAATATCACGTCAACACTTGTATAAAAAAATGACTTAAAAAATATGCAAATGAATTGATTAAAATCGTAAATTGATTAATAATATTATTTTTAAAAATATGCAATATATAAAACCAAAATGTTACTCTTCCCTTTTTAAAACAAAATTATAGTTCAATTACTATGACTTAAATCTTTTATGCAATAATTTCTTTCATTAAACTATTCTATGATCAAACACTTATTATTAAGTCAAAAGTTGTATTTGTTACCATATACACCACTTCATTTCCTCGTATTATTTCGCGACGACACAAAATGTTATATACTAAATGCTGGACGGAAATGATCGACGGAGGTTTTACCTATTTGGTTGTCAATTGTTGTTTAGAAAATGTTTATTAGAAAGTGCAAATTACATTGCCTCTTAGTGTTAATTCAAGAATTATTGAGTGCTTTGCATAAACACTCAAAGAAACCCTTCAAAATTTCAAATATTATGTGAGATACAGGTACCAAATGATGAAATCGATCTTCCATCATCGTAAGATTAGTCCCGAAAAATGTAATTTAAGAAAATTAAGAATATACTATTAAATTAAATAAATAAATCATAATAAACTATATATATGCGCATATAATAGCCTTATTTAACATTCAAATAAGCATTTAAACTTTTATATTAAAAGTTTTTTTTTTTTACGATCTAAAAATTATATATAGAGATACTTTGTAAGTAGTCGTTTGTCAACTCTCTTACAAAATAATCAAACTCGTGCCGACATATTTTCTTAATCCAAAGAACAAAAAATATTTTGAATCCTTATATTTGCTGTGTATGATAAAAAAAATAAAGAGTAGATCTCTTGTGAGACGGTTTCACGAATTTTTATCTGTGAGACGGGTCAATCTTACTAATATTCACTATAAAAAAATAATATTCTTAGCATAAAAAGTAATATTTTTTCATGGATAATCCAAATAAGAGATCTGTCTCACAAAATACGATCTGTGAGATCGTCTCACACATGTTCGTGTCAAAAGTAAAAACGAACTATGCAGTCAAAACACGTTGATTTTCTAGTGGCATCAAATATTAAAAATCTCATATTGATATATTAATCTACCGATAAAAAAAAAAAGAAAAGAAATGGTTGTTCTTATATTTAAATAAACGAGGATGTTATATTTTCATCTAATTTAAATTTATAAAAATACCTTTGAGAAATATTTTCGTTCGAATCCTAACGACATTAATAATAATGTATGTGTGCATATACTTAATTATTTTTTACGTTTTCGGTAATTCTTGAAAATTTAGAGATTATATTAAAATTAAAAAACGTAAAATTTATTTTATAAAAAAAAGTTATGGTATATCGTAATAATTCTTAAATAAGAAATGATTTCATCGATATAATTTATTAATAATAATATTAGCTTATATATATATATATATATATATAGATAGAGAGAGAGAGCATACAGCAAAGGTATAATAATTGGATATAAAATACTTTTATTAAAAAAATACGGACGTGAAAAATGTTCACGTGCATCTTTGACCACTTGGGAATATCATTACTTCATTTTCCTGGAAATTCAGGGCCGCATGAAATTTCGTATTTCATCATCATATTGATTCAATATCCATACTGTTTCGATATTCAAACATATATATAAACCACCACAGCTCTCAAATTTTTCCAATAATTTGCAGACTCTGCTTCAACTTCAAACTCATCCCACAAGATAGTAAGTAGTCTATATATATAAAAGTTGAATCTTGATCAAAATGGGTCGGGCTCCATGCTGTGAGAAAATGGGCTTGAAGAAGGGCCCGTGGACAGCAGAAGAAGACTTTATTCTCGTCGATTTCATCAATCGGCACGGCCATGGCAACTGGCGGACCCTTCCCAAACGAGCCGGTACTTGCCAATCTCTGACTGAGTAAATATATTAAGATGATCGGGTTTTTTGTTGTAAAATGGAGTCTGAATTCGTGGAACTGTTTGTTGAGCTGCAGGGATTTTGAGGTGTGGGAAGAGCTGCCGGCTTCGGTGGATGAATTACTTGCGTCCCGATATTAAGAGAGGGAATTTCACAAGGGAAGAAGAGGAAACGATCATTAGATTGCATCAAGAATTGGGAAACAAGTAAGAGTTTGCCTTTTCACATTAGCTTTAATTCTTGTCCATTGGGAAGAGTTGATCTTTTTTCCGTATCACGGTATTTTATTAAAATACTTAACTAGAAAAATATTCTTGATTTGGTTACAATTATATATCTAACGTAATAACATGGAGAAATTTGTACTTGAATATACAATACTGATCTTGGAATCTAACATGCATGCTACCATATCTCGACTCTGTAGATGGTCAGTAATGGCAGCAAGATTACCGGGCCGCACAGACAACGAAATAAAAAATGTTTGGCATACCCACTTGAAGAAAAGGGTCGCTAGAAATCCCCTGCCCGAGCCCGAGCCCGAACCCGACAATATCCCCATGTCCGAATTCGATCCCAAGTCGGACAGCGATTCAGCGCCGAATTCCCCGGCACATTCATCCAGCGATACCTCGTCGCTGACCACCACGTACACCGCCAAAGAATCTGGCCAAGATTACACTTCCGACAAGAACTTCCTGGAAATGGACGAGAGCTTCTGGTCGGAAGTCGACTTTTCTGTGAATGAATCGAGTAATGATTTGGAGGAGAATTTGTTTGGTGGGGATTTGAGCATGGAAGGTGGCACGGATTTTTGGCTTGAATTGTTCAACAACGAAGAAGACATGATTACTGGATTGCCAGTATTTTTATGATTTTTAAGCATTTGCTATTGTTAGATATTTCCTTCTCTTTTAGGATCAAGCTAGGTTTTCTGTTTCGAATTGTACGTCCTTGAAGAAATTATCAGTCAAGCTGTGTGATTGTTGAAGCACATCAAGAATTTTTAGTTCACGTGGGAGGATTGATAGGATCCGAAAAATGTTTTAGAGAGCTTTAGAGAGCGGAATAAGTACTTTAAAAAATTTTGTGACCAAAAGAGCTACAATAAATCGTTTTTGAAATGTTCACGAGCACCTAAAAATTAAATCAAATTTGTTTCTAAATTTAAATGGAAGAAACTCAAAATAATTCATCTAAAAAATGATTAATCATTTTGTAAAACATTTTAAAATATGCAAGTTGAAATAATAAAAATGGTTTAGTTGAAGGATTATATAAAACTTTTCTTATGCAATATTTTGGTATTTGAAAGACAAATAAAATGTTTCAACAATATATTTTAAAAACAATAGCAATAATTAAATACAATAAAATAATAAAGATACAAATTTGTCTATGGATGATCGAAAATAAAACGCACATGTCATTCCTTCTTTTTCACTTAAAGAAGGATTCACTGACAAGATAGGAGCCTGGAGAGAGTGGTTTCTCTTGAAATACGATCTTTGCTGGATTCTCGTGCTTTCATTTCAATTCAACATGTAAGATCGGTCAACAGAAGAGCGGCACACCTTTTAGTTCACCGGGCAACTGTGTTGTTATCTTCGAATTTCTTTCCTGATTGGCTCCAAAATGTTGCTACTCAAGACTTGATAGTCCTAATTTAACGAAACTTGTTCTTCAAAATAAAAATAAATTAAAATCTGGAGGCGAGATATGACACGTGGAAAAAAGCTTGATATTTAATCATCCGGGTTACCTCCCCACGCAATCCACTCCTCGTGGTTTTATCAAAATATATAGAACTCGAGTCTCAACAGAATAACTTGTTGGAATTGTGCTAGACTGATTCATTTACTAATTCGGTAACTCATCATCGAAAAACAAAAAATAGCGTATAATCACAATGGAAACTAACCCTTGATTCTTGAAGATAAGTAGTTCATTGAAAGTGAACAGAATTTTCACATACATTGATTTCAGCTATCTATCAACACAAAGTTCAAATAACTAGTCAACCACAATTCTCGTTAGCTTGCATGAACTTCTGAGCTTGAAGAGCGGCGGCTTCTTCCGAGACCAAGCCCTGGATCAGCAGAGTCTTTACTTCCCAGGCCGCGTAGGGATAACCTTTCCTGGCGTAGGAATTTAGTAGCGCCGCCGTGGATTGCTTCAGCAGCGCCGCGAAAACGTTGTCCCCGTCGTCGTTTCGCGAAGCGGCTTCCAGCAGCGTGAGGTCGTACCTGTATCGCTCGTACGCCAACGAGCTGAAAACATTCGAAATTGTAGATGTCTGAGGCACCATTTTCGGCCACGTTTCCCTCCTGCTGCTCCAATACCTGTTAAAACTCGGAACTTAATATCACATACACGATTAAATCAATACACAGAAATTTAACAGCAAGATTTTGTCCTACTGGGGAGTGCATCTTCCTCGAGTTCTAGCGTAGAGAAACCCCGGCATTTGGTGTCCATCTCTTGCTTCGGTGAGAGCTAGAGCACCGAAGAGAAGAGCAAAGACAAGACGAAGGCTACGACGGCGAAACTTTACCTTCTGAGCACTACTCCGCTCCATTAAGTTACAACAAAAACCAACCAACATTCTTGAACGTGCAGAGCTAGGTGGTGCTAGTATCCGAGGGAGGAGTGTTACGGGTTCCGAGGTATGTTGTTTGATTCGATATGTGTGGGTGTGTCAGTTGCCTCGTGACCCCTGAGTTGTCCATTTTCATTGCCTTTATCTTTTCCTCCTCGAAACTGTCGTTTTCACGGACTGATCTGTCCCTCACTTTACTCTTTTCTTTAATGCAGCCATCAGGATCAACTTGGTATTTGGGATGGACAATTTTGTTCTAGCCGTTGTATTCTTTTTTTTTTAAAAAAAAAATCGTGGCTTTTCTTTGAGTTGATCGAATGATATGATTGAAATCGAAATATAGTCCAAATTCAAAAGTTTAGTTTAAAACGAGCTACATTTCAAATTTTAGTTAAATCGTTGCTTCTCATTTCGGTTTAAATTAAATTTATTATGCGGTGAAAAAAATTTAAATTTACTTTGTTTTCGATACATCTACTCCACTGATTCATATTTTAAACATTTTGTAAACATAATTTTTATCCCTTGAACTTCTAAAAAAAATCAACAACGGTAATATTTGTAGTTGAATTTGATGTCATATGACTCTTATCCAATATCTACATATATAAGCTTGCATGTCATATTCAATAGAGATTTTGCAAAAAAATAAAATAAAAATTATTGATATTTGGTTGATTTATATATATTAAACACACACAGAGAAATCATATAAAAAAACTCGATACAGAACAAACTACCAACTCTTATCTCTAAACAACAAAAGAAAAATCTGCTCACATTAGCCTTTATCATCTCCAAGCACCAAAATCTATTGCTTGCAGTGATATGTCACCAAGAAACAAATCCTTTAAATGTTGTTTACACAATCCAATTTTCCTCCTATGTAAAGCGGGATGGATAGAGCTCGAAAAGCCGGTCTTCCATCCTGGAAACTTTTGTCTTTCCATGATATGAAGTCTATAAATATGTGAAACCACAGCAGAGCAGCCGATGACGAAACAGTTACAAGGTCGTGATGGGCTCACCATTCTGGCTAAAGACACCAAACATAAACCACTATAGTTTATTCCATATGTTACGGCACCATCAAGTGCAGATTCTTGTGATGCTAATTCGTTGTTCGTTTCCTCGAGCTCAATCTCTTGAGTTGAGGGAATTCTGCTTAGTGATAAATCAAACTTCTTCTCTATCTCGGTCTCATGGATCCTATATTTCGCTGCCAGTGTTCGGATGCATGACAATCTTACTTGATTGGAAATCATGAGCTTCACTTCATCATAGTTGTCACACTCTCTGTACCATCTTAGCCAACGTCGAACTATCCCTGAAAACCAATCGATGATTTGATCATGATCAAGTACTATTAGCAAATGACACGTGCGAGCATATCCTTCTCTATTAGTCAATCCGTATCGAAAGAGACGCTTCTTTATGAAGTTAGTTGGAGCAAGAGTTTTTAAAACGAAAACACGATCCGGAGAAGAACTGGAACCAGATAATAGAGCAAGTGTTGAAGCTGTTTCCAAAGATATATATTCTTTGGCACGTTTTTGAAATTGATGATAAGAATCTCTTAGTTCCTGGGGAAGAGCCGGTTCAACAATGTGCTTAGCTAAGATTATTTCTTCATTCTCCGCATTTCCAGCATTTGCATCTTGCATCCATATTTTTAACAATACTTTGTACCAGTGATCAGTTTTCATACCAGATTTACGGTGTGAGGAGATTTGATTCAAAATCGAGGTACTGTCAGCTAATTGCTTGATCTCTGACTCTTTAACTTTCTTCAGTCCATGAGCTAGCCATTTCCTCCCAATCCTGATAGTCCCCATATCCCAACACTCCCGTTTCTGCTCTGAAAATAACCTCACTTTTTCTTTCAATTTGTGAACAACTCGTACAGCAGAAGTCTCTTTCAGATCCCTTCTTATCAAAGTACCAAGAAACTTAACACCATGGGGATCAGAAGATGCTAAAAAATCATTTTGATTATCGACTTCCAGGTAAAGAGAATTCTTCAAGTATTTCTCAATGTCAGACTTGAAAGCAGTAGCAACTTCTTTGGGACCTGAAACGGCAAAAAAAATCTCATCCATGAAACGACAGCAATGTACCCGTACACCTGAGTTGTCCACAACAATTTTTTGTTGAACATGATCGCCTTTCATCTGTCTCCTGAACCAGTGACGCAGCTTTGTAGATGCATGCTCTTCACTATGTGTTGAATCAAAAGCTTCATATCGCATTGACATCCTGAATATTTCACGGTCCAAAAGATCCAGATATATGTTCATCAATATCGGGGACAACACCCCCTCCTGCGGAAGACCATGTCCTTTAGGAAAATCCCCAAACTCCATATTGAGTACCCTTGCATCAAACATACTTCTGATTATAGAGAATAGCCTAGGGTCTTCAATTTTTTCCTCCATGGATGATATGAGTTTGGTAAGGATGGAATCATCAACTTTTTTCCTAATGTGTAGTGTGAACCACCAGTCAGGACAAGGTATGCCTTTGCTGATATATTTCAAAGCAGACAAATGACACCTACCACTTCGATAACCATGAGAAATCTTAGAAAAGTCAGGCCGATAAACAACTTCCAAGACTACTCTGATGGCTTCTTGAACAACCCTTAAGTAAAGTTTTGAGAAAACAAGTTCCTCTTTCTTTATCTTAGCCCCTTTAGTTGAGATTGAGTAAGTATTGGCCTCAACATCAAACTTTCCATGAACTAGATCTTTTGCCACGGATTCAAATGACAAGTTACCACTATCCACAACTAGATCCACATTAGATGTCACCTTTATGCAATCATAAGCATCCTTGAGAGTGTTTGGATCTGCAATCACTTTGGCAAGAAGGTCATGAAATTTCCCGTTCATGTATTGTTCTTTTACCTTCTTCTTTATGCGCATCTCAAGGAATTTTTTCACCTCCAATCGGGTCTTTGGTTTGGAATTTTGTTCAAGGACATTGTCAGATTCTTGAACCAAACAAGCTAAACTACT
Organism: Primulina tabacum; assembly: GCF_025594145.1. Lineage (NCBI taxonomy): Eukaryota > Viridiplantae > Streptophyta > Magnoliopsida > Lamiales > Gesneriaceae > Primulina > Primulina tabacum. The sequence goes on from NC_134551.1 coordinate 938,212, forward strand.
AGCCAGATTCATTTTCCCATTCTCGATATGATCTTTGTCATCCCCCACTTCCTGTGAGTGCCGAACGAGAGGAACTCTTCCCCAAATTCTTAGCAAGAGCTACTTTGTAAGTCCCTTCACTAGCGTCATTATATAAACCAAGAGCTTTCCGAGTTGTATAAAATGTGGCAGGAAAATATCTTTTAATAGGCCTTCCTGTCATAGTTAAGCACAACTCAATCACAAGCAGTACTGGATAACATATATGAGAAAAACTGCAAACATCACGACGACGACGACGACGACGACGACAGTGTAATATAAAAAATTAGAGGATCAGGTGCGGATTTTACTACCCACGTCTTTTCCGAATTGATTACAATATCCTATCTTTAGATTTAGGCGATTGACCTGTGTTTTTCATATTTATATGCGAATGGCAAACGTATTTAAAAAACACAAATAAGATATCTTGGGGTAAGGAGCTCTGAATTGAATTTTGCACCGCAGCAAATGACAACAAACACAGCATTTCTAAAGAATTAAAAAATGGATTATTTAGCAGAAAGATGAGAGTTTTACCAATATTTGTCACTGCTATCGACAAAATGATTCCAGAATGGTGCATTAATTTCTGAACAACATCTTGTCTTAGCATTGCACAATGACTGCTAGAACATGTCAAGAAACCTTGTTTGCACTCTTTTTCCCATATGTTTCAGCAAGATTCAAATGTTTTGAAAAAATTGAGCATACTCAGCGCCATCCATCAATCTGGACAAACAGAATAAGAACATTAATAAAAATGAAATAGTTCTTAGCTGTTATGGATTCTACAGACATATTAACAAAAATGCTGAAAATTGTGCACGTTTACAGCACCTTTGATCAGTATCAAATAACACACACATCATAATTAAAGATAACGAAGTGTCTATACTGTTAACAGTGTCACGGAGACTTATCATCAAACAAGTCGGATGCATATGTAAAACGAATATATGTTAAGGCAAGTCTGATTGTGCGGATTCCATATTATGGGGTTCAAGACGTCGATTTTGAGATCGAAAACTTTGATTTTACGAAACGTTAAAAAGGGTCCATCCAAATTCCCCACTTGAAATACAAAACAAAGTTTCTGGTGCAAGGGAAATTTGTACCTCAAAATCCACAAAACTTTAATTGCATAAATTTAATACTCAAAATACCCAATGTAATCATGCAGAAGTCAGTAATTACTACCTTGATAGTAACTTTGTTGGAGGTGTAAGCTGAACTCCGCTGCCCATTATCGGTAACCGGTACTGTCAAATAAGGACCTGGAGCTAGGTCGCTGCACATTTACCAATTTCACAGGACAAAACGAGTTAATTCACCTGAGCTTAAGCTGCGCACAACTTTCAGATTTTGGACTGAATTGATTAAGATAACATTTGCAATTACCTTGGAGATCAATTATGTGGTTGTTTCCAGAGAAAACTCAACACGGACGCTAAATTTTGCCGGTTATGCGCAGCTTAAGCTCAGTTCTCCGGCAGTTTGCTGGAGAGTCCGATGAGTTACGTCATGAAGCGTCCGTCTGTGGGGCCGGGGGTTACAGAGAAGACATTGATGTTATCAACCGACCCTCTTTAACTTTTCAAATATGTTATATCGTGCCTTTGCCAGCTCAGAATATATATATAGATTCTCAATATTCTACATCAATCATTAGCGATGACAATTAGCAATAAAAATTCGAAACGAAGATAGAGAGAGAATATTTGGATCAAAATTGAAATCAATCCACAATTTTAGATGCAGAACTGAGATAATAAATACTAAAGTAAATCTCTAGTGTCTCGTTAATCTTTAACTTTGAAAGAGAAAAATCTTTATCCGTGAGACGAGTCAACTCTATCGATATTAACAATAAAAAATAATACTCTTAACATTAAAAAAAATATTTTTTCATGGATGACCTAAATAAAAGATTCGTCTCACAAAATACGACACATGAGACCATGACACAAATTTTTTCCCATATAACAAATTTTTGCTATATACCATGTTTCTTTCCGTTAACCCCACACCTTCTTAATTTTAATAGTAAGTATTTAAAAGTTTTATCATATATACGTCAAATGCATTATTGTTGAATTCCCAAAAAAACTAAAGACGAAAAAAGCTAGAAAGCTCTTATTTCACGGTGGCCACCTCGTACGTAGTACATACAATAGAAGACGACCGACCACAGCTACCATTATTACAAACATTCTTGCTTTTTTTCTTAATATATATAATCTATGCGGATGCAGCTCTTCCCCCTCTATAAGACCTTCCGCTTCCGCTGAAAATGAACGTCTCCTCCCGTGAAAGCTTCAGCTTCGCCGCCTCATCGTCGGACATTTGGTACGCGTTGGCGATTACACCCACCGGCATCCCTCGTAAGGCCGAGGTACGGCCGCTCAGTGTGTTGATCATTGCGTTTTCGTTCGTGTTGAATGATACCCATTCAGCGCCTTCTTCTCCGGCCTGTTTCACCACCGCGAAGTTGTGAGGCACCACCACCACCTGCCCCTCGCGGAGTCGGTCGTCGAACACCGCTTGTCCCCGGTGGTTCACTATCTGCATTCTTAACTCTCCACGGGTTATGTACACGATGTTATGCGCGTTCACGTACCAATGTGGCGCCATGATTGCATTCTGATATCAAAGAAAATTATGATCTTCAGGTTCGATAAAATGCGTATATATACCAATTTTAAGATAACGAAGTTACTTTGTGAAGAACTCCTCGGGCTGCGCTGAGCCGGAGGAAGCTGAGGATGGGGAGGGTCAGGCTGTTCACGGTGGAGTATCTCCCAGCACGTGGGTTGTATATATCAGAGCGTGCGGGATTGTCGATATTCTCCCTGAGCTTTGCGGTGCAGATAGTCTCCTCGAGCCCATTTTCACCGCCGTTATGTCGCTCATCTCGTCCCTGCCCACGGCCATATTCTTCTTCCTCGAATGGCGGCTTGATCACTTGGAGACCCTTTTCGACTCTAATGATCGGTCCTCTTGAATCATCCTCACTTCGGAGTTTTCTTGCTGTGTCTTGATCAACCCCGAATACTTCTGCCAATATCTCCACATCTAGACCCTGGAAAACGTTTCCGAACTCATGTTGGCCGCGTCTGCTTCCCCCATGCTCCTCTCCGTACCGCTGGTGCTTCTCTTGTGAACTTCCAGGATTCCCCGCCAGGAAAAACGACTGCATGCATGTAAATATATAAATCAACATCCACATTTTGAGCTTCTGACTCACAGTTTAAATATTTAGAAGTATGCATACTCGTGGGTTCTGATCAAGCTGGTTCGCATTATTGGCATTATCTTGCAAAACAACAACAACAAGATCTTCATCGGCATTGTTGTAACACCAGTGCGGCGCCCCGGCAGGAAATGCGATAATGTCTCCCTTCTTGAAATGCCCGATTCTCTGATGGCGGTCCCGGAATCTATGCTCACCTCCTCCTCCTCCTAGTGATTGCTGCGAGGACTCAAAAGTTTCGGGGCATCCCGAAATCATAACCCCATAATACCCCTGGCCTGAAAATCAAACATGCATGCATCAGTTCATCAAGAAATACACCATAAGATTATTATTCGTATAAGCCAGTTTTTGCTTAACGAACCTTGGACAACATAGGTCAGAATAGGTGAATTGTGATAAGCAGGCTGCATCATGCCTCTGGACTTGATTGTGTGGCGGTGGAATGAGACACCAGCGCACTGGAATTCATCCTTGTTAAAATCCCAGAACTCGCTGTATCCTCCTTCAGACTGGATGCGCTGTGTGGGCTCATGGGGAATGATTCTGTCGATCTGGCACTGGTTCTGCTGCCAGCTGCTTCCTCGAAGAGCAAAACTGAAGCTGGAGAGCAGAAGAAAGGCGAGCACTGGAAGCAAGATTTTTGGAGCCATGATTTGTGGTAGATGGGGAGAAGTGTGGGAGTGGGGGCTTTATAGAGGAGAAAGGTGGAGTTTGAGTAGACACATAGGCTGAGGGGTTTGCCATTTTGCAGTGTGCATGGGTAGTGTCCTCTGATGGCTTCCACATAAGGGTTTTGTGGTGGGCAGGTGGCTTCCTTCTCAGGTTAATATTTACAGAGGAGTGTTTTGAGTTAACAAAAAATAATAATCCTGAAATATATATACATATATATATATATATATATTTCAGGATTATTATTTTTTAATTATAATAAAAGCTGCAGAATTTTTAGTTGTAATAGACTGGCTGGAGCGAGCTGACCCGTTATCTGTCACAACCCACCGTTTAACGATTTAACGAAGCGGAACGACTCAACATGATCAGCCTCGTTCATTTTTACAGCTCTATGATCGTGTAGCTAATTATTATTAGTTTATTAATTAAACCTTTATAATCTGGTTAAAAGAATTGTATGATATTTAGAGAGTGAGGAAAGCAATTTAATGCATTCAAAGAAGGGAGAGATCGAATCTTTGAACAAAATGTATTGTTGGGCTTCGTAAATTAGAATAGATACAGTTGAATTTCATTGTCTTGAAAGAATAAATTTTAAATTAATCTAATTTGGTTTTCTGCGAAATCTTGGCCTCTCTCTCATGTGTTAGCTTTCCATCAAACCCCTCGTTGTGACAATAACCATCTTTTTAAAAAAATATTGAGAACTAAATACCTATTTCCTCTTTTGAGCATGAGCAACCCGGTGGAGTGTAGCCTAACTACATCTTTTTATCTTTAAAAATATCCTTCAAATTTCCAATATGGAATCAAATTATTATCAGAACATGAAGTCATCGAATCAAAATACTATGGTGACAAAAGGACACGTGATTCGGAACACACAGATCTTTGTGGATAAAAATTACGAAGTCACTCTAGCACCTGAAACTAGCAGCTAACACTACGAACCTTGAACCTGTACATTCTAATATTCCTGAGTCACATATCATAATACATGCTTTCGGAATCGTTATAAAGATCATAAACAGCTTCAGGCCAACATGTAACGAGCCTGGAGTGAGTCGAATCACCTATTCATGGTATTTTGTCAAATCAAACGTCAATGTCCGCGAGCATCTGCAGCAAAGAAGCATCGAATTTGTTTTCTTGTAACTCAAATATGAAGCAGACGAAAGAACGAAACAGAGTAAGTATTTCTTACCCTCTATCAGAGTCTCTGTAAACACCAACCAAAGCTTCGGCTTTATCGTAAAAATTATCCTTGAGTGAGATCACGATGCTCTGAAATCCAGTACCAAGTTCTACATCTACATCGAGCCTTGCTCCTCCACATGATTTTGACCGAATAAAGCTAGCAACTTTGGCGACATTCAGATTATCTAATGCAGCATCCACTTCATCTAATATGAAGAATGGTGAAGGTCTAAAACTGGAAAATCCAAGGATAAAAAACGGTCAGTTGGCAAGAATGGGCGGGAATTCCTTCAAAGAGATCACTCATGCATGGTATTGTAAATACCTATGGATTGAGAAGAGTAGTGCAAGTGCTGCTACAGTCTTCTCACCACCAGATAGCTGTGACATGTCACGATATCGCTTTGTTGGAGGCATAGCACTGTACTTAATGCCGTATAAATATGGCTCGTCCGGGTTCTCCAAGTTCAGATACGCAGTTCCACCCACTGCATGGGTACTGCTTGCCCCGCCCACTGAGTGTGTATTGCTCTTCGTGAGTTCATTGTATATTTTGTCGATGTTACCAGATATATGATCAAAGGCTTTCATAAACAAGTCGTGCCTAAATCGAACGTAAAGTTAGTAGGCACGAAACAAGTTGGGACAGACAGTATCGGTGCCATACGGAAGCAGGAATAACACGAGTATGATGCTCATTGTAAACTGCTCAGCATAAACCGAAGGTTGTGCATGACAACATCAAGTTGAAGTGCAAGCTAAAAACAGTCGGAAGCAAAAGCATGACAGTAGGACAGCAAAGCACATATAGCCACATATAAAACTGAGAATGAAACGAAAGGAGCTTTTTCTTATAATAGGCACATACATAACACTCACTTGGACTACTTAATTTACACTCTTAGAATGGTTCCCTTCCAAAACAAGATATATTAAGAAACATGACCCCAGCACAATATAACATACCATGATGATTTTTGCTGTCTAGAAATCATGTGCTTGGTTCAATATTGAGTATTGAGAGGCTGAGAGTAAACAGGTTCTGAATGTTTCATACAAGATTTACAGGAAGACCTCACCTCATTAAACAGTTGCCACACATTTTTTGCAACATCTCGGTATAATTATTTGGTGCAGTAAGGAGAGTATAGGTCATTTAGGTGTTGTAATTCTAGTGATGCATATTTAGAAGGATAATCTTCTACAATATAGCAAGAAATTTTTTAACAATTAATAGAGCACCTTGTCTGCTTAATTCTGTTGTATTCAGCAGTTATTTTGTTCTGCTCATCTCTGGCAGCTTCCCATTCTTTGGATGCAGCTCTTTCCTTTGCCAACACAGCTTCATACTGGTCAAGTGCCTTCAAATTCGGAGCTGTTCTTTCAATTTCAGACACCAAAGAAGTTATTTTTTGTGTAAATTCATTTTCAATCTTGTCCCTTTCAGATGGTTTTGACTTTTGCAGAAGAGATTTATTCAGTAAACTGAAGTCAAAAACAGGCCCCAGTGATGATGATCCGGTATCCATAGGGTCATCCACTGTTGGAATATCTATACGTTCTAGTTCACACTTCTCTAATATCTCTTGCTTCTGCAAATTCAACTGCTCAATCAGAGCCTCCTGCAATTTCATAAGCATATAATCTAAAGTAAATTCTTTTAGATACATTTAATAATCTGAAAGGCAGTAAGAGAATGATGTTTAAGAAACTAATGTGTGGAAGCTCATCAATGATATTTCTCAAGGAAAGCAACCGATAATTGCAAACCTTGGACTTAATTTGACGATTGTGTTTGCTAATATTTGTAGTAGCTGCAGAGATCTTTTTCTTCCATTCCTGGATATCCTTTTCACAATCTTCAGATTTCAACTTCCACTCTGAAGAGGATAGATGGTAAATTTAGAGTTTTCATGCCGAAATCAAAATTTTAAATGGTCCAAAACGAAAAGTATGGGACATAAACACGGGAATTGGAGATCATGTGAATACAATAGTGATAAGATGAAGAACCAGATCTAGCATTATCTCGAAATCCGAAGCACAAATACATATCAGCCTCCGGCAAAAGTAAATCCAAAATGTTTTTTTAAGTATACATGGAATCAATTCAAAATGAAATACAAGATAATAGTAATTCATTTGTGCTTATGAACCGACAATTATTTGTTTTATAGTTGTTTAACAGCTTTTTAAGAGCATGTTGGCTTTTATACGAGGAAAATCACATCAGAGATTTAGATTCTAGAATATTATTCCTTTGACTGTCTCACTTCAATAAAGTATGTACCATGCCTTTCGCCTAGGCTCTACTGTGCCTATGTGCCTCACGATTTAATATCTATCGGTCAGTCGTTTAATCAAATAAGCATATACAGATATTCCTACTGAGATTTATGGTATACGGATAGACTTAATTCAGATGCTTATGGAACTGGCAGTTGAGAGTTTTAACCCAAGAAAAAAGGGGAAAAGGACTCTGAGTACCTCGTACTTCTTCCTTTAAATTCTCAATCTCGGAATTTGCAGTCTCCATTGCTGATTTCAATTCATTCTGACTTTTCTCTACCTCTTTCAAAGAAATTTTCAAGTCGGAGATAGTTGATTCCAGCTTGGAAATTCGTGAACCCACATCTCGTTTCATTTCATACTCCAACCTAGCCAAATGGGTTGAAATAAATACACTGTACTTCATTCAATGCATAAAAGACCACAATGATACTGAGGTCTACCTTCACAGACAATACCAAAACCAAGAAGTTCAGTTTCTTATCAGAAGAATTTGGCCAGTCATGGAGAAAAAAGGGATAAAGTTTTGGGTCTGTGCTTTGCAGTTGGATAATTAAAGACTATATCTGCAAGTTGAAATAACTAAGCACATAATTTACCACAAGATGCTAGCTAGATCGCATCTTATGGTAAATGTCAGATGTAAAGAAATTACTACTGTGCTTAACATTAAATGCAAAAGAGACCGCCATGATACTTAGGTCTACCTTCACAAACAATACCAAACCAAGAGTACTAGTTTCTTACAGAAGAAATTGGCCGGTCATGGACAAAAATGGTCAGTTTTGATTATGTGCTTTACAGTCCGGTTACATGTCAAAGAATATATCTGGATGTTGAAATAACTCAATAAATAATTTACCATAAGATAAGATATCAACTTGATTGCATCCATGATACTTGTTATTAAAAAAATTAATAAACCTTTTTGGCCCTGAAATTTTCAGCTTTGCAAGTATTTACATGAATATATCTGGAAGACAATAGCCAAGAGCAAACTTTACAGTAGCTTGATTGCACCCATGATACTTGTTATTGAAAAACCATTTCAATCAAAATTATCCTAAAAAGCTTTCTTACATATTAGCCCTTCGTTAATTAAAATGATTCTTAGAAGCATCGTAGCTAGTAATGATGTACCAAAATGCATCTAAAGAGAGAAGATGAAATTCATATAAAAGTAACTGTTGAACAAGCAGATTCAATTGTTCATTCATGAATCTTAAGAAAAAGCTCAATACATGCTTCAACAGTGCCTGAAATGTTTCTTTTTTATGAATGCAAATTAACACATGCAAAACCATTAGAGGAAATACGAAAAAAAGCACTCAAAACAGAAATTAAAGCTAGCATTCGAAAATGCAAATAGATATGCCAAAACAACCATCTTAAAGACCTGATAAATAAACTTCTAGAATACATACTGGTACTTTAGCTTTGACTGCTGGTTATGCAAGCTAAGCGTCTCTGCCGCCATCTCATCAATAGCCTTTAGATGATTTTCTTCATATTCACGAATGTTTTTCACCCCGACAGACTCACTGAATATCTTGTAGATTCGGTCAACTATATCATTGATCCTCTTTTCCAATGATGTAATCTTTGATGCCCTTGTGCTAATAGTATTTTCCAACTACAAAAGCCAAAACCATTTTTAGGTCTTTTTAACCAGGGATAGGAATATTACGTAACCAAAGAAAACCTTTTGAAATTCAGGTTTGACGCGACCAATTTCATCTTCTATATTGCTCTTCTCCACCTTCATTTTGATAAGCTTGTCCTCTATGCTTTTCTAAGAGAAATAAAGTCAAATCACATTACACTGTGATGGGATCTAAGAACCAAGACAGAACATGCCACCATTTCAAACTAATCAATATCGCATTTAGAAGAAAAGATAAATTTAACACCTAAAGGCGTCTTTAGTTTACCCATGCAAAGTTAAAGGAGACATTTTGCATTATATGTAAATCTGTGTCTGTCTAGATAACTACGTTCAACAAAGCACAAATTCATAAAAACTTGTCAAAATAAAAACAGCTATGATTGAGAATTGAATTCAATAGACCGGAAAGTAACTATGATTGAGAATTGATTTGATAAGTTAGGAAAGTGAGATCCCAGAATTATGCAGAGAATAAGTTAGTTTCAAGATTAGTTGGAACAACTGGGTTAACTTTTCTCAATTTAGATTGTAATCGACTCCTCTACAAGTAGTTCAATAAAAATCACAGTTGGTGCTGGTTTTGCCACTTTGAAATCCAGCTGCTCATGCTATCATGGGTAGGAATGTCTCAGCCACGTAAGACTATTTCTTTCTCAGAAAATTCCACCCAAGTTATGATTCACAAATTGAATGGCTAAAATTACATTGATTGCTCTCAATCAGTGCACTCGGTGATAGATGACAAATGAAAACGGGGGTATATAAAAGTATCTTTGAATCCGCGGATCACTCATCCGCTTTTTATGTAAAACCATCTAATTATTATATAAAATTATTGTTTCCTATAAAAAAAAAACGGGGGTATATTCGAATGGCGAAGCGAGCTGTCTGCCACTACAATCCAAAATATTGGCAGTGGCAGTTGAAAAAGTCAATGGTAACAGGCCGAGCTGATCAATTCCAGGGATTCGGTCGTGGGAAAACCTTTTATGTTCTTGTCAACAACTTGATATGCTTTGGAGGCTGGTTGAGAAAACTACTCAGCTTCGGAAAATTATTGTCAATTGTTTGAACTGAACACTTGAATGAGGAGGATGCAGCAAGCTGATCGAGAGGTAATGGTTGACTGTAATGAACATATGGTTGTTTGACAGAAACTAGCTTTAAGAAGAAAATTAGGAAAGTGCCAATGACAAGATAACTCTTATTTCAAGTTAGCATGTTAGGCAGGAAAGACGCCTTCACAAATAATTGAGGGAGAGTGTTGGTAAATAAGTTGATGCAGAATAAATTTGTATAGTTGCTTAAATATAACAAAGAATGTCAACAAAAAGTATTTAAGCAAACACAATACTAACATAATGCCCCAAACATCCTCTTTAATCTCAAATCCTTTTCCTTTCAAATGAACATACAATAATATAATCTTGACTTCTAAACCAGAACAAGCACAAAACACATGAAGCATCCTGAATTCCCATGCATTCCCAGCATCATTAAACCAAAAAAAATATTAGAGCCAGACTGCAACAAACTTGAAATAGGATTGTCAGGTTTATCCAATTTTTTTATGCTATTGAAACTCTTTGTTCACTTAGTGATTACTCTGTTGTCCACTGGCTCATAGACATAAAGAGCATGTGATGCATACAAAAGGGGATTCCTCACTAAACCATCTGGATGTTTATCTTTTTTCGAGTAAAAAGATTACTTCATACAGGAGGGGAAGGCAAACCTTCTCGATTTCTGCATACTGAATCTTTTTCTCAAGTCCACTGATTTTTCCAGATGCTTCAGACTCCTTGAGCTGCATTTCTCTTATTGACCCAAGCTTTTCAGATTCAGATTCAAGATCTTCTTTTTTCTTCTTAAGCCCTGCAATGCACAATAACATCAGCAGAAAAGCAAACAAACAAATATGGTGTAGAATAAAAACTTCAAAAACCTTCAATTTTTTTGTCATCCCATTTGTGTGAACGTGCCTCCATTCCACCACTTGTGCCACCAGTCATGGTGCCGGATTTGGTCAGTAAAGTCCCGTCAGTAGTCACAACTGTGATCCAAGAAAAAGGACAGAAAGTAATAGCACGGGTCAGTTTAACACCTCTAGGAATAAATACAGTACTATTATACCTTTGAACCTCTGCCCACTCCAGCTCAGATCTTTAGCTTCGTGAAGATCATCGCAAACTAAGGTATTTCCAACAGCAAACAAAATAGCTTTTTCCAGCACAGGATCAAATCTAGTATCTGTCAAGGAAAGGACCTACAATAATAGCATTGCTGAAAAGGACTTCAACCTCCCACAGAAATATTTGAATTATAAATAAACCACAAATTCTCGAGTATATATCTTCAATGGATGGCCAGATTTAGGGAGGGCAAGTTCTACAAATGGGGGCAGAAATCAACAAAGTTGTGGCCAGCAAACTCTAAAAATTATATCTAATAAAGCAGCTAATTGCATGCTACCAAACAAAGGCATAATTTATGCAACATCCCTGCAAAATTCACCATAAAAGACAACATGTATGTCTCAGATTTATTCACTCAAGAGGTATTAAACAAGAGATCAATGGAACTTAAAAATCAAATTTTCATGAGCAACAATCAAATTCAATTTCAGAACCTTCTGGCAAACATAAGACTTAAATAATACAAAAGTAATTACTTCAGCTGAGAAAATGAGCAATGTAAACATATAAAAAGATAACCTAAGCAGGAATCTAACAAGATACGGTTCACGCTTAAACAGGAAAAATATGTAAAAATTCTTGATAAACAATAGGTGGAGAAAAATGTAGAATACTCTAGACATAAACAATGAGTGTGAGAATTTCCTGTTACTGTGGCACTAGAACTATAGAATGTGAGATTCAATTCGATACGTAATCATAATCAGGTAAACAATAACTAAGATTTCCATGTATATGCACATGATAAATCATATTATTGGTCCGCTTGCTTCAATCGAGGATACTGTATGACATCAAAGACCAACTTGGCCGTTCCTCCTAAGGTGCGCAACCTCTCCATAACTGGCTTCACACGCACCGATTGAAGAGGTATAAATGTTAGTGGAGGAAGCCTCTGTTCTTTCAAATACTGCAAACAAGAAAGCTCACTAGTCATAATCAAGTAGCATTTAAAATTTTGAAAAATGATAACAAACACAAACAAATACAAAATAATCAGCTCATTAAATTTTGTGAAAAAATTAAAATGGGTATTTTTCATCGGTCAAAAAACAAATAAATCATAAATGGTTCCTGTCACAAATCGAATATGCCAGTTACACACTGCAAATAACTAGTAACCCGATCAATCAATCTAAAGCATTTATACCACTAGATGGGGTCGGTTAATATGCATGGGTCGGCTAATATGCATCAGATTCGGAAAGCTGAGGGCCTGAGGCTCAACTTTGACGAGTAGTTAAAGATTTTCAAGAAAATAGAATCAACAACAAAAACAACACAAAAACTTTACATTTTAATTTTGACGGGAACAAAAATATCATTCAATCAGCAAGATTGATTTTTCAATGACTGGTGAAGATTGTAATGATGAGTATACAAGAGTGACAGTTTTAAAGTAATCATATACATGGTACCTTTATACATTCCTTCCCAGTGTGTTCGTCCTCGACTACTACAGCATCCATAAATCTGCCCATAGCAACAGTTACAGCAAGGTTATACTTCTTCTGTGTTGGCCGGCAGAGGTCAGTCATGCGACCATGAACACCAGGAAAGAGGCGTTTTAGAGTTTCAACTGCCTGAGACATCCTGGCATCTCTCTCATTCTCGTGTCTATCAGCCTTTAGTTCCCGCAGTTGATTATCTAAATCGCTTATTTTTGCCTTCAGCATTTCATGCTTGCGCCTAAAACATTTATTTATCCAATTGTATGAGAATGATCACAACACGGGTATTTTAGTACAACTGTCAAATATTAGCGCCAGCACTTGGCCAGACCTGGATTCTACAAGCTTGTCTTTCATTTCACGTTGCTCTTTTCGCACTCTTATTAGCTCATCCTTGTGCTTTCCAACTGCATCAAGAATTTTTTTGAGTCTAGTCTGCATTTGTTTCTCTTGTGACTCCAGCTCCTGCTTTCGACTGTCCAACTGCTGAATATTTTCTTCCAAATTCTTCCTGGCCTCGTTATCAGCATTTTGCTGCCTGTCTAAAACCTCCTTCTCATCTTTTAATTTAGCAGTTTTCATCCCAGCCTCCTCTTTACTGAAGCATAATCGCTATTAATCAACGGTTTAATTAACAATACTGGCTAAATTATAACATGCATCCAGAACTAGAAAGCAGAGAGCAATTCAAATTTGAGAACACCGAAAAGGAAGTACTCACAAACGGTGATAAGTCGCCAATTCACTGTCAAGTAACTGAAGCTTTCCACCAGCATCCTCGCTTTTTTTCTTCAACTGCTCGAGTTGCTTAGTCACGTCACTCAAGTCATTCCGAAGTTTCTCTACCTCCTCTGTGTGTCTCCTTTTTTCTTCTTTTTTCTTACCAAGTTCTTTATTTGTACTTTTAATTTTTGATGTTATACGCAATATCGCCTCCTTCAATCTTACAAGCTCAGGTTGCTGTGTATCAAAATCAATTACAAAGTAACCACAAGACTGTGCGAGTAACAGAGCATACGATATTTATGCCATGGTAACTGTAACTCAAGCAGTGGGCAAAAGTCAAACGAAAGAATCATGGTTCATCAAAAGTTTGCTTATTTCTTGAACCTTTTCACTAAATTGCAGCAAAGTAGCAAACAACTGGTAGTGCTGAGTGTTAGTGTGATATGGATTCACAATGAATCAGATTCTGATACTAGCTTAATGTGAACCGTGAAAAATCCAAAAGTCAATTTCTTTCATATCTTGCCTGAAAATGGATTGATGTCACTGTAAGAACGAGTTGCTATTGACAAAATCCTACTTTATTTCTAGAGGGAAGAAAAAACCAAAGAAAGAAAGACAAGTAATTCAAAAGTTTATGAAATTTCATAAAGAAACTTGTTCTGTCATATTGAAATAAATAAATTGGATATAATTATGTTCCTATGCATTCCAAATGAATTTTTAAGAGATCGTAAATTTATTTTCCTTTTCTAGTAGTAAAAGTTAAACTATTTTCCAGAACGCATATGTATTCAATTACACATACATCTTACTCCATACGGAAGTGCCTTTGTAAGGATAAAAACATATATGATATATCCTGACTAAGCCACTAGAATATGAGGCAAGTGAGCAGTCACCCAACTATTTGATTATGCCGTAGTTGGTCGATGAGACATCCAATATGTTACTGAATTTAGAGAACACATATATTAAAATTGCACATTCGGATACAAAGAAACATCAAATTCATATGTTATCTGAGAAACTTTAGCCAACGATTACCAGCAGAGTAGAGATCTTAGAAGTAATTCAATCGCTATCATATGAGCACCAAAAAATGTACATGATTATCAAAGATAACTCACGCTCTTGTCGATTTTATTCTGTTTCTCTGTGATCCTCCTCTCACGCTGTGAAATATCTTTCAAGTATCCAATCTGCTCTTTCTTCTTCTTGCTTGCTTCAGCCTCGTAATTACCAAGTTCATCCACAATTTCTTTGCGGATGTTTTCCTCAACATCAAGGTCCTCGTTAGCCTTTTCAATATCTCTTTGTATGTTCAAGAGTTGCCAAAGAAGATGTTCCTGCTTCAAAGATTTCTGCAGAGATGATAAAGCAACAAAACAAGTGTTGATCAAAAGCACAAGAACCTATTTCATACTGTAACATCACAGTCAAGGAGCCTCAATAAAGCTTGATGTATGTGAGTTATGGTGACTATAAAGTTGACGATATTGAAAGGTACCATCATTAATAGCTCAAACGTAAAAGAAATTTTGATATGCATACCAGTTGTTCTTGCAATTTGATATGTTTTTCAGCTTCCTCTTTTTGCAGCTTCTTCTGCTTTTTCTCTGCAGAAATAGTTTTCTTCTTTTGATGGGCAAGCACTGCCTTTTCATCAACTTCGGCTTTTTGTTGCTCCAGCTCCTCATATTGTCTCTTGTATTCTTCAGAACCAGAAATTTGCTCCAGGAGTGTTGTCAGCTCTTTAGGATTTTTTGAAGCTATAGATTCCACGTCTCCCTGCATAATAATATGGCCGCATAATTTACAAAGAACATAACCAACTGCGTGACTCAAATTGATTTAAAGATTTATCTCAAAAACTATATTGCTTTGCTAGTCAATGGAGAGGCTATACAAGATTAAGAATATGTAATAACAGCCCTATAAACTTGAAGAATATGCGTATATACATGCACGTTATATGTACAAATACGTATTTGTGTAATGTGCTAAATAGTCTGCCTTCATTCTACACACGCAACAACTAAATCGGCGACTAACTAATACCTGAAATTCATACCAAAATATAAAAATTGTAATCACCTGAAAAACAAGAAAATTCCGCGCTTTGACTAGAATGCCAAGGGACCTCAACTTCGCATTATAATCATCCCAATTCACTACGCGATCCCCTATCCTATACTCACTGCCACCAGCAGTGGTAATTGACCGCGTGAACTGAATTTCCGACCCGTCAGGAAGCTGGTACACCAGCATGACGTGTGCCTTCCTGCCTCTATGCTCCTTCTCGCGGTCGTCGAAAGCGTAAATGAGGTCCCTCAACTGGGCCCCACGCAGCTGTCCAGTCCGCACGCCGAGGACGAAGCTTATTGCGTCCATCAAATTAGATTTCCCGGCTCCGTTGGGACCGATTATGGCAGTGAAATCGTAGAACGGGCCGATAACTTGGTGGCCCTTGTAGGACTTGAAGTTCTCCAGCTCCAGCCGGAGGATCTTCCCCGAGGCGGGCAGGGATGGCATTTTGGGGATTGTAGCAGACAGCTAACCTCTAGGCTTCAGAATCCAATGGATTAGGGTTTGCGAGTGGAAAATCAACTGGATTTGGGGATTGAATATTTTCGAGTGCGGGAACTAAGAAAGGAGATATTTCTCAGAACGATTTTATATCGGTGGGTGTGAAACGTAGAGTTTGGGTGCAGTGCTCGCCCAAACAAGGGACCTAAAAAGAGATTACTATTTTTTTAGTTATTTTAATATAATAATTACATATAAAAAGTTCTATGTTATTTAATTTTTTAAACTATCAGAAGAAAACAAATAATTTAAAAAAAATTACAAAGAAAAAAACCATGTTATTGTTAAGTATTAAAAAATAAATAAAGTTCTGCACGAGGTTTAATCAAAGTTCAACGATATATTCTCTTAAATATCATATTTTATTAATTTTTAAAAATAATGTAAAATTTATGCGTTAGATATACAAAATTAATATTAAAAATAAAATTTTAATTCTTCCGTGGCTAAAATTTCATTAAATCTCGTAAGGATTTATTTTGTTATGTCAAATTGTCATCAAATCTTATTAAATATCATCAAATACCAATTATTTTTTTAAAATTCAATCATTCCATTCATTTTATAATGGATTTTAAATATATACTCAATATGAAATCAAATTCATTCATGCATTCAAAGCGTACATTTCTTCACGAATCATATCCGAGCCGCAACTCTAGATCCAATTCCTCGTCATGATTCGTCTCCAACCCTTCCGTGATCACCGGGGAGAAGTCCAATCTCACCGGCCAATCGCCAGGATTAATCGACTGGTTTGTTCTCTTACGTCTATCACGATCAAAATCGTTCATGCTACAACGCTTCTGCGGAGGGTTTTCAGACAAGGGCGTTGTCGAAGTACCAGTAGTAAAATATGTTGAATAGTTATGATCAATATTTCTTGAAGTTGGTATCTGCTGATAAAATCTAGGGCCTGTGCAATCTTCCTCTCGCTTGCTTGGAGTTGTTGGCTTGTTTCTTGCCCTATCTTTTCTGTGGATGTTCATGTGTCCACCCAAAGCCTGTGCTGTATCGAACCCTCTCTTGCAAAACACACACTCGTAAAATCGCCCTGCGCGCATGTAGGTGCTTTCTTGCTCGGATTCTTCGTGATGATTAGTATTGAACTCCATTTTAATTTAGATGCTGATTCTTGGTTTTTCGACAAGTCCGTTCCCGAAAATCTTGGAATATATGATCAAGAACCTCCGAGAATTTTTTTTTTTTTGATGCAGTGGATCACATGACATATATATAAGATCCAAGGAAATGATGCGGAATTAGTTAAGTAATTTGGTCTTCGAATTTTTGTTGATATATAAGACTCATTCTAGTAAAACTAAGGCCGGCTGCGGCAGATCCTTTTAATTCAGCAAATTAATTAAGTTCAAAAAAACATAGATGTATACCTGCATTAAACTATATATGAGTATGTAGGTCTATTGTGAGACGGTCTCATGAATCTTTATCTGTGAGATGGGTCAACCCTACCGATATTCACAATAAAAAGTAATACTCTTGGCATAAAAATTAATATTTTTTCATGGATGACCCAAATAAGATATATGTCTCACAAAATACGATCTTTGAGACCGTCTCACACAAATTTTGTCAAAATATATAGATGTACAATTTATTTTACCATGAGGATCTACAAATTTGATGTTCCCATAATCCCATTCAGAAAAATGAAATTTTTTTGCTTACAATCATAATAAAAATATACTAAATTTATATAAATTGATTTTGACATAAATCTTACTATATAATTGCGTAAAATAAATGTGATTCCAATTTTTTTTCTTGAAAAATAATTTACATAGTTCCTTTTAAGAACATCTGTAGAGTTTTTGAATTTAAAAAAAAAGCTATATATTTTTTTAATATAATATAACATTTTAAAAAATAACATTAATTTGCATCTTGAATTCTATTTTGGAGTGCTTTACAAATCGTTGCCGACCAAATTTCTTATTCGTAGAAATTAAAGAATATTGCAATTGTAATATACAGGTGACATGTCAAAAGATCATTAAATAATAATTTTTCTTTGTACATTTGTAGTTGTCTTTTTCTAACAATAATATATAATTAGATGTGCTTTTTTCAGAATCTTTTTATTTGCAAATCAAACGTTCTTATTTGCTAGTCATCAAACAATCACCATCTATGTAATTAATTAAAAATATATGTATTAATTTAGGTTGAAATCGAATAACTAATTCCAAAAATTCAAGCTTAGTTCTAATTATAATTACAATGACTTGAGTAATTAAATTTAATTACTAAATATTAACTTCATATTTAAATATTAATAACGGATTAATGTGATGTCAGATGCATCAAAATCAAATTCTATTATTTAGTTTTGAAAATCTCACGTTTTCGTGAAAATAATTGATGGAAAAGCCCCTTTCACCTTCAACAGTACTGATGTCATCAATAATTAATTAGGCGATTATATATTACTATATAAAACCATAATTTTAAATTCGAAAAAAAAATCTTTTTAACACTACTATGAGAAAATTTTAATTTAATTATATAAATATATACCATATTAGGAAAAATCATATTTTAATGAATGACGTAATGGTTCAGAATCTTAATGATACAACCATCAATTTAACTCTTATCACTAGAAAAGAAACGACTAAGTTCATATAATGTTGACATGATGTCGGATATTGTTGATGTTAGCGAATAAATGAATAAAAGTCGAAGGAATTCTATTACTTATTTTGTTCTAATTAATTAGATTACTCAAGTTTAATTTAAGCCAACTTAGGACACAAATTACCATCCTTTTCTTATTATTATTCACTTTATTGATCCTAGTTTTGCAGGCCAGCATAATATTATTAATATATTAGGAGTGTGTTTTAAATTATAATTTTTTTAAAAAAGTATTCGTAATTAGTAAAAGTAAGATCGAATTGGATTCGGGTGTTGGCATATATAGTTTGGCAGGATCCACAATGAATCATTCGAGCATGGATTTAATTATATTTATGAATTCGATCACTACATGGTCAACACCAAATCTTTTGGAATCGTTGGATTATTTTTATAACAACGATAATTTTTAAAGTTTTTTATTTTAAAGTTCTATACATAAAGATAAATAAGTTTTAACCTCAAGATTGTAAATTAGCCAAGCATCCAATAATTATAAATATATTGTAGGAAGGTTTATGACTTTCCACGGATAACTCAAATATGATATATTTATCATTCGTTCATACATCAATTGATAGCACATAAGCGGCAGAGGGTAAGACTTAGAGCATGACATAAATATAAAGTAAAGCAGATTGTAGTTAAGATATAGGACTATTATTTAAAATTTGTGAAGAATCGTCTATGTATGAAATAGTCTAAACGAAACGTATTCGATGTTCGTATTTGGGAATGTTTCATGCTAGTAAAGGGTACCAAGTGTTCTTTAGGAAATACCATTATTTAGTATATAATACATTTTTCATGTGTAACTTTTCAACTCATAAAATTCATGTTCCTGATAAATATAAATGTTGTGTTTAGAAACTCCAACAATCTTGATTTTGATGATAACAAAACTTATTATTATGTTTCTAACATATTTACTCAAATGTGAAATTACTAACTCGAGATTGAAGCTGAAACTCGGATTTTGGCAAACTGAAAATTTGGCGAGATACAGCATTTTTGATGATATCTCGCAGCTGGTAATGCAAAATACCAGCCACCAAAACTACTGAACAAAAAATCCAATTTGAGACAAGTTGTATTTCATGCCAATTGGACTAAATCGGATGTTATCTTAGCAAACTGATGGTAGTAAGGCTCATAAGTTTGGCTGATCACCAAACATCAGTTGGGCATGAGCAGTTACAATATTTTGGTCATCTTGATCGGCTAAGTTATCCAAATAAAATGACTCATTACGAATTACGTAGTTAAGACGATGATCTACAAATTATCTTCACAAGGCAAAATATGAATTAGACTTTAAGATGCTGATAAATAACGATGAAAGTACTAGTTCTGCACATGCTAAAATCAGCACCTCATCAGTTTGGTTCAGTCTAGCTAATGAACCCAACTGGAAGCAGACCTCAAATCATTTAGGCTCAAGGAAAGTGGCCAGCAAGGCGGAAATGACCGTTTCAAAATCAAAAACAATATAGAAACTTTTCAAACAGTCATATTCTTGTATGATTGTATCCAACATATATATCATTATTGGAGCTTATAAATACAACATTTTGACTATCAAATACAAGCATTTGAATGGATTCAAAGCACGAGCAGATTACATGAAGAAATTAGTTAGAATGAGAGCAAACTCAAGTATGAGGATATATTTGATATATACAAACACTCTAAAAATCATCACACGCAACACATACGTGAGATTTGAGTTTCACAGTTTAGATGAGTGAACTTCACACAAAGACATTAAAGATAACGTTTGTAGTTTTGACATAAGAAACATTAAATATTATGCGGATTGTGAGTTTATGGCATATAATCGAGAGTGTGCTAGGAGTTTCGATCAGACAATGTATAAGTTTTAAGTTGAAATAAGTTTGTATAAGGAGTTGTATAAATCAAAGTCTTATAGTGGATCTTTCTTAAGTGGAAAAATGAGTGACGTATGAGTTGTTAATCTTCGAACATCTATAAACAAATTCGTGTCTATTTATTTATCGCATTTACTTACTACTGTTTTTAAGATGCATTGTTGGAGCAGTTAATGTGTATTTCAGATATCAAAATATTGCATACCAAATGTTTGATAAAATGTTTCAACTAAAGTATTTTTACACATTCAACTTACATATATTTTAAATATTTTACCAAAATATTTTTCGGTTTTTACGAATAATTATTTTGAGTGTCTTCCGCTCGAACTGTTGTAGCTCAATGAGTGTCCGTCAATCGATCTTATACTTAATTTGTATTTATATTCATCATACCAAAAGAGACCATCCGAACTTAGTTTAAAAAAAGTAAGAAAGAGTAAATATTTTGCGAGTTTCTTTAAATGAATGGAAAATTTGCAATTTCGGTTCCATATGTTTTCTACTTGCGATTTTGATCATCGATGTTAATAAATTTCAACTTTAAACTATTATATTTGAAATTTTTTCAACAGGTTTAGTCTTTTTCACTTGTGATGCTGATGTGACGTCAACGTTTTGTTAACATGTTGCACTGACGTATAAGTATCACATCAGCACTCTTACAGGCAATTTAAAAAAAAATACTAAAATTGCTAAAAATTGAGAAATAAAAAAGTAAAACTTAAATTTGTCAATATAAAATACTAAAACTGCAAACATATAAATATAAAATCAAAATTACAATTTTTCTAGTAAAAAACTGTATCTAGACATGCTTATCTATCATTTATCAAAACATGGAAAAGGGCTAAAGTTATTAACAAAACAATGATATAGAAGACAAGGTTGAGAAAGGAGCGAGTGTTTTGTGATGTAAGAAAAGGGTTATCAAAAGGTTTTGGTCTTTTGGAAATATTTTGTTGGTTGATATTGTTGCTTTATAGGAAAGGACAATCGGAAGATTGGAATTGTTAGATAATAGTGGACCACACTTTGTGTTGTCTATACCAAATCACATACTATGTTCTTCTCGACATATCATCCACAAATTAAATATCCAAAAGACCAAACTCGATGGAGATTTGGTTTTTATGAAACTGTGAATCATCACGGATATGCATCGTCTTTTAAAAATTAGGATCCGAATCATTTCAAAACCATAGAAGTATTGTTTTCTTCGTAAATGAGAAGATCATGAATAAATTAAATTATCGAAGGCTATAAATATACAAGTTACTTGACCGAAATTAAAGTTCTAATTAACCCGAAAATAATAAAAAGTTTGGAACGTCAGGCGTGTCATGAAATTTTAAATAAAATTTGAACCCCCAGTAAAAAAATTTTGTGTGTCAAAGATTTGCTAGTCAAATAGGATTGACTTCAATTTCATGTGCTTTGTGTTATTTGTCTGAGACTGAACAATTTTTATGTCGCCACAACCCAAAGTCAACACACAATAATAGCACCTTTTAAATATATATAATAATATATAAAAACCATCAGACTATTTATATATTATTAAATTATTGCTGAGAGGGCAAACTCAATTACCGTCTAATAATTCTACTAAAACATGTTATTGTCGAGTATTGGGAAAAATGAATAAATAAATAAATAAATAAATGGCCTACAAACAAAAAGAAATAAAAAAGAATCCTTTTTAGTAGACAAATCGTACGATAAATTTAAGCCTCATTTGGTTCATGTAGATATGTTACTTATTTTTTCAAATTTATTTCGAAATCGAAATTTTTATAATTGGTTATCAAACTAAATTTTTTAAATAAAATAGTGTTCTAAATTATAATCATGAAAAAAATTCAAAATTTGAAATTAATGAATAATTTAAAATGATTAAATGATATAGTCCAAGGGAATTTTTTATTTTTATTTTTTAAAAAAATTCCCTATTTCGATTCCAGCTCGATATATATGTGTCAATTAAAAACTATTCGATAATTTATTAATTTACGAATAGTCGCCGGTCAATTTCTGAGCACGTCATCTCATAGGTTGCAACAAATAAGATACGGGTCAATTAAGTTTACATATATTACATGGTCATTCATGCACGAGACATTGGTTTAATTCTTGATTATTTTTTATTTTGAATATAGGAATTTTAATAAAATTAATTAATGTGTCTCATTTTCAAGCTTTATAAGGACTAGCAAACGACGCACGCTCGAGCGTGTGTAAAATAATGACTATTGCATATATGAATCACGATAATTAGTAGATCGAGTTGATTTATAAAATTTTGTTAAAGTTTTTAATTAATATTTGGACAAGGATAATGTAATTATATTAAATATGTGATTTGTATAGTTAATACATGAATTTTTTATTTTTAAAGTGTATTTGATATTGTAGTAATTATATGAAAATATTATTTATCTAAATAGATATGATATTTTGATAAAAACTATTTGTGTCAAAAAGTCGAGCCTTAAGGATTTCAACCTTTATATATAGTATTTAAATGATGCATAAATAATTTTAAATTATCAACTCCCATTAATTATTCTTGTTATAAATATTTACCAATTCCATCGCTATTTCACAATTCAGCGCGTTTAATTGCTTGAAAAATGGGCGTTTAACACATATCGTGTTTTGTGCAAAAATAATTATTTAATATTTATTGTGATAAGTCACGTTTAAGTTTCAATATTTTAGTTGATCATCAAAATAAAAAAAATATAGCCTATAATAGTCAAAGATATATGAAGATGCCTAACTTTTTGTAAAACAAATTGCCATCAAAGTACAATTTATATTTTCTAAATATTTTTTTTCTTGTGTGGGAAAATAAAAATCCCTTGTTTTAATTAGGTTGGTATAAATTAGATTATACCAACCTATTTTTTTTTTTTTAGTTTGTTGGGAAAATACAATAGTATGTTTATGTTGAAAATAAGAGATTGAGTGTTGAAAATATTGAAAATTAGTGTGTGATGATGTATATAAAGATGTATTTATTTTTGCATTATTTCCAAAGAAACTCTATAAATATGTCTCTCAGTTTGTGAAGAAAAACACCATTGAATGAAGAAAATTTTATAAAAATGTGTAGTTTAAAATATTTCGTGACTTTGAAATATTTATTTTTTACTTTTAACTGTTTTATATTAGTCATTCAAACATATGCAGTCACCTTCAGCTTGAATGAAACCCATTCAATTTTTTGTATATCCCATTCAACAGTCAAACATGCATGCATTCCATCAAATATTATAATAATGTCGTAAGTAAAAATTTCAAAGTCACAACACCTATATATACACATGCAACCACATATCATAATATTTACATTAATTCACAAACAAACAAAATATTGTATCATCTCCAAGTAATTTATTTATTTTTTTCAAAAAATCAAGATCATGAGGGTTTCTGCAAAAATTATCTTATTTATGATGGGATTAATCTTCTTACACAGCATGAAATCATACGAAGCTGCTCGAATTCTTGTCGAGGAAGAGGAGCAATGGATTATGAAGGGACAAAGTCTTTTACTACAATCTTTGAAGGGCCGGCGTCTAGTTCAAACACCCACGCCCAACGGCTGCACGTGGATAACCGGAGGTAATGGGCCACCATGCAAGATTCCGATCACTGGTCGGAATTTTGCTGGCAGAGTAGTGGCTGCTCCGCCTCCACCACGGGTAAACGATGTCTATCCTGAAGGAAAAATGACGCAGTTTGGTGTGGCTAAGGAGATTAAATGAAGATGAATTGTTTTTGGCAACAGAAGGAATAAACCGAGATCATGAACATATATGATATATTTGACAACTATAATTTCACACTGACTTGCAAGAATGTTGTATGTTTATTACTTGTTGCATTTTTTTATTTTTGTTTGGTGCAAAGAACCAATTTTATTTTATGTTTTTACCTTTTTTTATTCGTTTGTTGTATATTTTCTATTTAAGGAAATTAAGGGGAAAATGACATTTCTTTAAGTTTTTTATGAGCATTATTAATAATGAATATGAATTGTGTAATATTGCTTAAAACATTGAATGCGTTGGCATTTTCATGGCTGATCATGAGCTTGTTAGTTAATTAATGATCAAATCGTATATACATACATATTCGTATATATTAAAGTACCAATCACATATTAAACAATGGAATAACATACATAAGGATTGAGAATAGAGGGCATTCGGCTCAGTTTACCAACTTTTGAAAATTATTAATACAAAATTAAGAAATATGGGAATCCTATAATCTTATGTGCGTATTGGTTGCAGAAATTTACTGACTTAGATAACATATTTTGTGAAGTTGATAGATTTCTACGTAATCTCACGGATTTCTAAAGATTTTCACCCAATTTCGAACCATTTGGATTTTGTAATTTATGCTTGTGATTTTTTTTTTTTGAACTAACGGTTGAACGTAAATAACATTTATTTATTTTAAATATTTTTATATCTCAATATAATATTATTTATTTAATTTAAGAAAGAAAATAAATAACTCAATACGAAATTTATTCCAATTAAACTTCAATTATTCAAGTTAATTCAACATGTTTATTTAAAAGTCAAGTTTGAATAATATATGACTTTTTAAAACTATACAGAAGTTTACATTTGATATAACTAAAATTTTGTAGAGTATATAAAAGTCTAGATTGAATACTTTTATACTTTTAAACTGGATAAAAATCATTAAAAGTCTAGAACCAAGTCATCCCCTTATATAATCGAGGATTGAATTAGAAAGATCGATAAAACGAATAAGGTGGTGCAACATGATACAATAACTTTTAGTTTATTTCACGTTCCATTTGGTACAAAAATAGTTTTCGTTATGAATCATAAACATGAGACGTTGTAAAAAGGGCAAGTCTAGCTATCTTGTATTCGGTAAAACATATCTCATGCACACAATATAATTATTTATTTTATACATGTGTCAAATTAAATAGGACCATTATATATTAGATCATATAATGATTTAATTTAGATGAATATATTTCATCCGATGTAGCATAAATTTAACAAAAACTTGTATATAAGGTAGAATACTTGTGTTTTTTTTTAAAAAAAATTTAAAACCAAATTAAAGGTGATTTTTGTTGGTGTATATATATATATATGGCTTTCAATATAATTTTATATATTGGAGGCTTTGACAACATTTTAAAATGTTCAACATTCAATTTAGACTGAGATTTTTCTGAAGAAAGACCAATTTTGTATTGACAGAAAACTTTTTCAGTCAATAAAAGGAAAATTATAAATTAAAAAGAGAGAAAGGAAAATTTGGTCCAAATTATATTATATTCTTACTTGGTTAGCGGATTAAGTTTACTGCATTTGCATAAAATCCACACGTCTCCTTTGGGTTGAACCCATGCAACATATGCATATGCTTGACCAAAAACCCATATTTCAATATGGCCTATATAAGAACACATGCATTACATATTTACACAATATCGGTAGAATTCTATCGGTATCCGGTGGCCCACCATGCAGAGCAGCGTCGATCGGTGACGGGTGAACAGAACTTTCCTGGCTGACTCCTGGCTACTCCGCCTCCGATCCGCCGTGGGTAAACGATGTTTATCCGGAGCAAAATATGACGATATATGTGACAAATATTTTACGCTGACTTCTACGAATATTGTATTTTTTTATTATTTTATGAATTTTGGTTTTTTTTTTGTTCAAGAACCTAAATGCTTTTACCCTTCTTTCCTCCATTGGAAGAAATTACGTATTTGGTTTGGTCCCTTAATAAATCAAAGCTCGATGTAGTCTAATAACTTGATGTTCGTTTTCACTTTAGCCATTTTCCACCGAAATGTTTACCTGACGTTCGAGAGCATCAACAATTATTTTTGCTCAAGCTCATACTTGAAAAGCTCGAAAGTCTTCCTAACCCATTGACAAAAAAAAAATCAGGGTTTAAATTTTAGGTTTATATTACCAAAAATATCTTAAATCTATATCCTCTTATAAATAATTAATAAATGTAGTTACTTGGATAGTTCGCGAGCTACTCGAATAGACACATTAAAATATGAACTCGACTCAAGTAAAGACTCAAGCTAGAACAAATCAAACTCGAATCAAGTTTTAACCGAACACCTCTCCCCTAGTGGATGGAATATGTTTACTGCATCTGCATCAAATCTTACAAGTCTATTTGGGTTGAATCCATGAAACATATTTATACATGACCAAAAAGCCATTTTCAATATTGAGTATCGGCTTTTACAGGAAAGTTGAGGGAAATATATATAATACCCCATCAAAAAAACAAGAAGAAGAAAACTATCCTATTAGTATTGTCAGTGTAGGTATAAAAAAGACGGATGGAATTTGATTTATATTTATCTTATACTAAGTTATTTAATATATAAATACAGATATGGTCGCCCATACAATGAATTTCTCAAGTATTATGACCTAATATTGATCCATTGTGTGATACATGTGTACCACATGAACTAAAAATCAAAATTTAAAAGATTTTACAAGACTTACAATGGATTTTTATGACAACTTATGTTTAGGAAACAAATTAGTTGTTATAGAGTCAATTATACGTTCCCACCTTCGCGAGTAACAATTTGATTCTTATACCTAGCTTGTATAAAACAAAAAGCAAGTCAGAACTACCATCTGCAATATAACCAACAGGACATACACAGCAATGCACATCAAAGGCATTACCAATTTGAGAAGAACAAAACGTCAACTCCCAATCTATTCTCATTTCCAACTCAAAAGACCAAAAAAATCAAATCAAGAAAATGGAATCCAAGATACAGAAAATTTGATTATGTATGTTCCATCTCTCGAGCACCCTTTCTTCCTCTACTGGAAAAACTATACATGGCGCAAACCCAAATATCGTAAATCACAGTCACGTTAGGCAGATGCCTAAGATTCATCTTCATCACCATCTCCACGCTTCGATTATGTAGATTGCTCCCCTCTGTTACTCTGTTTTCATCCCATGTATTCAAGATTTTGAAAACTGGAAAGTATGAAGAGATCCATGTAATTTATATCTTAATATCTCTGTTATTTACAGCTACTTTTTTTGCAGTGTTTCAGAAAATATGGACAACTATTTTGAGTAGAATGCAGCTCATTGAAGAACACATTTTTTCATGGATTAACAATAATTTTCCAAATCACGGGATTGAAACATATAAACTAAAAAAATAAGTCATGGTTAGGAAGTTGTAACTCTGCAAATGAGAGAAGATGCAGCCTCAGAGGACTAAAAGTCATCTTTTATTGAATTCGACTTCTCGCAACTCTTGTAGCTGATGAGCTATTTCCTGAATTAAATTCAATCCATCCTTCCCGTTATGAAGCAAGTCAGATACGTGCTTGAGGAAATCTCGGTCAGTCTCAAGTGCATCCAACCTCTGCTGAAGTTCTACAATTTCCTTCTCAAAAGCGTAAGCACCATTCTCTAATGGTTTCTCTCTTTTCCCTGAAACAAAATCATTGTCCTTCTCACGATCCAGATTCCCATTTGAAGGATATATACTCTTTTGCTCGAATGAACCATTATCTTCATTTTCTTGACTTATTGATGTCTCTCCGGTATGAGGAAGATTCCCAACCTCGTTTTTTATCTTTTCACCATTTTGAGTTTGATGGATCTTTTTTTCCAACTTCTTCAAACATTTCGAGATGTAGAGTTTTTCATCCAAAAATTTCGAGGCAGAACCATCCATGGCTGGGTTACACGTTCCATTGGTTTTTTTAATATTACAAGATCTCGAATCTCTAGAGGTGCCAGGATTGTTTTCTTTATCGACCCCTAATGATTCATCACCAAAATTGTTTCCGTAGAATTCTAACTCTGCTTCCAAGTCCTGCAATTCCTTCTCCTTTTCAGCAATAACATCATTGGCTCTTTCCAACGCCTCCACATCATACTCTGCTTGTTCCTCCATCATTCTTAAGTATTGCAATGCCTCCATGTGAAGCGACGCTTTCTCCTCCTGTAGTCTAGTGATCATGGCCATGGCTTCATTTGCTGCAACTGCAGCAGCGTTTCTTTCTTCCTCCAATTCCTTGTATAAAGAATCCATGTAGATTTTATCCTGCTCAACCTGTTGTTTTAGTCGATCAAGCATACTTTTACCTTCAATGTCGTCATCAACAGTTCCCTCCAAATATTCATGTTGGCTAGTCTCATTTGCCTGATAAGAGGAATCCTCGGGTTTTCTAAATTCAGCATGTTCGTTATGAGCTGTAGGACTTCTATCTGTCGAGGACAAGCCTGCATCAGATGTAGAATCTTGTGGCAGGGACTTCATATTTTTTTCATTTTTATCAGAGTCACAGGCTTTAATTGGCTCAACGGATTCTAAGCTTGATAATTCTCTATTTTCCATTATGCCAGTCAAAGCATCAGTTATATTCTTTTTATTTGGCTCTAATGAATGAGTATCTTCTGAAGAAGTTCCTGCAACAGCTTCTATATGCTTCACCGTAGATGTATTTCTTTTCTCCCTGCTTCCTTCGTCATTTAATTCTGCAAATTCAAATTCACTTGTTAAATCAACCACAAATGATATAATGATAATGTTTGTTATCTTTCGAGTCATTTCTAGTGCAGATAGACGACGTGTATGCTTGTGAAATAGGTTAAGATGGAGAGCTTACGCTGCTTGAGAAATGATGAGGTGTTAGAAGTCTCTGCAGGCACATCTAAAGAACCTTTTCCAACACCCAGTGGTTGGGAATCGTTGTCTAATGAAGCTAGCTCTGGTGTCACAAATGTGCTTGGTTTATTATAAGCTTCTGCCCAGTCAAGCTCTCTAAGACCGTGCTCTATGAATGTATCTATTGATAAAGAACTGAAATTCTTATCATCACTCAAATCTAGCAGATTTGGTAGATCAAGAACCGAAGGTTTCACTTTCTCATCCTGTGTTATAGGTGGACCTTTTAAGCTGGATGGAACATTATAGTCTGGTTTACTTTCAAATTTACAATGACAACTTGCATTTCCTTCTTCATCATCTTCCGAGAATAAGACCTCAGACTCGGAATCAGAGGAGAATTTCAGCTTCGTATAGCCCACATGAGACAGTGTATCAACACTACTTCCCAAAGCAGAATGGTGTACCATTGGCCCTGAGAATTTCTCTCTTAATCTCTTCAAGCTATCCCTACGGCTAAAACGACTCCGACCTGGTACACGAGGCAAAGGAGGCTTCAAATTGGCTTTAGAAGCCCCAAGACTAACCGGAGAAAACCCGAGTAATCTTTCAGCATTAGATTTAGCTCTCCATATCTTGTTGCAGCAAGAACACGTCCTACGTCCTGAAGAACCAAATTGTATGTTCTTATTCAGCATTAAGTTTTGGAGAATGGATCGTTCTACATCAACCCACATCTTACCAACTAACAACCTATATGATTCAGAATTAGTTTTTTGCTGCATAATAATGGGCATAAAACATTCTTCACACATCCCATTAACATCGGCAAGACTATTGTGTATAGAACAAGGCACTAGAGATGACATCTCTTCACTGTGGTTTCTGCATAATAAACTCCAATAGTTTCCTGGTTTCTTTTTCCCTGAAACAAGATCGAGCCTCGAGCATAATGGACAGGGAGTTTTGAGCTCACAGTATTGAGCAAATTTTGTGAGCAAATATGAAAACGCCGCGTCCACGAATAGCAAAAATATCAAGAACCACTCACAAGCTGCGGAGGACAAGAGAGTCATGAATCCAGGGGATGACCTCTTTTTCACAGATAGAACCTCAGCAGCCATTACAAGAGTATAATCCCCAACATTCACAAAAATCAAATCCCAAATTGCCTCTCACTCTTCCTTAATTTATAAAAGATTACAGACCCTTCCACGGGAAATCATCGAACATTGGTTCAGCGAACTGTGGCATTAAAAACGGCGAAAATGAATAAATAAACAGGAATCATAAAGCAAAAAAATTAGCAAAAAGCCAACCATGAAATTTTTTTGTCTCCAAATCAAGAAAATTGCAACCCATTCGTCCAAATGGCATAGGAATCAAATAACACTCAAACCCATGATTCGTGTATTAACAAACAGATTCATGATCTCAATTCCTATCAAAAAAGAAAAAGAACCCTAAATTGTAATCAACCAATCATGTAAAGACCCATTAATTGAACCAACCAAACATCAATAAAAACGCACATTGCAAGCGTGAATCATAACGATAATCCAAATCACAAGATGCGTGGGTACCAGTGTTCGTTGATGCAAGAGTGATGAAGGGAAAAGAGAGAGAAGCATGAAAAGGAGATGAATATATAATGGAAATGGGTGTGACCACTAATTACGATTATCTGCCATGAAAATGATTATGCAACCATTAATGATGCAAGAGAATGAAAAAAAAAATAGTGGGTTCGTTGTCCCGGAAATAACTGACCGTTGAGACCAACCGAATTTCATATTTCCCAGGTTGGCAAATAATCCTTGTATATGTCATCCTATGTTTCTTGGTTTTATTCCACAGTTAAATTTTATTTATTTATTTGTTGATGAGAAATCAAGATAATCGAATTAGTGTGCTCACGCACTCCACTGACCCGAACACTTCCTTGAAGGTTTCAACAATAAATTATTGATCGAACTCGAGTTAACCTGATGAGTACTCAAGTTCGAGTAAAAAAACTATTAAAATTTTCGAATTTCGAATTCGATCTTAAATATATAATTCAAGTTGAATGTGAGTCTTAAAATTTTCTTCATGTTTAATTCAATTTAGTTTGTTTACACCACTCGATTTAGCTCGGTTTTTTCAAGCATCGATAAAGGATGTAGCTAGATGTTATTAAATCGCTCTAAAATTTAAAATGTAAAAATTTGATCGATCTCAAGTTCGAGTAAAAACAATTATATGACTCGATAGACGGAACTACTCGAATTTGACCAGGAACCGACGTATTTTTGGGCCTGTGGGCCAAAGATTATTAAAGATCATCTTATCAAAATTTTAGCTGATCTGGTAACAAAATCTTATATAGCCATGTCTTCTTGGCGATCGACAGCCCAATATCATTTGAACTATTTCTGGCATCATCGGCGATCTTGGTCCGCCACCTCTATAGATTGGAGCCGTTCGGATTTTATTGCAGGAAATTTAGCAAAACCCATGAACCGATTATCAAGAAACTTTACTGTACGTGATATTCTCTATTTGAATCCCATTCCTCGTTTTTTCTTGTATTCAGAACTGAACAGAATTGGCTGTTGTCTCGATTTTCAAGCTCGGGGGCATCAGGGGTTTTGCTGTTCTAGGTGCAAAAGGATCCCATTTACAGAGTCTGAAGATTGAAGGGATTAAAGACATTATAGCTGTCGCTTCTGGCAAAGGCGGCGTTGGAAAGTCCACCACCGCTGGTACTTCAGGACCATTTTTGTTTCATTTCTTGAATCGTTCTCTTTTGCCCCTTCTTCTCTTCATTTTTGTGTGTAATAGGTGTATATTAAGTGATTCTTGTTGGTTATACTTTTCTGAAACATGGTTTGCTACAAATTTGGTAATCTGGCTTTTATATATTGCTGTGCGGTCATTCCTACATGCTGTCTGGGCCCTGAGTACCTGGATTTTCAGGAATCCAGCAGGAGTCCGATTATCACATAAGAGAAATGAGCACAGCAAGTTATCTTGTTGGGTTTGGTTTGCCTCCTACGAATACAGAAGAAGTTTTTGACTTTTTACACGTAATTTTTCTTAAAGCACGTTTCTTTCCCCCCTTAAGAAATGGTTCATTGGCTCCGCTTGATGGATTTTGTTGGTCTGCCCCTGCACTGTGCATTTGTCGTGAGTGAGCTAATTTGTTTGTTTACATTGCCATTATATTATTTAATTTATGTGGTACATTTGTAGTTAATTTGGCCGTTTCGCTAGCGCACAAGTGTCAGCTTAAAGTCGGGCTGCTGGATGCCGATGTTTATGGACCGTCAATTCCGACAATGATGAAACTCCATGGAAAGCCTGAAGTGAGTGCAGGTGGTGCTTCAGTATCCTAGATGCTTAGTTCTCGCTTACCTGTTTCAATTAAGCAATAAGTGGGATTTGAGGAAGCAACGGAATCTCTTTGGTAGCTAATTTAATGGCATTTTCATATGCTGGCATCACAAACCCACTTTCACTCTTGAACCAATATTGTTACACAATTTCTAGAAGTTTCTGCAATTAGAAATTTTTGCATCTTTTGTGATATGGACCAAGAAGCTCTTACTTTATACAGCTTTCATGTCAAATTTAATTATTGATCAAGTGAATATAAAATCTTCTTAGAGGACGTTTAAATGTTTATTTGCTGCCTTCATCTTTTTTATTTAGAAATTCTAAGCCTGCTACTCTCGTAATGTTAGTAATCCTGATGTGTGTAGGATTGTGCTGTCTTTGAAGATTAGTTAGCTGGAAGTGCTATTATGTACTTTTGTGATTTTGTAATTTATGGGTTGATTTATAATCACACATCTTTACAGATAAGAAAATGATCCCAATTGAAAACTACGGGGTCAAATGCATATCAATGGGATCTCTTGTGGCTGAAGGGGAAGCAATTGTGTGGAGAGGTCCTATGGTAAGCCTCACAGATGTGACCTGTAGTGTCTTTTGTTGTGCTTCCGATTGGTTAGAGAGGGCCGCTGGTGAGAAATAGTTATGTTATTTCTAGGATTGGTAATACAATTAATAAGTAATTTTAACCACTCTCAATTGCTTCAGGTCATGAAAGCACTGGAACAGATGACAAGGGGAGTTGATTGGGGGATCCTCGATATTCTTGTGGTGGATATGCCCCCTGGCACCGGTGATGCCCAGATATCCATCTCCCAGAGATTGCAATTATCAGGTTAAAACTTGAAAGCGTTATTTTCCAGAGTCACCCTAAAACGTATGTTTGGAAGCACTCCGTGACCAAGTTTTTAATTAAGGATCGTGTAACTTTTCTCCGCAATGATTTATATGATGTGAATACCACCTGTTGGATATGGCAATGAGTTCTTTTGTTATGTTGACTTCCATTCAAACATCCACTATTTTGATCATTTGGAATTGTGGCAGGATCACTAATTGTTTCAACGCCACAAGATGTTGCATTAATTGATGCTCGAAGAGGTGTTAGAATGTTCTCCAAAGTCAATGTGCCGGTATAAATTTGTTTCTCGAGCTATAGTAGCTTGTATTTGTGTGCTCCTTGAGAGGGAACCCAACTGCAACCTTATCATTTTTCCAAAGTCCGAGAGACTGCCAGACTGGGGAATTCTGTATACGCTTATCGTAATGATTTGAATCAAATAGATAAGCAGATTACATCCATCAACAAGTCCATCAATCGAATGAACTGTTCAATCTTTGTTAGTCGCTACTATTAATTTGAAACGTATTTTATTCTCTAGTCACCGTTGTTCTTACAGATTTTAGGAATTGTAGAGAACATGAGCTACTTTCAATGTCCCAACTGCAGTGAACCTCACTATATTTTCGGCAAGGGTGGGGCTCGAAAGACGGCACATGAAATGGGTTTGAAGTTTCTTGGTGAGGTATTGTTTCCACATTCTCCTTGACCTGTACTCTGCATGCCTATCCTGTCAGCAATTCTCTTCTTAAACTCGATATAAAATACGGTGACAAATATGCAAAGTGTAAGCAAGCACCAGACATTGATAATAATCATTAGACATCAAAGTATAACCATGTTATTGGCTTTAAATGTGTTTTGACCTGTTGAATCAATCGGCTTCCTAGATACCATTGGAGATGGGAATCAGAAGCGGTTCCGATGATGGTGTCCCTGTTGTGATATCCGATCCCAATTCTTCCACATCCCAAGCCTATGATGATGTGGCTCAGAAAATTGTCAGCAGACTCGAAGAACTGACCAAAGAGCCATTCTTGCAACCGGAGATTAACATATAAGATACGCAGCTTCTGCAGCTGACTTCCGACAATCTTCTATGGCTTCAAGACCTTAAAAGTCTGTTTTGCAAGACATGATTTTGGCGTTCTACTGTGTATGCGTCTGTGTTATACATGTAGGCAGGCATGGCTTGTTTACGCTAACTGATCGATCAGTGGTTTCGTGTCATGTTAGACCAAAATTTTGAACTCTTGGAAACTAAACGCATGTGACAATGACAAATTTGAAAATTTGCACAAGGCCAAGTTGCATCTTCATAAGTCGGAACATATTGGTTTTGTTTTATGTATACACAAAGAATGCAGTGTAGTTTTTCATTGTTTGATGAAGATTCTGGCATTTGGTGCTTCGAACATCGGCGGGCTGATTCAATTATCACCATTGATCTAAATCCGATTATTAACCATTGATCTAAATCCGTGAGTTTCATACTTTATCTCACATAAAAAAATTGAGATAATGGTTAATGTTGGATGGATCTACCGCTTGAGGTAGAAATGGGGAATGAAAAGTTATTTGAAGATGTGCATTTTAGAACAAATTAAGATAAACTATAAAAAATATTAAAGCTTCATTAAAAAGTTCAAATTTAATTAATTTGTAATATAAGTAGATTTAGAACATATTTCAAGTGCAATGGAAAAAGAATCTGAAAATGGATTTTTTACGATTTGTTAAATAAATAAATAAAACTAAATTATCAATCATCATCATATATTTTTGTCATAATATTTTATATTTGGTTTTATATTAAAAAAAGAAAAGAAAAAACAAAGAAATTAAAAATAAAATATTTAGGAATCGAACCTTATTAAGTAATTTGGTCTCAGATTCTAAGAGGAGAATCCAAGCTTTCAGGCTTCAGCAACGGTGGAGCTGGAACAACACTTTTGAATGGAAAATTCGAAGCCATTTTGCTGCAATTTGTAGTCCTCTATATTCCCCACGAATATTTGCATGTTTCTTTCACCGTCAACTTGAATTTCCATTGATTCACCTTCCCAGAAGCATTCCATCAAACACTGAACGGTTATTCTTTGCGATCACGTCTTGCCAATTCTGGATGCATAATCACGTTACCCTATCTCTTAATACCAGTTATGTCCCTTTTTCTTCACACCCAAAAACCCTCCAGAACCCTAGATTAAATCCCACTTCGAGGGGGGAAGGTTTCGGTTTTTATTGTCATTCGTTTTCGAAATGCAAGGGATTTAGAATCCCGGTTCACAAATGGCGCCGTCCTAGTTACTTGAGCTACGGAAATGGTTCTGTCGAGGATGAGACGATTATAGGCTTTGGGGTGAAGGAAATTGATGTGGCTACGCTGGGGAATCTCTGTGTTGATATTGTGCTCAATGTCCCGAAATTGCCTCCAAAACCTTTGGATGAACGTAAAGCTTACATGGAAGAATTATCCAACTTGTCTCCTGATAAGGTTATATCGTATACTGTTTAAGTTTTTTGCTACATATCGGGATTTTCAACAGAATAGCTCATCTTTAAAATTGTGTCAGTTCTTATTCATGTATCTAAATATTGAAGCTGTGACCATTTGATGATTGCATCAAGCTCGAATTTTTATTTTGTTGCAGTTATTAAGTGCTACGATAGTATTTTTTTGAACAATACTGATGAAACCCTGTAATCACGGGGCTTATATGATATTTTTTTCTTAGATATATATGAAATCTTGATGGCACACTGAATTGAGTGGAAAGGGTTAGGATTAGGTCGGAAAGTGTTGATCTTGGAGCTTCCCAAACAGCTGCTATAAACATCTCTGGCCTTGAATATTATTATCTCAAGAAGAGAGGAACTGTATTATTCTATATTCGTGAGCAACTTTTAGGCTGGCAATTTTGATTTTTTTATAGATTAGCTCATGTCAGGGAAAGAACTTAGTTGCAAATGCTATCTCTTACAATTCAATCTTATATAAAGGGCAGCAACTATAATCAAGAAACAGAGAACTAATAAAAAGAAGGGTAGTGAAAATTGTCTCAAATACCTCACTTTTAATGACCATTAAATTATGTTTCTGATAGCAGTTAGTTAAAAATGGAATGCAGGGAAAAGTATGGTATTCTTCAAATAGGAATCCCCACAGCCTTACTTTAGAAGTTAAGACAGTTCTAATCGCTGAGTGTTCGACACTGATGTGACATAAAAGTTTCATTTTATCAATCTCATTCTGATCTATGTTGTATTCACATAATCGTACTACTTGAACAAGTTAACTGTTCACTGGTTTTTTTTCGAAACTCTCTTCGCTTGGTTTTAAGTCTTATCGTTCTAGAGCTGTTGACAAGTACTTGAATTATGGAACACGTGTTAGTTAAAGACCAAATAATTGTGTATCTATCTCTTCCTTCCAACAGTTGGGACTTTTCTTTGAGATTTCTCTATTCATCTTTTCTTCTCTCTTTTAATTCATTCTGAAATACTTAACTCATCATCATTTGGGATATTGATTATTAAGTTCAATTGATAGCGATACTGGGAGGCTGGTGGCAATTGTAATGTGGCCATAGCTGCAGCTAGATTAGGTCTTCAAGTTGTTTCTATCGGCCATGTTGGTGATGAAATCTATGGTCGTTTCCTCTTAGATGTACTTCACGATGAAGGAATCACTATGGTTGATATGAATGAGCAGAATGATGTCATTGAGACTCTACATGCAGCATATGAAACTCTTCTATGCTGGGTCTTGGTGGACCCCTGGCAGAGGCATGGTTTTTGCAGGTATCACAATCTGTCAAAAATGTTAGCTGTTGTCCATTTGATTAACATGATAGATTCTATATAGTGAAGGAGCTTCCATTTCCTTTTCAGTCGAGCAGATTTTAGTGACGAGCCTGCGTTTAGTTGGATGAACGATTTGTCCTCTGGAGCAAAGAAGGCTATAAGAAGGTCCAAGATCATTTTCTGCAACGGTTATGGGTTTGATGAGCTTTCCCCTCGACTGCTTATGTCTGCTTTGGATTATTCTGTTAAAGTGGGAACATCGATCTTTTTTGACCCCGGGCCACGAGGAAAGTCCCTTGCTGTTGGAACGCCTGAAGAACAAATGGCCCTTGATAAGTATTTAAGAATGAGTGATGTTCTTCTATTAACTTCTGAAGAGGTGTGAATTGTGATGTATCATTATTCTACACACAGCATTATAATTTCCAGATCAATGAGTCAGTTCTGATTATTTGAACTCTGTTCATTTAATGATTCAATTAAGGACTGTAGACTTGCTATTATTCTTGGCAAGTGCTATATGAAGTGGACGCAGCCATTTTGGTTCTTGGTTTTGTGTTATTTCAAGCTCTAAACTCTTGTTTATTTGACTTGTTCCATAGCTTTTGTTTGTACTCATGTGCAATCTTTCTCACGGAAGCTGTCTCCTTATTCTCGTTTTTTCTTTTTTTCTTGTTTAACTTTCCTTGATCTATTAACTATGATTGGTAATAAATATGTGGCTAGGCTGAATCATTGACTGGCTCAGATGACCCGATTTTAGCTGGACAGGAGTTGCTTCGGAAAGGAATTCGCACAAAGTGGGTGATAATAAAAATGGGCTCAAAGGGTTCAATACTAATCACCACTTCAAGTATATCTTGTTCTCCGGCATTCAAGGTAAAAAATGTCATTGTGTGCACGGTACAGTTCTCCCATATTTATTCTCGTCTTCTCCATTCTGTCTCTTCAAGTTCCGTCTTAAAAATTCTTTGGGTTCTGGTATATCAGGCTTTGGTGATCCTTGTCTCCTCAATATTGGACAGGTGAATGTCATTGACACCGTTGGGTGTGGAGACAGTTTCGTGGCCGCTATTGCATTTGGGTACATTCACGGATTACCTTTGATATGTACATTGACAATTGCTAATGCAGTAGGTGCTGCAACTGCTATGGGTTGTGGTGCTGGCAGAAATGTTGCGAAAATGAAGCAAGTGATGGAAATCGCAAGGGAATTCAACCTCAACGAAGATGACCAGTTTTGGGAGGAATTGCTCGAGGAACATCGTGATGCAGAGGAAATAACATTACTCACGAAAATGGTCGTGAATGGAAGCAACAAATGGCTTAAACGCGCTTCCTTGCAGAAGGCTTGTCTGTGAACTCCTACCTAAGCTCGAATTATCTCAGACAAACCAGGTTGGAGCATGTTGCTTAAAATCTTCCTCTTAAAATGTAACTACACCCCGGACAGCTAACTGAGCTACATGGTATGGAAAATCAAGAATTTTTTACTTCTAAAGTAAGAAGAGTACCACAGCTTCGACCGATCTTGTTCTCTTGATTGCTGCCAGACATTTTGTTTTATCATCGACAGCACCATTCAGTATTTGATAGAAGGGTGTACCAAATTATTCTTGTACAATTGTATTCTATCCCAGCAGGTAATGGAAGGTGTTAACCTGTCCAGATTTTTGAAGAATCCAATTCCAAGAGCACGCGCTGTAGGTTTTTCTTTCTTTCTCTTTTTTCAAATGATGTGTGATTATCCAATATGCACGGGTCTTACATGTTCCTGATTGATAATTCAATATTTCACCTAAATAATTTGCATCCCAATTTTTTTTCCCTCTTTAGTTTGAAGTTCTGCATGATGTTACTAACTCAAAATCCAAAAAATAACACGTACCACTCCCTTATTTTTATCATCTCTTTTGTTTTAAATTTAAACTTGCGTGTTGAGGCAAACTATCGGCCTAAGTCATAATAAAATTCAATTTCTCCACTAATTAGACAATTTAGTTACCCCACCCAATTTGACACGGTGTAGCGTGCCGTGTGCTTTATTTATATAATGAATTTGTTGGGAAACAATTATATTTTGTACTTGCTTTTGTTTCTTGTTTCTCTTGGTTACGAAAAAGGGTTTTGACGAACAAATAAATCAACGTGTGTTTGAGTAAATAACACGTGCTAGAGAAGTGGAATATTTGTTGAATAGAGATGAAGGAAGGATTTTTTACTTGTGCATAAATCTCTTTGATAAAATGCGTACGTAGTTGTATAAATCTCTTTCATAGCAAATACTAAACCAAAAACCCTCACCTACGATTAGGTAATATAAGAAAAGAAAAGATGTTTTATTTAGCAAAAATAATTGTTTGCACTAAATTTTTAATTTTTTGGACCAACAATAATGAATATAAATAGTTTTTCCCTATTGTCTTTAAAAAAAACACGAAACAACTTGTTCGTGGATATGCCACATAAAATATATCCAGCACTTATATGTAAAGTAAATTTAATATTTATTCAAAGGTAAATATATTATCATATAAATTTAAAAATATTTATTATTTGTTTATAAACATTTTTAATACAAAATATGAACTTTTTTTTAATAACAAAAGATATGAGCCATGATATTTCTTATTATTAATGGGAAATCAGATAAGTGTGGGTAAACCAACGAATCTTGTTTGGGATGGAATTGGATTGGCAATAATTATGTGCAGGAGATCACCACATTTGTTTGATATGTATATATATATATTTAAGTGTTGAAAAGAACACATCACAATAAATAGTCGACTAAATGCACTCATCAATCTAGAAGAGTTTTATAATAAATTACAATAGTTAACAAATTTCTATTATCATACTCATTGAAATTTTATTATGATATTATATTCACAAATTGAGTAGGTCTCTTGTGAGACGGTCTCACGAATCTTTATATGTGATACGGATCAACCCTACCGATATTCATAATAAAAAGTAATACTCTTAGCATAAATTAATACTTTTTTTTATGGATGACCCAAATATGAAATATGTATCACAAAATATGATCCGTGATATCGTTTTACACAAGTTTTTGCTTTTGTTAAAACTATATAGCAATAAAATCGATCATGATCTTTGGTGAAATTTATATTGAGCCGACCATCCTTTTTTATGCTTTGGAGTTTCCAAAAATGAGAACTACAATATATTGTAACACTCAACTATGTGATGTAATGAAATATATCAAAAGTGTACATCCAACAAATGAGTGATACGTGATTCACACACATATATATATACATATACATATATATATATACACACACACACATATATATTATGATTTACATAGCATTAAATATAGCAATAAAGTGGAGCGCAATATTTCGTTCATATTAAAAGTGGATTTAAATGAACATGATTTCTGATATTTCGTTGTTAAAATATGGTCAAAACAATTTGACTGTGGGAATCCTTGCATTTTTTATTTTCAAATTTTTATGATTACTTTTTGAATAAAAATAAGTTAGTGAATATTCTGAATTTAGACTTCTTCAAGCGGATAGTGAATTTTGACTGGTTTTAATTAAGCCAAACATTACCTACGGTAGAAATTACACGGTTCACCATGTTAAAAATTCCCATAAATATGTATATTTTCTTTGTAAGAAAATGATTTTTAAAATATTTTGCTCCCTTCAATTTCAATTTTTTTTTCCTTAAAAAATATTACCCCTACAATGACTTTTTGACTCCATCAGCTCCAACCTATCAAAATCCAAGTGCTAACGTGTGGAAAAACAAGTATTGTCGTATGCATGATAGAAAATTATCAGGTTTCGAAAGTACGTGACACATGTATTAGGGGATTTAATGAGCTGAGTCACTCTGGTTTTTTTTTTTTTTTTTAAGAAAAAATCGGTTAAAATTTTATTTAATTTGTATTTGAGTCGAATTCTAATAATTTTTTTTGAATTAAGCTTGAGTTCAAATTATTTTGTTTCCTAGTTCGTAAGACTTAAAAGTTTATCATTATGATACAGTTATTATTTGTTAAATAAATAAATTTCAAGGCTTTAGATTATTTATTTTCGAGCAATAGTTTTGCGAACGTGTTGGAATTTTTCGAGCCGAACTCGAACTAGCTAGAGCTTTAATTTGACCTGAATTTATAATATTTTTAGAATTTTCAAGTATAAAATTAAGTTCGAAGTCAAATAAAACTAAAATGAGCTTTAAATTCTTCATCATATTATATGCATTTACACCCATTTGAATGTAAATCTGAATCTCAAAGTCATTGTGTATCCAATATTTATCCGAAAACAAGCTCATCTGTATTAATCCTTCTTACTTGTCCACTTTCCCCATTGTTCTTCACCTAAAAATTAAACTCCGATCCAAATCCGATCTAAACAAATAGGTAAGCTTCGATCATTCCGGTGCTCTGGACATTGCATGTAAAGTTTTGTTCGAAATTTCTATAATGTTCTTAGTTTTGCCTCAGATCTAGCAACGTTTGGTTGTAAATCGAGAAGCCATATCTGAAATATTCTTATCCAGCAATGTAGGACTGAATTTGGGTTGAATTTTGATCATAGTGTTAGGGTCTTAAGATTTCATCTTTTTGTTCCACTATGCTTCTAGAAATTATTTGTAGATTCAGGGAGCTTACCTTGGTTTATTAGCAAATCTGTAAACTTGGATTTACCTTCATCGTCATCAGCTTCTATCCATTCGAGACTATGTGATTAACCGTTGGATGTGGTGGACCTTACGTTAGGCTACGTGTAGAATAGAATTTTTCCTGGTTAGAGTGACTCTTTGAATCTAGAAAAGGATTATCTCACCCGTTGAATTTATTGTTGGGGCCCAAGTGCCAGACAACAAAGTGAGAAGTGGACGAACCTTCGTCACGAGTAGTAGTTTATAGCCATCTTAATTGTGTTCAATGTTTCCTAATCCTACCTCATTGCTTGCGTCACTTCGCAGATCATGACCTATAAATAAAGCTTATTTGGAACAAACAAAACTCATTCTGCTAATCAAGAAACCGAACAGTTCCAATTGACTCGCACCAATTCCTGCAAAGTCTGATATTTTCAGCAATAAAAATGGAATCCCTCAATTTCTCTGTTTCGCTCGCCTTATCCATCCTTCTTCCTTTACTTTTCTTGGCATTTACCATATTCAAGAACTCGAAGCCAACTTCCTCCAAACTTCCAAGATCATACCCCATATTTGGTTCATTTTTCACATTCTTGAAAAACAAAGAAAGGTTTGTGCAATGGACGTCAGATTTAGTCTTAGCCACTCCGAATCTTACATATACGATCCAACGTGGTTTCGGCAGGAAAGTAGTTATCACGGCTAATGCCGCTAATGTGCAACACATTCTCAAGTCCAATTTCCAGAACTACAACAAAGGTCCCTTTCTCAGAAGCACTTTAAGGGACTTACTTGGAGATGGCATTTTTAATGCTGATGGTGAGAGCTGGAAGTTCCAGCGACAGGTTTCCAGCCACGAATTCAACACCAAATCCCTTCGTAAGTTTGTGGAAAATGTCGTGGACTCCGAACTTTCGGATCGATTGATACCTATCCTCAAGAAAGCTGCATCCGAGAGAACTGTTCTTGATTTTCAAGATATTCTTCAAAGGTTTGCTTTCGACAACATTTGCAAGATTGCTTTCGGGTATGATCCCAAATACTTGCTGCCATCTCTGCCGGAAGCTGAATTCGCAGTAGCATTCGAGAATGCTGTCAGACACTCAAGAAAAAGGTTCAATTCTTTCGTGCCCCTTCAATGGAAAATCAAAAGGGCTCTTAACATAGGGTCCGAAAAACAACTCAAGATTGCTGTCAAACAGGTTCGCGATTTTGCAAAAGAGCTAATAAGAGGGAAGAAGCCTGAACTGCAGGCAGAAAAGTCGCTTGAATCCGTTGACCTTTTATCGAGATTCTTGAGCTCTGGCCATTCGGATGAAAATTTTGTCGTAGATATAGTCATAAGTTTCATACTGGCAGGGAGGGACACAACTTCTGCTGCATTGACATGGTTTTTCTGGTTGCTTTCGAATCATCCCGAAGTGGAAAACCAGATATTGAAAGAGATTGAAGAGAAAGCAGAGGAACCATCGTATGAAGAAGTAAAGGACATGATTTACACCCACGCTGCACTTTGTGAAAGCATGAGGTTTTATCCACCAGTTCCTTCCGACACGAAGTCAGCGGTGAGTGATGATCTTTTGCCTGATGGGACGGTGGTGAAGAAGGGGATGAGAGTGTCCTATCATCCCTACGCAATGGGGCGAGTGGAGAAGGTGTGGGGTGTGGATTGGGCGGAGTTTCGCCCTGTGAGGTGGCTGGAAAGGAAGGAGGACGGAGAATGGAGTTTTGTGAGTCGGGACTCGTACACTTATCCAGTTTTTCAGGCTGGACCAAGAATTTGTCTTGGAAAGGACATGGCTTTCCTGCAGATGAAGACAGTGGTGGCTGGCGTTCTGCGGCAGTTTAAGGTGGTGCCGGTGGTGGAGGAAGGGGCGCAGCCAGTGTACATAT
Organism: Primulina tabacum; assembly: GCF_025594145.1. Classification (NCBI taxonomy): domain Eukaryota; kingdom Viridiplantae; phylum Streptophyta; class Magnoliopsida; order Lamiales; family Gesneriaceae; genus Primulina; species Primulina tabacum. Next base: position 982,094 of record NC_134551.1, read on the forward strand.
CAGAATTGTCGGCCAAGATGAAGGGTGGCTTTCCGGTGAGGATTGAGGAGAGGGCTGAGTTGGGGTCTTGTTAAGTGTTGATGTGGTTAATTATGGTTGGAATATTTTATATATAAATTTTAAGTACTTGAAATGCACCTAGGTGCTAATTATATATGATGTAAATTATATAGAAAGTTGAAAATTCAATATTAAAAACTTATATTATTAGACATAATACATAGAAAATGATATGGATCGAAACAAACTCAAAAAAATTGTTCATTTATTAACACACGGTGCATCAGGGAGAGTAATAAAAAAAATTAGATGGATATGAAATGATGCAGAATATATATATAATAAAGTATATATCAATTCAAATTTATAGTTTGACCACAATTGTGGGGACTCGGACGCTAATTCATTCCTTAATCGTCTTTAGGAAGAATTCCACCAATTATAATAAACAGGTTCTAAATTTTTTTTTTTAAATACCAAGCGGAAACGTAATGTAATTCAATTCAAATTACATATTAAACATAATTATACAAATCTTGTATTATCTACAAGAATTCAACTAAGTTCAACTATAACTCAGTGCTGAATCCTAAGTTGCTTCGAAGCCCGGATCTCCACGCTATCTAGTCCAGCCTCGTTCTCTTCTTGACCCTGATCCTATCTCACCTGTTGTCATGCACACATACAAACAAGACAACAGCCGGATAACTCCGGTGAGAATTATATTCTCAGTATAAATCATGTATACATGCAATCATAAAAACAATATAAAAGCATATAACAGATATTTCTAACATGTATTCAAATCAGAATATAAATCCATATCAAGAATAAATCCTATTCTAAACATGTACCATCATCAGGAACATAAATCGATATGTACCACACTCAGGAACATAATCAACATAAATCAATATAAACTGTCAATTAGACTCATGACTTCACATTTAAGACTAGACTCAATCCTAGTCTAGGGATCCCGGTTTTCAGAAGTTAGCATTCCCATATCGACAAACAGTAATAGAAAAGACTCCAGTTCTATCCACGTCGATAGGGTATCGATCACCAGTAATAGAAGAAATATCAATTCTATCCACATCGATATGGTATCGATCACCAGTAATAGAAGAAGCTCGTATTCTATCCACATCGGTATAGTATCGATCACCAGTAATAGAAAGAACTCCGCATCTATCCACATCGATATAATATCGATCACCAGTAATAGAAGAAGTTATGATTCTATCCACATCGATACGGTACCGATCACCAGTAATAGAAGAAGCTTCGATTCTATCCACATCGATATAATATTGATCATCAGTAATAGAAGAAGTTATAATTCTATCCACATCGATAGCCAAACATCCGGTGACAGACTTTGGCACAATCGCCAATACACTATCTTGTGACATCGTGCAATGTGCCCGTGGCGATCCCACCACTATCAGACACTTCTGTCACAAGATTACTCGTCTAATACCTGCTGTCTATAAATCAAGAGAACAAGTACATCAATCAAATCAATACAATAAGGTAAAGTATGTGATTTAGGGAAACTCGAGCCAAACCTCACTCGAGTTGTGCAATCCCAACTCAACATTAATTTATACATTTATCTTCTCGGTCCGACGAAGACGAAGTATCGAAATCAACTCTGTCCATACCCAATCTGATAATGACAATCGAATAGATACAATATCAGTACATAACTCAGTTCAAAACCTGTTCTGATTAATACTCAAATCAAAACATAATCTGATCAATGCCCATCGACATATGATATCACAATACCATCTCAGTCAATACCGAATATGATCAATATCAATTTACTGATTTTTTGACGGCATAAAAATACAGTCTCAATAACCCCGTCAATTTCAACACCACAGATATAATACCAGAACTCATAATCAGTATCGGTGCAATTCATAATTTCAATAACAACACCAATCTGATATCGAATCTCAGTTAATCAATTCCAAAAATCATAACAATTACATAACCAGTCCGTTTCTTAATCTGACTTCGATTATATGATGTCTAACATGTCAAGAACATCATATATGAACTCCATTCAATTCTGGCAATATCATAATTTCAAATCGTATCTAACGTAACAAAACTTACGCCCAGTTGTAGCCTACGTTGATAGGAACACAGTACTGAAGTCGGATTACAATTCAGACGGGCGGATCTTTCACAAAAGGCGTAAGGATTTTCTACAACCTTACTAAAACTTTTCTCGATTCCTTCGTTTTCTTTTTCTCTCTTCTGAAGAAATATGCATGTTTATATATATATATATATATATATATATACCACGCATGCAGCAAGGCAAGTGGCCTGCTCCCTCAAGTAACACGTCTCGCGCATATGCGCGACATCTTTCGGCGCATATGCGCGAGACACAATTTCTCAGCGCGTGTGTCTCGGCATCTCTCGCGCATATGCGCGCCTCACCTTGGCGCATATGCGCGAGGTTCTCTGGACAACGCATACTACAGCTCGCGCATATGCGCGCCATCACTCCGCGCATATTCGCGGGATCTTCTGCCCAACTCGCGCACAGCTCGCGCATCACGTCGCGCATGTGCGCAAGTGGCACCTCCCTCGCACCTAATTCGTGTCTTTTCTCGTCTGTCCCGGTCTGATCCGTTTTATCCATAATCATCTCAATTAATCAACAAATCATTCCAAATTAATCTCAGATTACGGTAAATATACCCAAATCATTTCAGATTAATAGGATAAAATTCTCGGGCCTTACAACAATCATATACTATCATTGCAACATCTTACTAAATATATATCCTAGAAATAAATAGTAAGTACAATAAGGAAAAAATGGATAACATAACACTTTGAAAATAAAAAGAAAACAACAATCAACCAAATAAATTAAATGGACTGTTCTATCATCTTTTTGCACTTACTCACATACAATTTTTGGAGAGAAATTAGAGGTCAAAACTATGATCTCAAATGCAATTACAGGAAAATATCAAATTTTTCAATCTTAAGCCCTTACAATTTACAAATACTCCAAACAACAATTGCAATAAGGTGGAGTCTTTGTGAGTTTCAAATAAATTAAAGGGAAAAATAATAGTTATAGAATTTAAATCATAATTAACATTAGCATTTAATTTGACATTCATTGTCATTGCCATGTTAATCTAAGAATAAATTATGTTAGAAAATTAAAGTTAAAAAAAATAAAATTAATATAGAATACAATTTCCATATATATCTAATGATATTAAAATTTTAAATATGCTTTTGAGTCTTTCGATTTATATAGATGATTTGAGATTTTCACAGTTGTACAATTAAAGATAATTAAAATAATTATTAATATATTTAATTTTTCACGACATAATTATTTTATAATGAAATGAAAATATAATTTAAATGTTGGACGTAATAATTGTCTTTGTTTAGTAGAGCGATCGAACTGTGGTGATTGAGTTGTTGTGCGATTTAAAAGATTTGAGTTGCACAATTACCACCAGTTATAGCTTTTGGTAAAGCGGCAAGTACTCGGTCCTACAATTGATATCAGAGCAAAGATCACGGGTTCGATTCTCATTGATTGCAAGGAGTGCAATTATTGGGAGGGAGATTGTTAAGTGCAATAATTGTCCTTACTTGGTAGAGCGATCAAACCGTGGTGCTTGAGCTGTTGTGCGGTTTAAAAGATTTGAGTTGCACCATTACCATCAGCTATAGCTTTTGGTAAAGCGACAAGCACTCGATCCTACATTAAATAGTAACAATATAAAATAAATAAATAATGTAAATTATATAGTAAACACATACAATGCAACACAATACAATACAATAACAAGTGAAGATACGTATGTAAATTTAATATTATCCAAATCATTACAAATCACATTCATATTAAAAAATAGCAAATAATGATAAATAAAATACTTAATGCATATACTTTCCTAATTCAAAAACTTAATGCATATATATTCTCCTAATTAATTTATAATCATTTCATTATGAACCAATTAATTGGCATATTAGTAAATAAATATATACACCGAATTATTCAATTTACATTCTTTCAACTCAAATTTGAACATATTTATCTGATTCAACAACAATTCACACCGATAACTACTCGTCTGTATTTAGGAAAAAAGAAGACAAACAATGTTTTGTAAGATAAGTTTTTTTGTAATAAAGTCGATTAATTAAAGAAAAATAACATATGTGACTGAACTCAAAATATATGTATATTTTGAGATTAAGTGTTTATTGAATTTTTTTAGTTAATGTTTGATTACCTTCTTGTCAATATAATTGTCATTATATATGTGTATGTAAATAACTCTACAAATGCAAATAAATTGTCATGACATTATTGTTATAATTGAGTACTATTTAGTAATATATAATTACGGGGAGACTTAAATAATATAGAATCTCTGAGAATAATTAAAACAATTAATAATTCATTTATTTTATTTATTATCAAAATTAGTGGGAAAAAACTAATGAAAAACTATAAAAATATGTTAATATTAAACTTCACATTATTATATTATTATATATTTATTATGTTATTCTACTATTGAATATATAATTATTTTTTCATATATCTTTTGTGATACTATAATTTATTACTTTATTAGAAACTGCACTATAAATATAGATACAAAATTTCATTAAAATCATAAAATAACATGTAGAAAGAAAATTAAAAGAGTAAAACATTTAAAGGTAATATGAAGATGAATTATTTGAGACAATTAATATAAGAGTTACATTTTATTCTTGAAGTGATTTACTACAATCAATGTATATTATAGTGATAATTTATTAGCATTTGTAAGACTATTATATATTATGTGAAATAATTAAACTACTAATTAATTATATATTAGGTGAGATAAATATAAAATTTTGATATTTCATTTTTGCTCTTACAACAATTAAGATTTTTTAAAATTTTGATGAAATATAATTTTCTTTTCGATTCATTTTATTTAATTTAAAAGTAATAAAGGTGATTCTAATTTTTTTTTATTTGTCAATATATCTAATTTAAAATTCATTTAGATGAGTATTCATTCGAAGCATTCAGATATTTTATAATGAGTGCCTTCATATATATAATTTTTTGAAGTTTTTCTATAAAATCTATATACATTATCATGGGTCATTTCATTATGAATATATCTCAATTTTATTTCTCACGCTCGTTTACAATTGGAAAGTTTTTCTATCGTCCACACATTTATATGTATATAGAATGAAATATTTTTTTTAGAAAAAATGAAATAGAATGAAATATAATATAATTAAATATTATAATGAAAAAATAAAATAAGTAAAAAAAATCAAAAACACAAAACCATAACCATAAAATGTGGTTAATTAGTATTAATCATTAATTAATAGACTAAATGTGAAATTACCACATATGTTACTTGATAATGAAAATAAGTAAACATGTGAAATATAATTATGCACGTTCACAATTAAAAAACTTTTCAAGTATCCACACTTTAATAAGTATGTAGATATCGATTATCTACATTCACACTTTATTTTATGATATCTATATTCCACTTTATATATAAAATATATGTCAAATTAATTTATAAATGAAATGTAATAACGAAAAATAAAGTGTAATAATCAGACGACGGACTTATAGTTTTCATCAAATAACGTGAATACAGATAATTGCTTTTCATGGTAGTTAACAAAATTTTGATATGATATTTGTGAATATATAATTTTTTTCAAAATAATTTACGCACAAATGACAAGTTCTCCAGCATTTAATGTGTCTTTTGTTTCTTGACAATAGTTAGTCGACTGAGCAATTTGAGGTGAGCTTCCCATTTAAGCTATGGCCATCAAAAATGGCAGAATATTGACAACAATTCTCAAAGTCAACTTAAATGACAAGTTCTCCAGCATTTATATGGCATACTGTCCCATGCCATATAAAAAAAGAAACATTATCATGGAGTTGAGAGTGATAAATCTATATCAGCTTCTATTCATGAACAAATTAAATGATTCAAAGATTTTATTACATCTTGGTTTCGTTACAAAATGCTGAAGTGATTCTTGATCCTTAGAATGGCTGAACAAATCCATAGAAACAGATATTTTGATGCTTAGTGGATTCCACAAATAAGTAATTAAAACAGTGTCTTGAGTGTATGCTATTTCAGGATCTTTCACAGCAGAGAACAAAAGCGAAAACTAATTTGGTGCCATTTTATTTTTTTGGCAGGCTGTTCATCTCCACTATCTCTACATAATATCAGCTCTCTTGGATCTAATTTCACTAGTGAACCTGCAAACCACGACAAATATTACCCACAAGCAGTCAAAACATGAAAAAAATTCATCAACTCTAAAAAGTAATATCTCTATGCATCAGCATTATTTTAGCACATTAGTTGGTAAATCAGTCATACAAGCTAAACTAAACTAAACTAGAAGAAATACATTATCGAAAAAATTACTTGAGATTTTGATCTTTCACATGAGATGCGTTTAATATAAGGTGCCCTTATCAGGCCAAGCGACTTTGAATTTTCTTTTATGTTGCTTGTTGTTCAGTAAATACTAACTAGTCTCCTTCTGCATACTACGCAAAGACACGAGATCTATGAAAATCGAAGCAGTTTGTTGATGTTTCACAAAATTTACTCACGATATGCCCATTTTCGACAATCAGGGATATAATGTCTTGCACATAAATTAAAGATTCGTGCCATGTAGGGAAAACGTATTCAGAATCTTGAAAATTTTTCAGTGAATGACTAGCTATTTTAGAAAATGGGGTTACATAAGAACATCCCAGAGAGAGCATAAAACATTTCAAGCATGGACGGCATGATATATGCTACAATACATGTGATTACATGCTCCCAGACATATATTCTCATCAGGTACGTAGTTGGCATAATTTTATGAAATACGAATAGAAGGAAAGAACATGATCAGTATAATATGCAATGTAATTTTTATAGCAGATAGAGTTCTGATATCTTATAAAAATTGGTATTCTATCAGTTCGAATTGGCCAAACTTTATTCAAAAGTTCAAAATCATATATCAGCAAATCCTGAAACAAAGGGTAATAATAATAATACACAAAAAATCATGTAAGACGGCCTCAAACGTCAATTTATTTGATCCTGTTTTTTTCTTTTTTCGCTTAGTTTTCATTATTAACCCAATTTAGAAATGTAAAACTGAACGCAAAAATAAGAACACAAGCAATTTTTAACGTGGTTCGGTCCAACCGACCTACATTCACGGATCACGTCCAGCTATCAAACAAATCTACTAAATATAAGCATTTACAATCATACAAGAACTTATTCAAATAAAAAAACTCCATATTTTCTAACTGACAAATCTATGGCGAACACACTTCAATAGAGTTCATTTGGCGAGCATCACTCATCTTTAATATCCATCAACTGGAACTCTTTTTTATAACATGTAGATTGTTATCTTCCAAAAGCGTCATCTGAATGAATCATCAATCAATGAACGCTTATGCACCACCAGCAATAGAAAATATCTCAAAACAGAATAATAAAGTGACGATGTTTGAATCTTGTCGTAACAGTTGTCGCGACACAAAATAGACCATTTCGTTTTTCTTCACAAAAATTCTCTCACAACAATTGATACTCTTTTATATGATATAACATTAAATCTTATGGCCTCCCTCAACCACTATGGTCACCCTCGACAATCTTCAAAATTAGTTAATTTTTATTTTTGTAGAATACCTCATCATATTCATGATAGACATTATCTTTTCAAATCTTGAGTCATATCTTTTCAAGATAATCACATCTTCAAAACATATTCAAACAAATATCTTATTCATTATTTCTCTATCTCCAAAAAATTTCTAATCAATATTTCAATTATTTTTACAAATAACCTCAAAATTAAAAGTCAATCAAAAATCACATCTAAAAATATCCCCATTTGAATTATTTTAAAAAAATCATAAAGTAATCTAGAAAATTAAAAAAAAATCAGAACTCTGGAAAAGCCTAAATCAAAATTGAGAAATCAAAATGGGAGTTTTTAATATATTTATCCTCTATATGTTGTATATGAAAATGTTGTTACTAGTTGTGTTGGGGCATATGAAACAAACATAAAAATCAAATAAAAATCATATGTTTACCTTGTATATCAATCATCAATCTCTCATATGGACCCGCAAAGATCTTTTCTTCATCATGCATCATATCATTACCTTAAAAAATCGAACTTGGGGATCAACATCATAAAAATAATGCACTCTATCTGATACTACTTGTGGATCCCATTTCCTTTTTTTTTTTTGCTTAGTTTTCATAATTAGACCAATTAAGAAATGAAAAACTGAAAGCAAAAATAATAATACATGCAATTTTAATGTGGTTCGGTCCAATCGACCTACTATCAACGGGACCACGCCTAGCTATCATGCAAATCCACTAAATATAAGTAGTTATAATCTAAAGACTCCATATTTTATAATGATGTCTATATGATAGTTTTACTTGATAAACACCACTCGTCTTCAATATCCGTCAACTCGAACTCCTTTCGAAGACATGCAGATTGTTCTCTTTTGAGAATGTCACCTTCCTCTCTTGATAAATGAATCATCAATTAACGAATGTTTGTGCACTACCAACAATAGAAAAATCTCGAAACAAAATGATAAAATGTCAGATGTTTAAATTTTGTCGTACCAATTGTTGCAACATAAAATGTAAGATTTTGTTTTCTTCACAAAAAGTCTCTCAAAACAACATATACTCTCTCAAAAATAATGTAATACTTAAAACTCATGGCCTCCTTGAACCACTATTGCCACTCTCGGCAATTTTTTTAACAAATAATGACAAAATATATAGTCAACAAAAAATCACATCCAACAAATTTTGTTAGACAAATCTATAATATGATTCGATTAATAAGCAAATAGTATTTTTATGTTAAAAATATTATTTTAATTTTAAATATGAATTATATTGATTTGTTAAAAGATATATGAGACTATTTAATAATAATAATAATAATAATTTGGGAATAATAAGTAAGTGATCGATCCACGTGCCTCTACGTACCAGATCTGTTTGGCTGCTTTTATTTGACTCTTCGGCCGCCGCGTGCATCAAAAGTCTTTTGCACCACGTGCTTCTATTACAGTCATCACGATCCCACATATTTACTATTCTTTTCAAATATAAATATTACGTTTATTTTATTTTTATCGATTTCATATTTATATATATATATTACATTATTTATATATTGATACTCCTATAAGAGCTTGGGTCATGGGTCACCCGATACATTAATTGGATAGATCAAACTATAATCAATATGTATAGTACTTGTCTCTCAGCAACCTGGCATGAAGATACCCGGGACATTCTCTTCCTGGACATTCAAGAGCCCGGGCTCTCATGCAAGTTCTCGGGAACTTTCTATCCGGGATGCCTCGAGAAGCGCACAACACTCAAGTGTATCGGTATGGGCCATCTTATCTGTCAGAACGACGTGGGCTTGACGTGTTAGAGAAGTCATCAGAAAGTATGGGCAGTCGTCTTACCATACTTAGCAGATGACACTGAAAACAAGGTAATGATGTGATTTACTATCATAAATAGCAGGTATACTTCTCATTTACAAATTCTGAAATTATGAATACTCGAACACTGACATATATCGTTTGTGCCTTTCTTCTTCAACCTGCTGACTTAAGAATCGGAGTGGTCACGCCGGACATCCCTCCATTCACGAGTTCTTTTCCTCGTTTGCAGAATTTATCTGAAGCCATTATCCTTGATCAAATTTCCTAAACATAATATTATCCTCATCATTCGGTGGATTGTCCACTTATCTTATACCCGATTCACCCGGATAACATCATATATATATATATATATATATTTTTTTCTATTTTTTTAATAACTTACTTCAACAAGTTTTATATAACATTATTTTTCTTTAAAACTTCATGTACTTGATAAGAATTTTATTACACACGTATATACTTCACATTTAGAATTTTCATTCCACAAGTAAAATAATTGATCTTGAATAAAATAATTGTATGTTCATATCGTTTTTATACAATTAATGCCAAGGATTGACAAATAGTCCCCGATGTGTGTAAAGACCGAACGAGACGAGTAAGCGAGTGAAGGGACGAGGAATTGCTCGAGACAACGTCCACAGAGTATGAACACCACTCTTTTTTTATTCAATGTGTGTTTATAATTAAATACTATGTTTGTTTGGTGTCCACGGATCTTTATCTGTGAGACGAGGTCAATTTTACCGATATTTACACTAAAAATTAATACTTTTAGCACAAAAATTAATACTTTTTCGTGGATAGTCCAAATAAGATATCTGTCTCACAAAATACGACACGTGAGACCGTCTCACACAAGTTTTTGTCATAATCTGCAATAATTTTAAGGATCCAACGCCTAATTCTAACGGAAATCTATTATTATCAAGAAAAAAATAATTGTATAACGGGTAAGGCTCGAGTCCTTTCATTATGTTTTTAAAATTGATGAATTTGGTTCAACGGAATGTAAAACGGAAACTAATTTGATTTAATTATCAAAATTAATTTATTATTATTTAAATATACAAATATGGGCCCGCAGAAGTAGCTATAAAATCCCAACTTCGAAGCCAAAGTGCTCATCGAAGTCAGTAAAAATGGTCGTGGAGAGACTTGAGAACGTCGACGCACCGCCGCCATTCTACATAAAGAAGGGGCCGCAGTTCCGCGGCGTAAGGAAGCGTCCATGGGGAAGGTACGCCGCCGAGATTCGGGATCCCTGGAAGAAGACGAGGAAGTGGCTAGGCACCTTCGACACCGCGGAGGAGGCGGCGTTGGCCTACGATGAAGCGGTGAGGAGTCTTCGCGGTACGAAGGCAAAGACGAACTTCACGTACAGCGGTGTTACCTCAGTACCTCCGCCGGTGAACGTGAACGTTGCGTGTTGTCCATCGCCGGAGTTCATCCGCGCTAGCGGCGAGACTGCCTCGCGACGGTCGGAAACCACCGGGTACAAGATAGAGGAGGTAGGCGCGGTGGTGATGAACGAGCAGGAGAAACAGAAGAGGATGGATAAGAAACCGTTTCTGTTCGACCTGAATCTTCCGGCGCCGCTATTTTGACTTAGCCGGCGTATGGGCGGTGGAAATGTGGTTGGCGGGTGAAGTATTTTTAATCCGTTTTCCACTTTTGCCCCCGATATGGGGATGCCACTGTTTTCATGTTGTATAGTTGATAATTAGGAAAAATATGACGATGGCATTTTTGTCTATTAATTTCGTACTTAAAATATATCTGATATGATATTTTAACGACTATATACATAATTTGCTTACAGGAGAATTTCTTTTTCGCCGTAGGGCTGCTTGGTTTCTTTCATTGTGGGATACTATTTTAAGTTATAAATTAATTAAATTTTTTTCCCCAATAATTGATATAAAATATATATTTTAAATGCTTAAAAACTGAAAGATATATATCTATATTTAATTTCAATAAACAGGGAACTAAAATGGCAGAAAAATTAACACAGTTTCCTTCGTTCTAGCCTCTTCCAACTTCTATAATACGAGTAAATAAAATATGAATTTTTATATACATATTTTTTTCAAATCCAATTTTAGATGAATAACTAAAAATTAATAAAAATAAAGTAAACCATTTGAAAATCTAGAAAAATTAATAATAATACTGAGCATGTTTTACATTTGAAAATAAAATAGGGAGTGGAATTTAATTTTTAATATATACATTAAACGAAAATTTTACAAAGTATGGAAGTTGACAAGACAATGCATGTTGATGACATTGATTTCATTTTTCTTTTTTTGGCCCAGTCGAATATTACGTTAATGAGCAAAACGAATAAATTAATAAGTATTTTATTATAAGTCAAACAAACGTAGGGGACCTAACCATCTATGTAATGTTAATAATTAATGAATAAGCAGGTCTCTTGTGAAACAGTCTCATGAATATTTATCTGTGAGACAGGTCAACCCTATCGATATTCACAATAAAAAGTAATAATCTTTGCATAAAAAATAATATTTTTTCATGGATGACCCAAATAAGATATACATCTCACAAAATACGACATATGAGACCGTCACATACGAGTTTTTGTCTTAATGAATTTATAATTAATGATACTTCTATATTCCATTAATCATCTTATGGTTAAGAAATATGCAAATTAAAAAAGCAACAAAAAGGAAACATAAAAATATTTATAATTGACATACGAGTGGGTCTCATGTGAGACCGTCTCACGGATCTTAATCTGTGGGACGAGTCAACTCTACCCATATTCACAATAAAAAGTAATACTCTTAGCATACAAAGTAATATTTTTTAATGGATGACCCAAATAAGAGATTCGTCTCACAAATACGATCCGTGAAACTGTCTCATATAAGTTTTTGCCTTGACATAATAAGTATAAAAAGAGACACATTTCTCTTTGGGATAAAGGGAATATATATATATACTCTTGCAACAAGATGAAACATTTTATATTGTTCCATCGGCAGACGAATAATTTATTCGAAGTCGAAAAATGTCCCTGTGAACATAAAATATGCGAATGGATGAGGATGATTCGAATATAAAACAATGAATAATACTTGAATTCAAACTCGGCCTAAATAAATTTTGAGATTGATATTCTCAAGAATGACCCCCTTTACCTCAGACATTCACGTCGTTATATCATTATTCTCATATGATGCACATATCTGTCAAAGCGTACTGAAAAAATGGCATGAATGTCCGAGATATTAGATTTTCTTCACAATGGTGCCGAAGAAGGAACGGGCTCCTTCATCTTCAATGGCCGAGAAATCTGCCACCGGAAATGAGAAGAAACAATGGAGCAAGGGTAAGTAGAAGGAAAAGGTGACCAGCATGGCCATATTTGACGTAGCAACCTATGACAAGTTGATGCCGGAAGGGTGCCTAAGTAGAAGCTCATCACGTCTTCGGTTATATAAGATTTGTCTCAGAATCAGTGGTTCACTTGCAAAAGGTAACAAGGGGATTGATTAGTATGGTGTCAGCTCAATCTGCCATACGCTAACACCTAGATATTGTGTTTTACTCTTATCACAAAGCTTGGAAAGGGATTTTGCTAGTTTTGGACTGTGTTCCACTTCATTACAGTCAAGATACGTGTATTTGCGGTTAGAATAGTAGTTGTATTCATCCAACTCAACAACAATATGTTTTTGGCACCTCTATTAAAGAGTGACTACCTTCAAACTGCTAAATTGAAATACGGCTGCTAGTAAACTCCCAATATCTACTATAATGCCAGAATACTCAGCACACATTTCCCGGACGTGACTCGTCTCTCGTGCATATGTTTATCTCATTTATTTTCTGTAAACTTAGTTACTAAATGAAGCAAAAAAACTTAGAAAATCACAAGCAAATGCTGTAAATAAAGAGTAATGTCAGAATGTTCTACAATCTTTAAAAACAAAAAGTTAGTTCGGATTCAGATTCTTTCTTACTGGAATATCTTCCTAGTTTTGATTTTCGCTAAGCAACGTCTGGCGCCAGAAGGCCTCTCACAAACCAAAGATCTCAACGCACAACATCTGGGATCCACCTGTAGTTCCTCCCTGAAAAATATGTACACGAACCACGTCATAGTGCAATGATTAATGAGTTAGCTGATTGTGAAGGCAATCTCGGGTGGTTATGTTCCCCTTCGTATGTCACAATGAGCATACTAGGATCCTCCAAGCATCTTTCCACATGTTTACGGGCTGGACAGCCTCTCATGCTACTACATTTGTAGTATCCCCTGCAACAATTTTTAGAACAAGATTAAAACAACAATAAATGCAAATTCCCAACCTGTATCTGAGGCAACATCAAGTTTCTAAAAATGCAAAACATCTCTTTTCATACTACAACCCAAAAGAATTTTAAAAATTTTGGGGTGAGATTTCGATCTTCTGGTGGCAAATAATAAGAGTCACTTGCTCCTCAATGAACAAAATGAGATATTTATGACTGCAAATATACCAAGAAAAAAACATAGGGATGGTAATATTAGATTTATTTGCTTGTTGCGGATTAAATAAAATCTCCGTCACAAAATTATATATCTCTATTGATTCGACATGCCAAAGAAGGGAACAAAAACATTACCGTTCATGTAACTCGCATTCACTTTCTAAGTATGAAGAGTATCAAACAGAGTTCCAGACAACACTAGCTATGAAACTAAGCATGATATAACAAAAATAATTAATCAAGATATTCCAATATCATATAGCAGCAGTTTGCAACTCCCGTAAGGCAATATTAAGACATTTTATACGAGACAACATGTGGCAAAACCACAGTATTGTGTGCAATCAGTTGAGCCATACCGGGGGTAAGGAGAGCCTTTGATTGGTTTCTGGCCATATTTCCTCCAAGAGTACTCATCAGGGGGAATATCAGCCAACTTGTTACTAATAGCGGGTACTTTGATAGACGTCTTTACCCTATGCTTCCTACTCAAAATGCATTAAAAAAAATCAAAACTATTCCAAGAAATATATCGCAATTACATCGGATAACCAAACATATTAGTGGCAAATAAGTTCATTTCTCAAGCCTAAAAATCCCAGGCTCGAGTCACAGTTCTAATTCTAAACATGCCATATTAAAGAAAAGTAAAAATCAAGAAGCTAGAACAACCACCTCTTCTTAGAACAATGGCATCTAGCCACCGCCACCACATTTCGAACTTCCGCCTTCTCCCCTTCCAGAGCACCTTTTCTTGTGATGGAAGAAGCTCTGATCCGCAGACCGAGCCGCCCCAATCAAACCGAAGGAGCTGGAATTCGCATTAGCAACACTCCCATCCATACTTAATGAAGAGATAAATGACCTGGTTGATGACATGGTGGGAGTGCATGTAGAGCTATCGAAATTCAAGCTGACGCCACTATTGCTGAGCCTATACATAATTTCAGCCTGATGTTTCAATTGCTGCTGCTGAAGTTGAAACCTTTGCTGCTGCTGCTGCTGTTGCTGGAGAAAATGGTAGCTCGGCAATGGTGTTTGTTGGGCTAATGGAAGTGAAGTTTTGCCATTTGAACTCAATTCAAGAGAAGGGATACCTAAAGTGTGGGCATTTTTCACGTCCGGAGAGATTTCTCGAACAGAACTGTTGATTTGAAGGGGCTTGGAGTGCTGCTCATTTGATCTACAGATGGGATTTTCCAAGAAAATATTGAGGGGTGAAGGAGCTTGAATTTTCTTGAGTTTCCTCACTCTAGCATGGCCACGGGTAGAATCAAGAAGAGAGACAACTTTCTTGAATTTGCACACAGCATCTCCAGTTTGTTCTACGAAATTTCTATACAGACTATGATCTTGCGGCTGAGATAACAGATTAATCACTCTATGGCAACTCTCAACTGCTGCACTATTTGCCCTCTCAATCTCCATCTCAGTCTCCTCAAATTAACCCAAGAAACAAAACCCTAATTCCCAAGACAGGCACACCAGATTCTAGTCAACAAAAGAAGAAGAGAAAAGGTTGGAATTCGAAAGGGAAAAAAAAGGTCCAAATCTACTGATTCAACGGATCTCCAACCACCCCATATGAGACAAAAATCAAAACCTAACCCATTTTTGGCAAGCACCAAATAAATCCTCTCCTAATATCAATCGCGAGATTATCAAATATACACCCACATAAAGATTCATTTTGGATCACACAAGCCTAAAATAAATCAAGAACAATAAAACCCAGATAAAACTCAAATGCCAAAACAAGAAGGCGGAAGGGTCAAAAGATAAAGGGCCAAAAGCAATTAAAGAATGGCACTTTGATTCGATTTGTGAGCACAACTGCTGTCAAACCTAGATTCTTTCAATGCCCATAAAGAATTTATGCTCATGAAAGAAAGAGCAAAACGAATTGAAAGGTGTGAAAGAGAAGACTTTGCTTTACTCAGCCTGAAAACTGACAGAACCATTAAAAAAAAATATTACAAGACGCAATCTTTATTTATTATATAATCATCAGAAACATAAATTGGATTCTAGATAGAGAGAGAGTGGTGTAGACGTGTAGTGGTACTACGAGGAGGCGCATTAAAAATAAACCTGCGCACCAGGAGGCAGGAGCTAAATTGCCGGCTTTTCAAAAGTGGGGTCCACTGGTTGGAATATATATTCATGTAAAAAAATCGTAAAATTATTCGAAAATCTAATTATTATAATAATATATAATCATTAAAATGAATAAAAACAATTTAAATCTATTTTATTAAAAAATTAAAGCAAATTATCCAATCAAATTCAATAAATATACTTAAAAAAACATATATTTTTCAAAAAAATATAAAGAAATCAATCGCTTATTTGCCAAGAAGATTGTTTAAAATATGTAATTAGACCTTTAATCATATAAAAATTAAAAAAATTAAAAAAGATTGTTTAAAATATTTACAAACAATAATTTAAAAACCCTTTTTGGTAATTCGTTCTCAAATTTGCTACTTCGAATTCAACATTTTGCGGCTTGTCCTTTGCTTTGAAGAGTATCTGATAATGGCCCACTTGCCTAATAAATGTAACTTTGTTTATTTTATTTTTCCTTCCATCATATAATAAATACTTGTCGATAGGCTGATCGTTTGTATGGAAAGCTTGGGACTAGATTTCTAGATCTGATTGTAATAATCTTTTATACAATTCGTAAATTTCGGATGAATTTTAGATTCTAAATCCAATTATAATAATCTCATCTTCAACTATTTAAACATTAAAGAAAAGTCTTTTGAGACAAATAAAATAATCTTAGTTATTTTAAGTAATTAATGAAAAAAATATTACTTTTTATTGTGAATATCGGTAAGATTAACCCGTCTCACATATAAAGATCCGTAAAACCGTCTTACAAAAGATCTGATCAAAACAAAATTGCAGCTTGTTTTAGCATCATTATATTAATCATTTGGGACTTTATAATACTAATTTGAGAAGGCTTGCGGGAAACAGGGTAAGGAAAGATTGCAACTTTTGAGGCATTGCTTCATCTTTTATTACATGCTAAAAAGCTTTAAAGAGAAATCATGAATTTAGGATCCGATGGAGATAATGTTTTTAAATTAGAGATAATTTCATCAATTTTGTGATTTTGCCAATCATAAAATTCATTTCAATTTTATATCATTCGATGTCTTTAATTACAAAATTTAAGTTATAATACGATATTTACTAATTTTCAAAAATATAATGAGATAGTAGTTCGTAATGAACAATAATAAAGAACTAAATGTTCGAAAAATCTTAACAAAACATGCGAATACTAAATTGATACTAAATTAAATATCAAAAGTATAACCTGTATGAACTAAGACCTTTTTCCGGGAGGCATGTTTGATGCCAAATAACTTTAAGAACTGTGGACATGAACAAGAAGTTTAAATGATGCAAAATCCAGAGAGTTTCCTATCATCCCACGCGTTAGTTATTTCTTACCTACCAATTTCTCCCTCTTACGCTCAAAGAAATATTTACATTCCCAGCTCCACACCGCTTACCGAAGACGCTGCATTTCATAGCTAGAGAACTAATTGGAATATCCGGAGATGTTCTTGAAATAGAGTTTTCGATGACATAAATAAATCAAGTGTTTTGACATAGAACAAGCTATGCTTCAGGATGTAGACAACTTTAATTGACACCGAACAAAGTAACAAGTGATCGTTCAAGTAAGGTCAAAGCATTTTCTAGTTTCACATGGATGTACTCAATCTTGCCCCTCAGTTTCCGGATCACAAGTTTGACATACAACAAAGCCCTGTGAATATATAAATAATTTACATTGAATGCAGTCAAATTAAAATCATTTTTCTTTTTTGTGTTCTCAGTCGTCCCAGATTACGAGTTTTACTTCCAAAATTACATCAACTCGCCCCCCATAAAAATCATGGTCTTCCCATGCAAAAGAATGCCCCAAATACCGCAAACCATGCATACAAAACAAATAACGATTGCAACCAATGATCTCAGCAGCGACCCCAAGGATATTCCTATGAGGATGATTGTAACATATCAAGTTACATGCACGTCAGGAGTTCCAAATCAAGCAGTTGGTTACCTACATGGTTCAAAGCCCATTCTGAACTGGCTGACAAGCTACAAATTCCTTTCTCAGATGAGGTACACACCATCCGCTTCTTTTGTTCTTCGGATCTTTACAGCACAGAAGATTTGAGATATAAAAGATTAAGATAGGTTCTTGAAAATAAGCAAGAATCACCATCATTATTTGATGCTTTAAAGGCTGAATCAGAACAGGGCGACACATCTTTTACACAGGTTAAAGCCAACAGTTGCTGATATCAATGCATGCATACTGGAAATCATGACTTTGCATGGGTAGGGAAGAAGAATATTTAGATTGAGCCTAACTTGGAAAAATAATTATACAGATTCCAACGTTTGGTACCAGGAAGCAGCCATAAATTGATGCATCTGTTTGGAGCAGATGACTTATCATCCAATAGTATATGCCAAGAGAACGATGGCAAATCCAGGTATCATCTTTAAACCTTTTGAAGTAAATAATCATGCCTCCAACAGAGGCCCTGGAGAATGCAGGGGATTGAAGATTGATCAAATACACCCTTAAACAGAAATTTATGCCCTGCCAAAGGTGCATGGACAAAACTAACTTACATCACTGCAACAGATTATCAATAAAGAGTGCTAACCGGCAGTATACCAGTCAAATTCAATATAAACAGATGTAAAAACAGTGAACTGTACAAATTCAGTATGAAAAATTTGTAATCTTGGAAATCTAGATGCCACTCTTACAGGCTGATTTCCAGGCCCGCACAGTGCACTTTGTAATTTGTTGTGGAATATGAATTTACATACTGGAGTTCATAATAATATACAATATTGAAGGAAAGAAGCAGAAACAAAAATGAATTCGTACGGAATCTGAAATCATATAGAACAAATAAAAGTTACATTTATCACGCAGACAATGATTTCATGGAACATTGACCAACCTCTGGGTAGCAGCAAGAGATTGAGACTATTTGTTACCTATTCTCAGAGAACTAAAATGAAAAAACAATGAACCACGACTGAAACATAATAAAAGAAATATAAGTATTTCATTGGAAGAGTATATACATTGAATAGAGGAATAAAAGTTTGCTACATATCAATTAATTAGTTACAATGTGCCCACTGCCTAAGCTGGCAAAAAGATATGATAACCAAGACTGAAAATGAAGGAGGTAGCATTCTTATCTTACAATTTGAAATAGAGAAGGAAAAGCGTAAATGAATCTATGAAAGAAAGACTGAAAACAGCTTATCTTCAAATATCATCTGACATGGACAGTTTTAGCAGAAATTAAGTGTTTCAGCTCCATCAAATGTTCATCATTTGAAATGTTGAGCATGGAGCGGAGATTTGTCAACAATGCTTCACGCTCCCAACTTAAGGGACCAGAAGCATATAAAGCTTCCAGAGTGTTGCTATAAGCATGCAACTCAAACCTATGAATACTAATTTCTAGTTCCTCTTTTGAAGGAGGTGGACAACTTTCTCTCACAGAATCTGAGCCATAACATGACTCTGCATCACTACAAAGGGCATCTGTCAGTTGGCAAGACAATGGTATAAAATGACTAAACATGTTGTTTGTCTTCTGATTAGTCACACTACAACTACCTACAGAAGAGGCCTCACTCTGAGAATTACTTGACTCGGAGATCCTGACCCTAGAACATCCAAGATCATCATTTTGTTTTGCTCTCTTGGCTTGATTAGATCTATATGATATATTTTTAAAGGAAGCCTGCATGTTTTTTTTACCCAAAATCTCTCTTGGGTAAGCAACAGCATCTACCTTTTCGAGCACTGGGCCAGTAATTGTCCTCTGCCTTCGTCCATCCTTTTCAACTGCTCTGAATTTACAGGACAGGTCCATTATGGGCTTCAGCCATTGTGTCGCTGTTGGGGGATATCCTCTTTAAAGACTTTGCAGAGATTGCAGGAGACTTCCTAAAGCCAACATCATTGCCAATAAAATCTTTTTGGGTTGTAGGACATGCATTGGATAATGACATCTGAAAGTTCTTCTGATACCAATTTGAAGTTGATGGCTTGCTAGCTCTTGTGTCCTCACAACTTTGGGCAATCTGAAGCAGGAAAAAACTAGAGATCAGATATTGAAAATCTGAAAACTGTTCAGATATCAATACATTAACAGAAAAGAATGATCAAAGTATAAAAATAATCAAACTGGAATTCATTGCTAGACACAACTTCAGAATAAATACTTCTACAAAATTATATAACATGGACTTTGGTGTGAGAGATAAGTTATCCACAATTTCAGTAGTTGCGTTCCGAATTCCAGTCAAGTGGGTAGCACTTACTCCTTTCGAGGCCAAAGCAGAAATCTTGAATGACCAGGAAGGTAGCAAGATAAAGTAATAGCATTCGGAGACAAGACAATTTAATATGGAACCAAAAAATGCAACAACAAAAAACAATAGTCAAAGAAATCAGTAACAGAGAGAATTTTATGCCCTAACATGAGCCCATCCACCTAATCAAGATTTACACTCAGTAGAAAAAAATTGAATAGCACCAATCACATTAAAATGAGAAAAAAGGTAAATACCTTTCCCATTAAAGTCCATTTGTCATGATGCCATGTTTGTCTCAACCTTAGGTTAGATTGGTCGATGATTAACTCCTTTGAAGACCCGATTATCCTAACTAAATATTTATTTTGAAATGTGGCAGCTGCACGATAGATCTTGTTGCTCATATTTTCTCGTTTGGAACCCATAATCTTCACAATTGCAGCGATATTCCAGGAAAACTGATGGAACACCTCCACGATGTCACCAGAGATGCAGTTCTCTAAACCTTGGACCGGAGGAGGGTCTGGTCTCACAAACTCCCTTGATACAGTCTCCACCATCAGTTCCTTTTCCCCACCAGGAAATGGATTGTATAGAAGGCATAAAGAGCGGTCATTGCATGATAGCACCTCAGCCAGACGCCATGAAACTGGACCCCTCTTTTTTACTGATAACCTCCACTTTATCTCCTTTTCTGAATCTCATTATAACTTATGTAAGATAGATATAAATGTCCTGTATTAAGAAAAGAAATAATTTGATGCCTATCTATCAAACTGAATAAATATTAATGTCCGTTGGAAAGAGATGAAAAACAAATTGGCATCTAAAAACATGACCAGATTAAACACAAAGGACAACCATAACCACCTACATATTATAAGCAAGTTTAAATAACATCACAGCTATACATATTGATATAGATTTCTAAAGTTATAAAGGCTTTTTTACTATTTGCACTGTCTACTTTTAAATTCTATAGGTTCTTGAAAAAATTCGCAGGTCACCAAGGATATCACCCATAATTTTCATAAAATTATTTAAAATCTGTTAGAAAAATATTAATTTACTGCAAAATTTTCAAAAAAACAAATCACATAAATTAGCAGATATTCACCAGTTCATCCATAGATGGATATAATAACGCAACAATTACATTAATTCAATATCTTAAAACTCAACTCAATATAAAAAAAAAACAATTTAAAAGGCTGCAAAAATTATTGATATCTTCTCCAAGTAAAAAAAAAACTGATAAAATTATCCTTCTTCAGGGAAAAAAAAGACGTAAATAAATTAGAAATAACGGAATATACCGATTTTTATCAAAATGCCCAATTTAAAACAAATATATTTCGATCAACTTTCTGGAATGAGATAATCGAAACTGAAACCCTAAAACTGAATATTACTCACCTATTCTTCAAATTAAGCCGAATTTGATCTGGATTATCGTATTGCTGTAGCTTTGATTCCTTTAATCCTCATAGAAACAAAATTTCAGAATTTCACTTATTATATTCTAGGGTTTTTATAAAAAAAATTCAATATGAAGTGCCACGTAACATTAATATAATATATATAAACAATTCTCTAATCTTCAATTTCTTATTTTTTATATCAATAAAGCATTAATTATATATTCTATATTATTATTTTTAAGATATAAATTAACTTCAGAAACTTTTAAAAACAAAATATAAATGATAGATATCATAAAAGATTTGACAATATATATTGACAGTTTTTAATAAAAATGAATAATATTTTTTAAGTGCAAAAATTTGTGTGATGAAATTGATCTCTTATTTGAGTCATTATTGAAAAAATATTATTTTTCATGTTAAAAATATTACTTTTTATTGTAGATATCGATAGGATTGACTCGTCTTACAGATAAAAATTTGTAAGATCATCTCACAAGATACTACTCTTTTTTAATAGCAACTTACTATCACAAAAGAAGTCGTATTTAATATTGTGTTACAAAATTATATAGCAATTCATCTAAAAAAATAACTATGGTAAAGTAAAACAACGTTATTAATGTAGATAATCACGTAAAACAAAGTATACAGTGAACATTTGAAAACAAAATTTTATAAGAAACGTATAATACCGAAAACACCCTTGATATTCTGAAGTTTTAATTTATATCCCCAACTTTGGAAGCAAGTCTTCCACGCTCCATTGGTTTCCAAAAGACCAAGAGCCACTTGAACTAATAGTGCAAATCAGGTTGTTTTTAGAAGGCCTTATGACATGACTACAGCTTCTGGTGCTTGTAGATGCTTGCTAGCCGTGAGGATACTCAAAATTCAGAAGAGTAAAACTTCTGGATACCAACCGGCGGGGGAATGCACACTCTTACTTTTCAACAGCTTATTATTTTTGAAGATCGGAGCAAGCATTGCTCATAGATGGGTTCAAATCTTGAATAGTGTCGCAACTGTACATTAGGTGGGTTCCTTCTGCATAACAAGAATGATTTCTGGAAGTTTGCAACATGTTTGAGAACTTTAAGAGATAAAATGGACGATCTCTCGATTGTTCTTCGTTCGTGATTTCACCCTTATTTGAACATCAGGCCAGGGAACTATAGGACAAAATGCAATGTTCTCTCTTCCTTCAGGCCTGCGAGGAAAAGCATTCCACAACAAAGTTTATTTGTTGTATGTTTCTTAATACCCATTAATAGGATATTGACGTAAATCACATGCATATTGAGTAAACAGTATGGAACAGTCATTAAGCCAAAAAGAAATAAAAATACTAACAATTTTTAACTAAAAAATCAGGAGCCGGATGTCTCAAGCAAAACCTTTCAAGCTAAATAGTAAGGTATAAAAGATTTAAAAGAATCCAGAAATAACAGTAGCAGATCCCAACGTTAATTCTGCACCAGATGTCTAAAATGCTGGTAAAGGTCAGAATTGCATAGCAGAACTCATGTTAAAAAAAAAAAGCGGTGTTGAAGTTAATACCAATTTTAGGAATGTGTCATGTTCTTATGGACACAAGATGATGCTACATCAATTTTCCTTTTTAGATGTACGCATTTTGTTCCAAGAAACTAAATTGTCAGCAAAAACTGAGTTATTCAGATTGTTACTAAGAGACAAGACTAAATATATAACTTGATTTTTGAGAAAGCTTTGAGGTGTAACTAGTTCAAAGTGAAAGCTCACTTTAAGTGAAACCAGATTAAGGACACATGAACTGTTGAGTACCTCAACTTCGTAAATCCTGCTCATTTGGAGGCTTTAGTTCCCATCAAAGCACAACTGCACAAGGACAGAGGAACTTTGAGGACATAAATAAAATTTAAAAATAAGATGATGAGTGGATTTACCATCTAGACAGCGTTTACAAAGGAATTTCTCCTTTTAAGCAGCAAACTGTTGTATCGGTAATTCCAAGATGAAGGCTCATGTACATGAAGGTTTGACAGGGACATTGTTCTGTTTCAACTTTCCACTCACAAGAAGATCATAAGTTGCATCATCAGGAGTGAGACCCCTATCAAGCATTTCATCGTGCAATCTAAAAGCCTCCATCAAATTTCCATCCCTAAAATATCCAGCAATTAATGTGTTGTAAATAAGTACATTGGGCGTGACATTCTTTTTCTTCATCTCTTTGAGAATCTTGGCAGCATTTTCCACTTGTCCTTTGTTACAAAGGCCTTGTACTAGAACCGATAATGTGATAACATCGGGCACTATATTTTTGGCAAGCATTGCTTGATACAAATCTGTTGCGAGAACTATATTTCTCTCCTTTAGCAGCCCATCTATCAAAGTGGTGTAAGTTTCCAAATCACATTCGATCCCATCTGTCTTCATTTTCTCATAGAAGTCAAGAGCTCCTTCCATATTCCGAAGGTTTTTGAAGCCACTGATCATGGTATTGTAAATAACACCATTTGGAGATAGTCCCACTTGTAGGATTTCATCAAAAAGTTTGTATGCACTATTCATGTCATTTCTTTTGCTAAATGCGTTGATAAGGGCACCATATGCAGTTATATCCATCTTGACACCTTTTGCTTGCATCTCATTCAGCATTTTCAAAGCACTGCCCACCTTTTTGTTTTTGCAAAAGCCGTCAATCAAAGTGGTATGAGTGATTACATCGGGAACAGTTCCAGTTTTCGACATCTCCTGATAAACATCAAATGCAGAATTTATGTTACCTTCCTTTATAAACCCATCGATGATGCTATTGTAAGTCATGCACATGGGACTAAAACCGACCTCCACAAACTTTTTCATTTGTTCTTTTGCTTCGATGGTTCTGCCAGCTTTGCATAAGCCACTGACAAGTGTGTTGTACATGAAATTGTTGGGTGTGATTCCCAAGCTCACCATGTGGTCAAACGTTCCAAGAGCCTTTTCAGTTTCGCCTTTCTTGAAATACCCGTTGACCAATACACTGTATGTGACAACATTTGCTTTCAAATTCCTTTCCCCCATTTCAGAGAGTAAGGTTCCCGCTCTCATTGTGTTCCCCTTTTTGCAATTTCCAAGAATCATATTGTTATATGAAAAGACAGTTGGTTCGAATCCCTGATCAATCATTCTGTCCCATATTTTCTGAGCTTCATCTACCCTAGCTCCTTTACAAAACCAGGATATTAGAGTATTGTAAGTATCATTGGCAATTCGAGCCTCAATAGCTTCATCAAATAGCTTGAGTGCTTCCTCTATTAATTGAGCTCTCACATATCCTTTAATCAGAGAATTTACAATGTAAACAGTGGGAAAAATGCCATTCAATTTCATTAGGGAATATAGATCTCGCGCTTTCCCCATATTCCCATTAATACAGCATCCTTCTATCAACACTGTGTAGGTGACTTCCTTCGGGGTAAGTCCATATTCAACTACTTTATAAAACAATTCCAATGCACTCTCCAAAGCACCCTGTTGATAATACCCCTTCATCAAGCTAGTGGCAACAACCAAATTCAGGGGATACCCACTTCTGATCATATCATCCTTCAACTTCAAGGCCTCTATCATGTTTCTTTGCTTTACAAATGTACAAATCACGTTCGTAAATATACCCACGGAAGGAACCCAACCCTTTTCCTCCATCTCATTTAACAAGCCACATGCTATGGAAGAATTTAATTTCATACAAGCAGCTCTAATCGCAGCAGAATAGACACGTTTGTCTAGCTTAATACCTCTATCCTTGGCCTCCAAAAAGTATTTCTCAGCCTCATCTGCTTTACCGTCTTTCAAACACCCAGACATCATCACATTCACAGTGCCACAATCATAACTAACATTCTTCACCCCCAAGTCATCAAAAAATTCCCGCGCAGAATCAATCATACTTGCCATGACCAGTGCGCTCAAAAAGTTATTCAAAACAAAGATATCAGGCATTATACCATTGGAACTCAATACATTGTAACAATTCATTGCATCTTTCAGTCGCTCAGCTCTAACGTATCCATCCAACAAGTAATTAAAAACACGCGGGTTCAGTTCAAAACTAAATCTTTTGGCACAATTAATCAATCGATCCACAAGCGCATCGGATGAAGTGGGAGAACCATCAGATAAATAACGATTCAGCAAATTCCTAGCTACAAAATAATGTCCCCGGGAACTCACAAGTATATGAACCAAGATACAGAAAGGGTCGGGTATTCCACGCATGAAACCGCGCTGCTTCTCGGCCCAATTGAAATAACTGAGAGCGTAAGCGGGATCCGCCCTGTGAGCTAAAAGAGTTTCTATGACCTGGGTCTGGCTCAAATCTGAGTTCTCTAAAATGGGGGCTTGAAAAGTTTGGATTTTGATCAAGTCCTGGGATTCTGGAGTTGAATGTGGCTTAACAGAGTCCAAGTGCGGAAGAGGTGTTTGATAAACGGTGGATTTGGAAGAAGAGGAAGAAGAAGAAGATGCTGCTGCTGCTGATGATGATGATGATGATAGAGATTCGAGGCGAACCAACGAAAAAATTGATCTTTGAGGAATCGATGAAGAAGAGGAGACGAAGCTTTTCATTTTCGGAACAAGGACCCCCGATTCACAGGTCGCAACACACCCTACCGACCCGCCCCCGCTAAATCAATTACATGCAGACATATTTTCATTTCCTTGATTAGGATCGACAATGGCTCCACAACTGACTATTTAAATTCCAACCAAAGGTGCAGTCGGGATTGATAGCTTGGATAGTACTTTGTTTCTGGTTTCATAAATTCAAACCATTTGAACGAAAATTTAGACAAATACTTATAAATATTTTTATAGATTTTAATTTTTACAAAAATTAAATTTTATAAAATTTACAGCATAGATTTTTATTTATTATTTTAAAAACATAAAAAAAAACTCAATTATCTTTTTAAAATTCTTAATTGGATAACAATTTTTTAAAAATATTTTCATAAATTTTTATTTTTTTTTAAATTACTTGTTCAAACGGAATCTGATTTATTTATAATTTTTTAAAAAAGTTAATTATGTAATTTAAAGTGTATTTGTTTCTCTTTGATCAACGAAACAAGTTGTTAAAGACAAAAACTTGTGTGAGACGGTTTCATCGGTCATATGTTGTGAGACATGTCTCTTATTTGGGTCATCCATAAAAAAATATTATTTTTTATGTTAAGAATATTACTTTTTATTATGAATATCGGTAGGGTTCACCCGTCTCACAAGAGACCACTCATTGTTAAATATTTAACAAGAAAGGTAACATTCAAACTCCCCCAAGAGAAGAAGAAGGTATGAGCATTAAAGCATAATCTTCACCTAATTGTAATAAAATAAAATAAAATAATATATTATAACTATTTAATATTTATGGTTATTTTTGTAGCTGATTTTTTTTCCATATAATTCTTCAAATAAAATATTTTTTGCGATTTTACAAAATCGATCATTTAGTAAAAATAAAGTCCGAATGAGCTATAATTCGATCTGTTAACAAGTCTGTAAAAGAGGTGGATTCTTGTTGATTAAATTCCCCCAATGGGAATCTAGATCCTAATTCGCCAACAAAGATAGATAGATATATATATATATATATATTGTTGTAACACGACTTCGACTTCATATCGTCAAGTTACCCCCTAAATCGTGTCTCTTAAGTCTTTTAGACTGAATGCGATTTTTCATATTATCTATATTTATCGAAAGCTGGCATTTCCAGCTCGCAGGCATTTTTTCCCACTTCGCCTTCATCTGGTGTCGACTACCGCGCTAGCGTCGCTCAGATTAGCTCGAAACGGCGGCGTATAAACACTACACAAGCCTCCTTTCTTATTACATTTCCATTCTCTTCTAGGGTTTCATCTGCAAATTCTAATAAACAGAGAAATGTCAGCCTACTCCGGCGGCGAAGCCGGAGCCTTCTCGCGGTACAGGTCCCGCACCCAGTCTCTCTTCGCCACGCGCCGCCCATGGCGCGAGCTCCTCGCTCACCCGGCGTCCTACTCCATACCGTTCAGCTTCGGAGATTTCTCCTCCCGCCTGAAGCGCAACCTCAATCACTTCCGCGTCAATTACTCTATGATTGTGCTTTTCATCCTCTTCCTTAGCTTATTGTACCACCCCGTTTCGATGATCGTCTTTATAGTGATCTTCGCGTTCTGGTTCCTCCTCTATTTCTTTCGCGACGAGCCGATCGTGGTGTTCGGTCGGATGGTGGATGACCGCGTGGTGTTGATTACGCTCGGAATCTTAACGATCGTGGGTTTGGTTCTCACACACGTTTGGTTGAATGTTTTGGTCTCGGGTTTGATCGGAGCAGCTGTCGTAATCTTGCACGGGACTTTTCGGGTTACAGAGGATTTGTTTTTGGATGAAGAAGCTGCTGCTGACGGTGGATTGCACTCCGTGGTAGGAGGTAGCAACGCTAGGTTTTGAATTTTTTGCAGAATCACATGGTGAATTAGTATTTTTTGGTTGAATTTGCGTGCAGTGTTGCTCAAAAAAATCATATCAAATGTCCGAATTATCCCATCTCATTTTTAATATATTTTTTTGGGTTTTTCATATTTGATAATCGAAATTTAGGTTTTAGAGTCGATTCTTTTTGGGTAAGAATGGTTGTATGGTTGTCATAAGACGAGATTTGTGTGTCGGCGAGTGGTTTACTCTTCAAGTTTTTTAAGTTTGTAGGTCAAGAAATGATGGTGATTACAGATTATATCGAACAAAAGTATCCACGAAAAATGACCCAAAGGCTTTACTACAAAGAAAAGCTAAGGCTTACAATACCAATCTTGATGTAAAGAGTATAAATTGTAATAAAAACTCGATCTTGATGTCCGAAAATGTCAGCCGAAATCATCCTCCAAGGAGTTCATTGCCGAGTACAATAACTGTCAATACTTAAAATGTAACGAATATGGCACAAATGTTAAAAACTCATAGCGGCAGGTGTAAAGAAAACACGGGCGACGGAACTCAGACCATACGAAAATCATTGTGAAAAAGGGGGTTGGGGGCCATTCAAGGATCAGGAACTTTGCGAGCGTAGCCCAATACCATCACGAAATCCTTTGCAGACGAACCGATTGTGGCTGATACTCTCTCGGTAGACGTAGCTTGAAGCCATAGATCAACAAGATTGTTCAGTGTCAATGTGGGGATGATTGGCTGTCCCATGCATTTGATTTCAACCTACAATAATTTAGCAGAAAATATGATACAGTATCGTTGCTGCAAAAATAACCATGGCACCTTAAAGACTCCATCCTCTACGCAATAAATGTGCAATAAATATGGTTTAAAATATGGACCAGATTAGACACACAAACATGTGAACTAAAAAAATTGATCTGATCTTTTTATGTATTTAAAAAATGTTTCAAAAAGAAAAGAAGCAGTTTTATATTTGGATAAAAAAGAGTTTATATTTTTTCAAGAGTAGGCGCGAGCCCAAACTACGAATTTTTCTTTCTGGCTTCAAGCTTTTCAAGAGCTTTATTTAAATGCCAATTTTTTCACCGCAAGTGCTTTTTTTAATGACAGACTTTTCACTGAATAGGGAGTTCTTTGAATGAAACATGCTCACTGACTAGATATCACATAAGCTAGGTTTGTATCAGAAGTAAGTTAAAACAAATGGGGTGAATGAAGTTACCTCGTCTTCTCTAGTAAGGTCTAACTTCCTCGTGAGATACTTCTGAATAGAAGAAACCGGAATATTCCCATCCCTGCAAAATTTGGATTTTGTAAAAAAGACAATTACTTGCATGATAACTAGAACACTTTTTAAACATCAGTATGCGTGCTCTATTAGAGTAATCCAGCTGAATCAGGGAAAGTGTACGAGACTTTGCGAAACAAGCGAAGCATACATCATGGAAATGTAAAGTATTTATTTGTCAAGAAAAAAGGACCTCTATTTGTGTAGAAGTTGGCCAGTTAGGTGTTAACGAAGAATCTCTAACCAAGTAGACAAATGCCAGAAGGCATCAATAAAATAAATCTTTAACCAAGAGCCAAAAATTCACTGGACTGCCAGAGAACTCTGAAGTCATCCAACAAACTAAAATCCTAAAACCTCAAAACTTTCCAACATTTTTAAAAGGGATGGTAAGAAACCATCTCAGATTTGTGAATGCAACCAGTTACCAATATATTTATGTAAAACCTTAAAATAAAATTGCCACTGATTCAGAGGATAAAGACCAAAAGGTAGCTGATAGAAAATCAAGAAGAAAACAAACGGTTTACATCATTAGCTATACACAATAACGTAAGTGAGAGAGATACCATAGGATGGGTGGGTGAATGCAACTTGATTGCTCTCGCCCATGATACTTAGGTGTTATATTTGAGACATATTATTGTGTGATTCAATTGAGAGCAGAAGCTTCCAACATTACAGATGAGACTTGTTCAGCTCTAAAGCTCCTCCTATGTCCACTAATTAGAGTTATTCAATACATGCAATCCAAAATTGTCCAGCGGTAACTTCTAACCATTCACTGTCAGCAGCCACTAAGTTTATACCACAAGAGAGTTGCTGAAACTGACAGTTCGTATTAATGACGTTCCAATGTAATATATAAATGATCACATGTGAGGTGCAGGAAGGTTGGATGTAAAATAATATTTCCTAAGAACATTAGGACAAACTACGGTTATTACAGGAATTTATGAAATATGGATGCGCAAATGGATGCAAAGAAATTGGCGATCAAAACCCAGCAGCAAAATCAATTCCAACAAATAATACCCATTTCAGACCACCCCACGCCACCTATTATCCACAAACCCCCCC
Source organism: Primulina tabacum (assembly GCF_025594145.1). Lineage (NCBI taxonomy): Eukaryota > Viridiplantae > Streptophyta > Magnoliopsida > Lamiales > Gesneriaceae > Primulina > Primulina tabacum. Next base: position 1,012,860 of record NC_134551.1, read on the forward strand.
AGTGAAAAGGGTGTGGTTCATTGAAAAACTATTGCTGTGAGCGCAAGGAATGACTAGATCTTTGAAAAAAATGGGGGAAAGCAAAAGACGAGATGCTTGAAAATGAACAGTTAAAGCAATAGAGAGTAATATCTGATACCAGTAACAACGTCCAAATGCATAAAAAAAGATGTCAAATCACTTTGTTACTAAGTAATTATACGAACTCCAACAAAACCCCCAGGTGATGACATGCTGGATTCAAAGAGAAGAGCAACTTGCCAAATCACTTTGTTTTGTATCAACTGAGTGAATAATGTCACAAGTAACTAACGCATGCCTTATCCAGAAAATGTAAGAAGACAGCAATACAAAAGACACTGTTAAATTTTAAAAAGGTGTACTGAATTTAGCTTCAGGAAACTTACTTAATTCTCAAGTAACTTGCAGAAATCTGAGGCAAGGGTGCTGCATCTCCTTCCCTAAACATATATATCGCAAATAATTAGAGAAATGTAGATGTAGTCAACGTCAATAATTTTAGCATGGTCAGTAAGAAGATTACACTAAAACTGCTTACTGTTCATCAGCTGCCATCAACGAGAACCAAATTGGATGATATTTTCTCTCAAATCTAGCACTTGTGGCATCTATCAGAGCCTGGGGAGTAATCCTGCATTCTCCAAAATTTGGCGCCTTCTTTTGCCGAATTCTACGCAGCTTTTTAGGCTTTTCTGATTCTGGAGGAATATAGTCATTCTCATCTTGAGCTTTTAATTTCTGCCTGTGTTCCTTGTTCTTGGCTTTATTAAGAAGTCCATCACTGTCATGGGATTGCACAGCCGATGATTTAGCAACTGAACCTTGGGCTCCATACTTCGAAGATTTGCTCCTGTTTGCTGCCTCCACCAAACAAGTTAAAGGCTTCCAAATATCAGCTTTCCCTTCCCAAGGCGAAGAACCATTTTCCCTTCCCTTATCAGAAATATGGTTATTTGATGGCTCCATAGCAGCATTGTTCTGCAGCAACAATATCAGTAAGCATGAACAGCGACATCTATCGACAAAAACAGGGAATTTGAGACCCCCACTGCAGGAAAGCTGTACTAACGGTCATAAGCTTCAGAACTATATCTCATACCTGCCTCGTATTTTGAGTAAGTTTGTTTAATGTCTCTGGCGAGCTAGAGCTATCAGGATGGTCCTCGGTGGAGTCATCATCTTTCTTAACTGGCTTCTCAATAGTAAAACTAGAACCTCGTGATGCTTTTCTTGCAGTGAATTTTGACCTTCTTCCAGTCATTCCACTCTGTGCTGATACTCTGGGAGTGCTAACCACCAATGATGAGAGAGACCTTTCCTTTCTCTTTGCAGGTAATGAAATAGGAGTTGCAATGTCGGGGGACTTCATTTTTATCCTCTTGTAAGGAAATATTTTTGCCCTTACATCTTGCAAATTATGATCCGGCCTGTCAGTGTCGAACAAATTAATGACATGCTTAATAAAAAAAGCTCCTTGTAGATAATTATACAGCGACAACACAGCCATGCATCCAAAATAAACACAAAAATGAGGCCGTTATTGAAGTGTACAAACAAATCCATTCACGATAACATGCGAGCATTACTAAACATAGAAGTTATTATGTTTTGGTTTCAAGGTTCCTATTTCATTTGACATGGACTCTCTATTCTTTCACCGCAAAGAAGTGCGCAACAATGAATCCAATTCCTCTGCGTATTTGGCAGGGACTGCTGTTGAGCAGCTAACAATTCCAGGTCAATTGGATGTATGATCATCAGAAGCATGTCGTACACAGGACAACAAGAAGCACGTCATTTTCATTTCAAATATCAGATTTCAATGACTTCACACAGAAAACAAAACCATGTGTCCCTAAAATTACAACTGTCAATGAATTCTAACCTGTCAGATTTTGAGGTGGGAATAAAAGTGAAATAAAAAGTATGAGTTAAACACGTGAAGGAATGCAATGTGCTGCATAATTCTTCACTAACTAGTCGAGGAAGGACTATAATGGACCAACAGATTTCTTGTGCGGTTTGTGGGTGCTTAAGCATGTTTATGTCTTCACATACATGTATGTGAGAGAGATAGATGGCAATAATGCACAACTGGCAAAAAAACGATAAGTTTGAAGACCTTGCCTCAATTTCTCCAATGGAACACAACCCAAATCTATATTGCATACGGGGCAGCATTCCATTTCTTCGTCAGACAGCTTCTTGTATATGCATTTCTGGCAAACTATATGGTATTCACAAAAAGAACATCAAATTCACATTAAAAAAAAATGCATAAAAAAAATGCGGAGAAAACATATAAAAAACTTATTGAAGCACAAAAAGTCCAAACTAAGAATGGTTAAAAGATGTCATTGAGAGTCTGAGACACAAAAAACAAATTACTTTTATGTGCAAATTTTTGTATCTTTCTCCAAACACAGCAAAGTGCTTGTCACAAAAACGAATTGCATTAGTTGCCTGATAACCCATAGTTAATACCGCCCAAATTTTTATCAAGATCTTGAGTCCCGGTTGTTCAAGACTTCAATCATATCAAGTGGGGTAGGCAAAGGACCATAGAAAGCCATGTGTCCCCAATCAGATACTATGTTGGTCCGCTAGTGCATCAAAACCAAAGCAGATAAACGTCCCCGTTTAGTAAATTAAAGGCATTCCTATTTCCAAGACTATCACCGTTAAAATGTTCTAGGACATATGAATCAGACCATTAGAACAGGAAACACATCAAGAAATTCAGCTCAACAAGCATATAAATTTCTCCACTGACAAACTCAATCAAACGTTAACATAATGCGACAGTTCAGACCAGACAGAAACTCGCTCGGAAGCACCAAACCATAAAAACAAGCTCAATTTACCCACGAAAAAATCCAAATACCCTGATAATTAACGCGCAATCTGAACGACAATCGCAGATGCCAGCGAAACCCAGATCACCAAGAAACACAAAAACGCTAAAAAGCAACTCAAAATTGGAATACCCTTCCACGAATACAAGAAAAAACACGATTGAAAAAACACCATCGAGCAGCACTCACACGTGTGGAGACATTCAACAATAGTGGTTGCGTCGCGGAAGAGCTTGTGGCAGAGGGGGCATGTCATGCATGGCACCACCGCCTCCCGACGCACCTTCACCACCTGATGCGACATCGTATGACCCAATTCACCTAAATCAACGATATAAAACCACAGCTCTTGAACCCACGTATCTTATGCGGTGCATGCTGGCACCATCTTGTGAAAGGATGAGATTTACGTCCACTACTTGTTGCTACATCTGCATCTGCATTAAGCCCACATAACAAACCCACGATTAACACCACAAAATCATTTAACCGCGAGTACCTGATTAATAAACACACACAAAATCTAGGAGGAACACACGGTCACACACAGATGTGAAAGGGATTATAGTTATACGGACCTGTAAATCTGAGGAAAGGGGAATTGGTGAAATGAGATTTGGGGGAAAATAGAACGTGGGCTAGAGCCGATGGGGTCTCGTCGACGATCTCTCCCTCTGCGTGTATGAGTGTGTGTCTGTGTATGGGGGTTTGGAGTCGAAATCGAGAGAGAGCGGGCGGGGGGGGGGGGGGGGGACGGGGGGACGGAGGGGACTTCGTATATCTTCAATTAGTTGGAACCATATTCCTGTAATTAGTTTCAAAGTAAAATCAATTAAATACTAGATTTACTAGTAATCCTTCATCACATGGATTATTCGAAATATATATATATATTTGAAATATAAAAAAACTAATTTCATTAGCCAAATTATCGCACATACATATATAACACAACGTAAACAACATATTTATGAAAAATTACAATATTATTTTTCTTGTTTTTTCGATTTTCATCATTAGTTTTCACAAATTCATCTTCAATTTCGACAATTTCACTTATTAATACAACATCAACATTATTACTGCGCCGTTGCACATTATTATCGTTCGTGCGGGCGACGGCATGGTGTGAGGCATGCCTCCAAGTTAGGGCTCATTTTAACATGTTGACTAAAAAAACCAAATAAATGGGAAATTTTTTATAATTTCTGTTGGACATTTTTATCCTCCAAATCACGTGGCTGGGTTCAAAAATTTGGGAATCTCCTCAAGAATTTTATATTGAGCATAAATTACTTTACAATAATGTTGGTTTACTTTCTCTTTATATTTTTTATTGTATAGTATAAATAATAATAATGTACTAAAAATAATAATTTGAGATATGTCAATTTCATCTTTAACATCCAAGAATTTTATATTGAGCATAAATCCAATAATCTCGGTTTTCAGTTCATTTAGGAATCAGAGTATGTCTCTTGTAAGACGATCTTACGAGTCTTTGTATGTGAGACGGGTCAACCATACCGACATTCACAATAAAAAAAGTATAGGCAAAAACTTGTGTAAGACTGTCTCACGAGTTGTATTTTGTGATACGGATATCTTATTTGGATCATCAATGAAAAAATATTATTTTTTATGCTGAGAGTATTATTTTTTATTGTGAATATCGGTATGATTGACTCGTCTCACAGATAAAGATTCGTAAGACCGTGTCACAAGAGATCTATTCTAAAAAGTGATACTTTCAGCATAAAAAATAATTCTTTTTTATAGATGACTCAAATAAGATATTTGTCTCACAAAATACGAGTCGTGAGACCGTCTTATACAAGTTTTTACCTATGAATTATTATTATCTATTATAAGACGATCTCGCGAATATTTATCTGTGAGACGGGTCAATCCTACCGATATTCATAATAAAAAAGTAATACTCTTAACATAAAAAATAATATTTTTCATGGATGACCCAAATAAAAGACATGTCTAACAAAATACGACCCGTAAAACCGTCACACACAAGTTTTTGCCTTCGAATATTCTTCGGACTGGTTTGAGCAACATATGTACATGTTTGTTATTATATATTATAATATTAGAATTACACACACACAATACTAAAAATGAACCAATCAAATTGTCGATCGATTTGTATTTTAAATGCACCGACTAACGAATCAGTTAAAAGAAATAAAATTCTTATCCAGCATGTATGACGCCTGAATTCTACCAATATAATTAATTACAAACTATAGATCGATGCAAACGGTTCACGAGATTTAATTATTATTAATAGAATAGATTATGAAGATTTCAAAAAATATGGTTAAAAAATGGTTATTAATATATATCCTTTAAAAACATTCACATCATATAGAAATAACATGTTAGCGGCGGCGGAGTCACCCTCGGGTCAGGACTCATGGTGGGCTCCTGCTCCATCCAATTATTTTTAATAAAAAATTTAGTAGTTTAATTTTTGGTTTTTTTTAAATTTTTTTGTTTTTTAGTATTTTTTAGCCCTGCCTTATTGATATAAATATGGGGAAAAAAATTGAACTATGAGGAATTTTAAAAACGGTCTTCTACAAATATCTATAATCAAAAATGTGATTTTTGTCGCATTTCGATCAAAAGGTTGAAATACTTAGTATAAGATGAAATTTAAAATTAACTTTGATTTTAAAATATATATTTTAGACCATTTTTTTATTAACAAACAATATATTAAGTGGAGTTAATATGAAGTTATTATATATTTTATTATATCAATATTTTATTTATATTAATATTAAAAATTTTATAGAATTTTAAATTTTTAGTATGATATAGTGTATATTTATAAGGATTCATTTTGAGAAAAGTGAAGTAATTAACCTTTCAAAATATTCAAAACATCAATATATATATATATATATATATATATATATATATATATAAATATATGTGTTATTCTATTATTTATCAATGATTTGAATTTTAAATATAATTCTTTGAATGATGTATCAAGTTTTTTGCTTTCTATTAATGTTCATCTTATTATTTGATGTTTGTCAATGTACAAATCTATTCATTAATTCTTTTAACAGTTGACTTTAAAAACTGATGTTAACTGATTTTTGTCTTTGACATAAATGATTACTAAGAGTCAAAAAATATGAAAATTCAGGTTTGGATTCAAAATAAAGACATATACAATTCAGTCGATCTAGGAGTCAACAAAATAAAATTTTCAACAAAAATAACCGACCGAAGTGAATAAATTTAAAAATCGGTTCAAATTATTTGGAAGTTCGAATTTAATTTTTTAAAATACCGATTAGTTTGGTTCGATTCAGTTTTAGGTTTTAATATAAAATTTCGGTTAATTAAACAAACTACTTTTTAAAAAAATTTATATAATAAAATTTTTTTATAAAGTTATTAGTATATAAATATTATAAATTTCTTATAAAATTTTACTAGACGATAGAATTAGACTTACAAATATATATTTTCAATAAAGAAAATTAACTTTATTTAATTCGATTTTATATTACATTTTTTCATTAAAACTTGATTTAAAAAAATAAAAGTTCGGTTTGGTTTATTAGGTTTTCGTCGTAAAGTTTGTTTGGTTCGTTTTGTCGAAAAAAATCCGATTAGTTTGATTTTAATCAAATATTCATCTATACTAATGTCTAACTCAAGACAGAACCAACCTCAAGTATTTTTGAATCTCGACTTCGCCCTTGCATGTTAGCTAGTAAGCAATTGAGCATGCATTAAAAAATTTTAAGAAGTTGGAGGGTGGACATTCATTACATATAATTTGTGTTTAAAAAAGATCGTAAACTGATAAATGTAAATATAATTAAATAAAACAATAAAAAAGATCAAGCTATAGATTGAATCGACCGAGAGTGACACTACGCGACATTGTTATGAAGTATTACATTATAAATATATAACAATATAAAAAATTGACGATAAAAACCATACTCCATGAAAAAATCAGTCAATCAAAAAAATATTTAATCACAACATCTATAATACTTTATTAAGTTTGAGGCACTTAGAGTAACTAACTTTGGTGTCATGGTCTGTTTTATTAGTTATATATATTAATAAACTATTAGAATTTTAATGTAAGTTATATGTAGTTCAATGGATAGAATCATTGTCATTTAGGGTTAGGTTATAGGTTCAATTCCTACTAAGGTCATTTTTTTATTTTTTAATTTATATATCAAAATTACAGTGTAGCTCATCACTATTTCTTATAATTATATTTTGATCCTCATTTAATTATAAATAAAATGAATTATAAAAAATATTATACAAGCACGTAACGCGTGCGTCGATGTACTGTATACATGAATTACAAGCAATATTACACGGACAATTATAAGACAACCAATAAATACGGGATAATTGTGTCAAATATTCTCGTGAAATCCTTGTTGAGCTAATACTCATATGAGTATTTACAAATTTACATATTTACAAATTTATTTACAAATGTATTAAATAATACATGTTTACAAATTTATTTCTAATAAATATATTTAAATTAATTTTAATAAATGTAAATTATAATTATAAATATTTAATTATCTATCTAATTATTTTAAGAATATATATTTAATTAGTATTTGGGGCATTTGGGGCATTACAATAAAATTTACAAAATTAATCCATCATTTTAAAATCATACCAAACACCATGTTATTTATCCCATCATACTATTAATCCATATATCTCATTTTTTAATAATTTTAATTATTAAGCATTTATTTATTCTATCAAACATGTCAAATGTAACTTTAATAAATAAATATTAATTAACAATTTATTTATTCCCTTTCTTGATATGAACGTGCCACCTCCACGCCTACCCGCCTTCGTGGCTTAATACAAAAAATTTATTTCCAATTCGATCCCATTTGATTTGAGTTGACAGTATACACAAGTATTCTCCGTGGATCTTGTTGTTTTTCGCGAATAAACGAGGAATACTCTAATTTCATCGGAATTTTTTTTATATCTTTGGTGGTTGCTGTTTTTGGGAATCTGAGAAACAAATGCGTAGGATGATTTTTCGGTTTCTGATGCAAGTGGTTTTTGATTAGCCCGATCATGTGGAGGAAACTGATGAGGGCATTCCGTAGATGTACGAGGATTATGATCCTCTCGTTGCTTGGTTTTTCTGTGTTTGTTCCTGTTTTTCTACTGTCTCATAGGCTCAAGCATATTAATTACGAAGGCGAGTGGTTTTTTTGGCACGTGTGTTGTGTGTTTTTTTGGTGGGTTTTATTCTGTTTTGTGATTTTCCCTGTTCTTCTCTGGTTGCAGTGTCCAAAGAATTCGTGGAAGATTTGTCAATCATTGTATGAATTTCTCTTATTTGGAGCTTGACTGATTAGTTATATTACTTGTTTAGCTGATGCGCAGACGGGTTTTTTTTGCATATGTATCTCTGTGGTGTTGAAGTATTTATTGTAGTAGTTGGTGAATTGATCTTGCGTTTGTTTGCTTTGATGTGGATTATGTTATTTGATTCCTTCTGTTGAAAGCGTAGTTGCCTAGACTTTGACTTTGTTCTCCCACTTTCTTCTAGCAGTTGACGAAGGTTGCGAAAGTTTTAAGAATTATGAATCAAGATATCACTTTTTCAAACGACTTCGTGTTTGGATTTGGTTAACTATTTCTTTTCCCTCATCAATAGTATGCAGCATCAATTCACACACGAGTCTCAAACTTCGAAGATTATAGCATCTGAATGCGAGTTTTTTTTATATATAAAAAGCTGAAGTAATTTATGCTGCATATTTTTCTTGTACAGAAACGCCGAGCGGAGGCTCACACTCTTAATGTAATAGAGCAGGTAACCAACCATATGCCTAATTTGTTTGACAGATGTCATGTATTAGTTTATTTTGTTTTTATTATTCCTAATTGTGATTTTGTTGTTAGGAGGATGGTGAAGGCTTGAAAGAACCACTCCTAGTGGTATACAAAGATAATACCTCAAATTCTGGAGGTAGTTTTAGTTCTGATGAGGATAAAAGATCTGTTGAATCTATAGTTTCTGCAGATGGTGCTGACCTTTCAGTAAATAATGGTTGGTATTGTTCATATGTGTTTTTTCAAGATTAAATATTGTTTTTTCATAGAATTTTTGAATCACATTTGACTATGATCTTGTTGCAACTTCAGCTGCCAGATCTGATTCAAAAGATGGTACGCAGAAAAGGCAGCAGGAGGATTTGCGTGGAACTAAGGTACAATAATCTGGTCGATCTAAATGCCTTTATATTCATAATTTTTTGTTTCATTGTTCTATTTAAACTTATGGATAATGAAAAATTTTATATACCCTCGGCATACATACAGGATCACTCGTTACAATTCACATAACATGTGCTTTAAGTTTCCGGAATTTTGTTTTTAAGTTGGATCATGAAGGTGTCGGCCAAGTGGGCAAATAAATGAGGGGGACCAGTCAATACATGTATTAAAAACGTGGGTTGGTTGTAGGCAAATTTGAAGAGGAATTGTTTTACGCGTATAAAACGCGTGTTCACACGGACAGGGGCTCCATAAATAGAGCTCCTCCCTTCATTCTGAAATCATCACTTCTTCGAGTTTTCTCATATCTTATAAGCATTTGAGTGCTTAGTTCTATAATATTTGTGAGGTGTTTTGTTCTCATGTATTAAGAGAGTGCGTGTTCTCTTTAGAAACACAGTGAGTGAGTTGTACACCACAAAATATTATAGTGGAAATTCTTTTCATCTTGCCCGTGGTTTTTACCCTAATAATTTTTAGGGGTTTTCCACGTAAATCTCGGTGTCCATTTTATTCTTTATTTTCGATTTTTATTATCTCAAATTCCGCACGTGGGACCAACAAGTGGTATCAGAGCCTTGGTTTAAAATTTCTTAAAATTCTGAGTATGCTCTGTGGTTGCAGCCTAGACTGATCTTCCACATCAAAAAAGATTTTTTGAGATTTTTTATTTAAGGCGGTATTATTTTGTCCGGTCTTCTAAAATTGTTGTAGACATGATGGCGGGAAGGTATGAGATAACAAAGTTCAACGGAAGCAATTTTATACTGTGGAAAATAAAGATACAAGCAGTTTTAAGAAAGGAGAATTGCTTGGCGGCTATTGGAGATAGACCGGTGGAGATTGCGGATGATGGAAAGTGGAACGAGATGAATGATAATGCTGTTGCCAATTTACACTTGGCTATAGCAGACGAAGTTTTGTCAAGTATCTCTGAGATAAAAACAGCCAAAGTTATCTGTGATACTCTAACAAAGATGTACGAGGTTAAGTCGCTACACAACATGATTTTCCTAAAGAGAAGGCTTTATACTCTTCGGATGGCGGAATCCTCATCGATGACCGACCATATCAACACACTAAATACTCTATTTGCCCAACTCACTTTCATGGGGCATAAAATAGGGGAAAATGAACGTGCGGAGCTTCTACTTCAAATTCTACCAGATTCATATGATCAACTTATCATCAACATAACCAACAATATTCTTATGGGCTTTCTAAGATTCGACGATGTCTTGACTGCGGTTCTCGGAGAAAAAAGCCGGCACAAGAATAAGGAAGACAGGTTGGTAACTTCGAAGCAGGCAGAGGCTTTGCCGATGATAAGAGGAAGATTTATGGACCGTGACTCCAGTGGGAGCCAAAGGCGAGGTAGATCAAAGTCCAGAAGTAAGAAGAAAAATATTTACTGCTTCAAATGTGGCGGTAAAGGGCACTTCAAGAAAGATTGTACGAGTATCGAGAAGAGTTCTCAAGGAAATGTGGCTAGTACTTCAGGCGGTGGTGAAATATTATTCAGCGAAGCGGCAACTGTTGCGGAAGGCAGGCACAAATTTTGTGACACATGGATTATGGATTCAGGAGCAACGTGGCACATGACGTCTCGGAAAGAATGGTTTGATCATTATGAACCAGTCGCAGGAGGATCTGTATTCATGGGAAATGATCATGCCTTGGAAATCGCTGGGGTCGGTACTATCAAAATTAAAATGTTTGATGGCACCATTCGCACCATACAGGAGGTACGACATGTGAAGGGACTGACGAAAAATCTTTTGTCCTTGGGGCAATTGGATGACATCGGGTGCAAAACTCGGATTGAGAACGGGATCATGAAAATTGTGAAGGGAGCGCTTGTGGTTATGAAGGCGGAAAAGGTTGCTGCAAATCTGTATGTACTTTTAGGGAAAACACACAAAGAGGCAGAACTAGCAGTTGCATCAATTGGTTCAGGAGATGAATTAACAGTGTTATGGCATAGAAAGCTCGGGCATATGTCAGAACGAGGGTTGAAAATTCTCTCAGAACGGAAGCTGCTGCCGGGACTTACAAAAGTGTCACTACCATTTTGTGAGCACTGTGTTACCAGTAAACAACACAGATTAAAGTTTGGCACTTCTACTGCCAAAAGCAAAAGCATATTGGAGCTGATTCATTCGGATGTTTTGCAAGCACCGGTTGTATCCCTAGGAGGAGCGAGATACTTTGTCTCGTTCATTGATGATTTCTCTAGGAGATGTTGGGTGTATCCAATCAACAAGAAATCAGATGTTTTCCAGATCTTCAAAGATTTCAAAGCGCGGGTTGAACTTGATTCTGAAAAGAAAATCAAGTGTCTCAGGACTGATAATGAAGGAGAATATATCAGTGATGAATTTAATGCATATTGTCAACATAAGGGCATCAAGAGACAATTCACGACGGCTTACACACCTCAACAGAATGGAGTGGCGGAGCGGATGAACAGAACCTCGTTGGACAGAACAAGAGCTATGTTGAGGATTGCAGGTCTAGAAAAGTCATTTTGGGCGGAAGCAGTCAAAACCGCTTGTTATATTATCAATCGTTCTCCTTCAGTGGCGATTGATCTGAAGACTCCGATGGAGATGTGGACCGGGAAGCCGACAGATTATTCTTATTTGCATACATTTGGAAGTCCTGTGTACGTTCTGTACAATGAGCAAGAAAGATCGAAGTTGAATTCGAAATCCAGAAAATGTATCTTCTTGGGTTATGCTGATGGAGTAAAGGGGTTTCGCTTGTGGGATCCTACTGTTCACAAGCTTGTCATCAGCAGGGATGTTATCTTCGAGGAAGATAAAGTAAAGGGAGACAAAGGCACACCGAATTCAGAAACTACTATTTTTCAGGTGGAAAATAAGACGGACGAAGGTCAAGTTTCTTGTGAAGCAGTACCAGAGCACGAAGAACAAGAACATGTTGAGTCTGAAGTTTCCAATGTGGGGCAGTCAACTCGATACAGAAGACCACCAGGTTGGCTTTCAGATTATGTCACTGAAAGCAACATTGCATATTGTCTATTATCAGAGGATGGTGAGCCATCGAGTTTCCACGAGGCTACTCATAGCTCGGATGTATCCTTATGGATGATAGCAATGCAAGAAGAGTTGGAGCATTAGACAGGAATAAAACTTGGGATCTTGTTACACTACCACAAGAGAGGAAAGCCATTGGAAACAGATGGGTCTATAAGATCAAGCGTGATGGCAATAACCAAGTGGAGCGGTATCGTGCCAGATTGGTGGTAAAAGGGTATGCTCAGAAAGAAGGCATTGACTTCAATGAGATATTTTCTCCTGTGGTTCGACTTACAACAGTCAGAATGGTGCTGGCATTGTGTGCGGTGTTTGACCTACATCTAGAACAGCTAGATGTGAAAACAGCATTTCTTCATGGAGATCTTGAAGAAGAAATCTATATGCTCCAGCCAGAAGGTTTTGCGGAAAAAGCAAAGAGAACTTGGTTTGCAGGTTGAACAAATCTCTGTACGGTCTCAAACAGGCGCCGAGGTGTTGGTACAAGAGATTTGATTCCTATATCATGAGCCTTGGATACAACAGATTGAGTGCAGACCCTTGTACGTATTTCAAGAGGTCTGGTGATGATTATATCATTTTGCTGTTGTATGTGGACAACATGTTGGTAGCAGGCCCCAACAAAGATCAGGTCCAAGGATTGAAGGCACAATTGGCTAGGGAATTTGATATGAGGGACTTGGGACCAACAAGATTCTAGGGATGCAAGTTCACCGAGATAGAAGTAATAGAAAGATTTGGCTTTCCCAGAAAAATTATTTGAAGAAAATCTTGCAACGCTTCAACATGCAAGATAGTAAGCCAATTTCGACCCCTCTTCCTGTTAACTTCAAGTTATCCTCCGAGATGTGTCCTAGCAGTGAAGCAGAGAGGATGGAGATGTCTCGAGTACCATATGCATCAGCAGTGGGAAGTTTGATGTTCGCTATGATATGTACAAGACCGGACATTGCTCAAGCAGTGAGAGCAGTTAGTCGGTATATGTCGAATCCTAGACGAGAGCATTGGAGCACTGTTAAGAGGATCCTTAGATACATTAAGGGTACCTCGAATGCTGCATTATATTATGGAGGATCGGATTTTACACTCAGGAGCTATGTCGATTCAGATTATGCAGGTGATCCTGATAAGAGGAAATCTACTACTGGTTATGTGTTTACACTTGCAGGAGGAGCAGTAAGCTGGGTTTCAAAACTGCAGACAGTTGTGGCGTTATCTATAACAGAGGCAGAATACATGGCAGCTACTCAAGCTTGCAAGGAGGCAATATGGACTAAAAGGTTATTGGAGGAGATTGGGCACAAACAAGAGAATGTTCCTTTGTTTTGTGACAGTCAGAGTGCCTTGCACATCGCAAGGAATCCAGCATTTCATTTCAGGACGAAACACATTGGAGTACAATTTCATTTTGTGCGAGAATTAGTAGAGGAAGGAAGCGTGGATATGCAGAAGATCCATACAAAGGATAACATAGCTGATTTTCTGACCAAGCCAGTGAACACTGATAAGTTTGAGTGGTGTAGATCCTCAAGTGGTCTAGCAGAAACGTAAGCAGCAGGGAATGGCAAGATTGAAAGATGTGTGGAGATATGTTTGATTCTCAATCAAATCTCCAAGTGGGAGAAATGTCGGCCAAGTGGGCAAATAAATGAGGGGGGACCAGTCAATACATGTATTAAAAACGTAGGTTGGTTGTAGGCTAATTTGAAGAGGAATTGTTTTACGCGTATAAAACGCGTGTTCACACGGACAAGGGGCTCTATAAATAGAGCTCCCCCCTCCTGCATTCTGAAATCATCTTTTCTTCGAGTTTTCTCTCATCTTATAAGCATTTGAGTGCTTAGTTCTATAATATTTGTGAGGTGTTTTGTTCTCCTGTATTAAGAGAGTGCGTGTTCTCTTTGGAAACACAGTGAGTGAGTTGTACACCACAAAATATTATAGTGAAAATTCTTTTCATCTTGCCCGTGGTTTTTACCCTAATAATTTTTAGGGATTTTCCACATAAATCTCGGTGTCCATTTTATTCTTTATTTTCGGGTTTTATTATCTCAAATTCCGCACGTGGGATCAACAGAAGGGGCAGTGAATCTAACATTTTCACTGCGATATAAGAAGCACTGATGATCCACCTCTGAACTGCTCCATTTTGTCTGGTTTATGATGGCTGGGATCATGCCATGTAGTAAATCGATTATATGCCTCAGGTGCCATGAGTTCAAGGATGAGATCAGGCTGTTTTATTTGTTCATGTTCTTTCATACCTTCACCCCAATGCATATTTCTTTATTTAACCATTGTTCGTTGGGGGTGCTTGTTCACAAAGCCAACGCATATTTCTTTGTTTAACCATTGTTCGTTGGGGGTGCTTGTTCATAGAAAGTCTTCTCGTTACTCTGTGAAATGTAATATTACTTTTCATTTTCATTTTGTTATTTTATTTTATTTTATTTTGTGGGTGGGTGGAGGGATGTCTCCTTTCCTTCTCTCTCTCATTTCCTTTTAGCTCCATTGTGTTCCCCAAATAATCCTTCGTTTTTCTTTTGCTTGATAAAGGAAATGTCCCATTTAGACACAGTTCCAAACAACACGGATGTACCTAACATGCCAAGGAGGATACTAGATGAGAAGTTAAAGGAGATAAAAGACCAGGTTATTAAGGCAAAAGCATACTTAAATTTTTCACCGGCAAATGGCAGTTCTCATTTTGTGAAAGAATTGAAACTTCGAATTAAAGATGTTCAGCGAGCCATGAGTCAATGCACTAAAGATTACCGTGTGTCTCGAAGGTATAGCATTTTCCTCAGTCTTTACATTTCATCCATGCCAAAAGAGCTTTTTATAGTTGAGTGAAATAATTTGATTTGCGATAGTGACAAGCAACATTCATTGTTATGTGTGATAGCCACTACTATCGTTCACAAAACTTGTAAGTGATGTTGGATGGCTTGGTAAACATTTAATAGTTCTATTATACCAAACAAAATGTTGCCTTTCATTTTCCAAGAATTGGATGTTAGTTGTAGTTTTAGAACGGTTGTTTTCTGGCAATCCATTTATAGTCAGTTGGTCATGTATTAAACCAATTTCAAGATCTCAAACCTCATATTTAAAGGCGAGTGCTATTATTTCCTTATTTTTCTAGATATCCATTAAATTGACTTGGTGATTTGATCTCCCTTATTTATCCTGGAAAAGATTTTTAATATTTAGTCAATTGATAGTATATTTGGCTTGTTAGTGCTTTCTCTCGAGGCTCTTGCAGAAAAGCTAAAACAGCAACTTCTATACTGATAAATAGACCAAATTATATTTTAGTTTTATTATGATATTTCACTCCATAGAAATATATATATTAGGTTTTAACTTGGTGGAATAACAAGCTACTGTTCTATGAAAATTCATTAAGGTTAAAGATAAATTAACACTGCTTCTTCAGTGCTTTACAGAAAATGAAAGCCATGGATTCTACTTTGTTGAAAGCTAGTCGTATATACCCTGATTGCACTGCTATGGTGAAAAAACTTCGTGCTATGACCTATAATGCTGAAGAGCAGGTCAGGACACACCGGACTCAAGAAAAATTTCTTAAAGAGCTTGGTGGAAGAACCATCCCTAAAGGTCTTCACTGCCTTTCTATGAGATTGACTGCTGAATATTATGCTTTGGAGCCCGAGGAGAGGGAGTTCCCTAACAAACGTAAACGACAAGATCCTGATCTTTATCACTTCGCTGTTTTCTCTGACAATATATTGGCTTGTTCAGTTGTTGTGAACTCAACTGTTTCGATGGCTAGGGTTAGTGGTCTGCTTTGCTGCTCTTTCTTCCTGGTGACACATGTTTCCATTTTCTTTCCTATTACTCATTCAAAACTTTGAGCAAATTTAATTGAAAAAAAATTGGGAATGTTCTGGTTATGGAGAAAATTTGGAATTAAGGGAAGAGTCTAATTGGAAGATCTAATAGTTTTGGGCATGCTTCTCTGTTCTAATTTTAAACTCTTCTGTGTAACATGACTTAAATCTTTAACGGCATGTTGATTGTAAATTTATACAGGGAAATATAACTTTTAATCTAAGAAGGATATCCAGTTTTTTCTGTTGTTTCTCTGTCTTTATATTTTCTTTATTTTTTAAAAATAACCACTAACCATGTTATATATATTATTCCTTTGCTTAATTACTTCATTGGTCAAGGGATTCATTAATTGAAGCCGAGTAACGTGACTACCATGATGATAGGTATTTTTATTTTTGAGAAAAATGATGATAGTTAATTTTTTTCTTCAAAAAAATGAAGGTTTGATGCTATTTTGATTAGAATACGTTTTGTGCAAAAATAAAATATATATAAAGCATTTATATTTTGTTTACGCACAATACTTTAAATACTATCTGAATGTTCTGCAAAACCTTAATGTCACGAAAACAAGTGATAGTGACAGCAAAGTAGTTTAGCGCTTATTGGTGTGTTGGGTTATTAGAAATGACTCGATGTTGCTTCTCAGTCATGCATATGAATCTGGTACTATAATGTAACCAAAATTTCTTTACTTGACAGGAACCCGGAAGAATAGTATTTCATATAGTGACAGATTCGCTTAACTTCCCATCTTTGTCAATGTGGTTCTTATCAAATCCTCCCGACAAAGCTACCGTTCATGTTGAGAGCACAGACAGTTGTCAATGGTTATCAACCAAATACGATGTAACCACAAAGAAGGAAGCTTCTGTTGATCCACGATACACTTCCGAGCTGAACCACCTTCGATTTTATTTACCAGATATTTTTCCTCATTTGAATAAGATCATCCTTCTTGATCACGATGTGGTGGTGAGAAAAGATTTAACAAAACTCTGGAGCATGAAAATGCGAGGCAAGGTAAACGGTGCTGTTCGCACATGCGATGAAGGGGAGCCTTCATTCCGCCGTATGGATATGTTCATCAATTTCACAGACCCCATACTAGCAAACAGATTTGATGCCAACACATGCACGTGGGCCTTTGGGATGAACTTGTTCGATCTACAACAATGGAGACGACAAAGTTTAACCCAAGTTTATCACAAGTACCTTCAATTGGTGAGTAGATAATACTTATTACCAGGGGAAGATGTCATAGAAAGTCGACCAGACAGAAATTTTATGTGCACTTTTTCTTAAACTGCAATTGTTAGCCTTCCAAAATCTTTTCACGTACCCCACCTCATCCCCATCTTTAGAAAATTTGGATCTGCACCCGGTCGCTTGCTTCCTGTCTCTACCTTTAATACAATGGCGTTCACAAAGTTTAACAGATTAACATCGTTTCACAGGGCAATGATCGGCCATTGTGGAAAGCAGGAAGCTTGCCCATTGGATGGATCACGTTTTATGGACATACAGTTCCTTTAAATAAGAAATGGCAGCTGCTCGGGTTGGGTTGCGACTCCAATGTGAGGCAGGAGGACATAGAACAGGCTGCGGTCATACATTACGATGGAAACTTGAAGCCATGGTTAGATATCGGGCTTGAGAAGTACAAGCTCTTCTGGAAAAAACACGTCAAGTATGAGCATCCTTTCCTTCAAAGTTGCAATATCCACAAATAACTTGGTCGGGAATCAGAAGTTTCATGTATGAATTACATTTTGTAAGCGTCACATTTTTTTATACATATTTGTTTCTCATTTTTTTAAAGCAATTTTAATGTAAATTTCCACTCCTTGTTTAAAAATATATTTTAATCTGCTGTAACATATTTTTAACGTTGAATTTATTTTAGCCGTAACATGCCAAAATTTGGTGGTACTATTCTTCCTCAATATTGTGTACATGCAACTGATGAAAAACTACTCGTCTGCAATGTGGATCCTCATATGTCATCGCGCTATTAATTATTCATTAGTAAATAATTTTTTACAATTAATTTGGATTCGAACAAATTAATTATAATGTTATGTTTATCATTATCCTTTCTATTTATTTTTTTTTCAAAAAATTTAAAAACTTCATTGAACAGACTAGTTTTAAAATTTCTGAAACTAATTTAGATATAAAAAGATGTCCGAAAAAATTTGTGTGTATTGATTTCATAATATAATGTTCTTTTTAATAATTATCATAATTAAAACATCTTATAATATATAGGCTGTTCAAATATAGAGGTGAGATGTCATGTGAAGTTCTTGAGGCAGTATGATTTCATCAAATGATCGGTTTTAGGCCCTCACTTTTTTGCTTTGGTACAGGATCAGGCTTATCCTATGCAGGCTCTATCGAGAATTCGGAGGTCAAGGGCCGAGACTTCGAAACCTAAGCAAATAACCCATATGAGGTCGACTGGTCTAAGGTTGGGGAATCGGTCCATCATTGGGCGGGCGGTTATGAGATGGCGTGTCTATCCAATGTGTCTGAGTGGAAGGGCCGAGCACGTCCCTGGTTAAGAAGCAATCAAGTTGCTGCTTGTATGTTTTTGACTTTATATATGTTCGGACCACAGCAGTTTTCAGAGTAGAAATACATAGTTAAAGTTCTCAGGTTATGCACACGATTGAAATTTGAATAGTTGGCAGGCCATGAATACATAAATACCCACTTTGAACCGAATTCAAAGTAATGAAATGGGATGAAACATATCACGATTTCAAGATCAACCCTTCTGGCAGTTATCAGTAAAAGTACCATCATTTCAAAGAACCGTAGCATTTTCTGAATACTCATGGAAATAAAAACATTTCAAGGATAATCACCTTGAAGAGGTAGCATTTTCGGAATTTATATAAATTACTAGCAAAAACACTTCCTACAAAAATTAGAACTTGTTCGAACGACCACCGCCAAATATATCATGCCTGGTGGTAGTGATGCAGCTTGTACAACAGCACTTTTCCAGCAGCATTACCCAATGCCATAAAACCCCCATGCGGGCTGAAGTCCATACAGGTTGGATACTGCAACGTCCTGTTTGATGGAGGCCAGTTTGAGAAAACAGTGAATGATGGAACATGAATTAGCTTCAAGCTGTTCTTCTTCATTCTAGAGCTGATAGCAAGAATTTGGGCATCGGGGTTAAATTTCACAAAATCAACCTTAGTTGTCAAGTTCTCTATTGCTTTGAGTGGTTTCTTCTTCGAACCCAAGAATTCATCTCTATCATAAACATTAACGATACCACTATCTGAACCTGCAGCAAACAAATTTCCAACTGGGGAAGTACACAGAGCTGAATTATTTATGCAACCTTCATCTATACCTATATGAAAGCAAGACATAGTTCTTATATCCCAGTGGTAAATCCGGCCATCACCACCAGAACTGAGCAATCGCTGTCCATCTTTAGTGAATGCTACTGATCGAACAGTTCCATTCATTTTCAGGGTTCCGATGAGTTCCTTGGTCTTGGATGAAACTAATAAGATATACCCTTCATGGCCAAGAAAAGCAATGATATTTGAATCAGGGGAAACCTCAAATGACTCCAAGCTTTTCTCCTCCCTTCCCGTGAGAGGGCCTATTTTATCCACCCTGGCCTTGATTAAATCAAAGCTATAAGCAAACTTTCTTCTTCCCGATATGATAACCTGAGATCCATCGGGTAAAAAAGAGGCATTTCTGATTGGACAGTCTTCAAGGAATATGCTTTGGATCTTTTCATTCTTCTTTCCATCAATTTGAAAGAAATTTAATTTCCGATCCAATCCACCAACAAGCAGCAACTGTGCGTTATTGTGGAACTGAACAGAATTTATTGGAGCTTTCGAAGGATCCTTCACATTTGCATCTATCAGTTTCGAGTACTCGAGAAGGCCAGGTAATAGTTTCATACCCCGCTTTACAACAAGATCTCCATTTGTTCTAAGGATATTATCAATATCTTCAGGATCCTCGTAACCACTTGCCATCACCACCCCACTTTCTTTATCCGAATCATCATCAGAGCTATAATCTCTCAGCTGTGCATTGGGTCGTGCCCAATCAGTACCTGGATTCATTTTAACATGCTGCGCTCTCAATCTTGCTATGTATGCAGATCCAGAAATCACACTTTCATTCTCTTCCTTCCTTAGTTTGCGCAATCTGTTAACTTTAGATATATCTACAGTAATTTTCTCCTCCTCTTCATCCACCCAAACAGGTTTTCTTTGCTTGTTTCCCTCTCCTCCCTCAACACCTCTTTTACTCATCTCCACATCCTCTTCATACACAGACAACACACAATTCGCAGACCTGTCAGTAAAAAACAATGTGGAGCCATTGTCGACCCCATCTCCGCCGCCTTCTTCATCGTCCTTCCCAAATTCAAGAGGTGAGAACAAGGAGCCAAACAAACAATTCTCCAGCTTCTTCATTTCCTTCTCCTGTTCAATTTCCGTTGTTTCATCTTTTTCCTTTCTCCCACGTTTTCTCTTCTGATTCTTTTTAACATCCAAATCAAGTTCTTGACCACCTTCAAACCTTTCTTCCTCTGCTTGAGCAAGTGTAACCTCATCTTTATCCCTCTTCTTTTTCTTGGTTGACTCCTTGGGAATAGTGTTTTGAGAAATCAAACTCGTCATAAAAAATGCGACAACAGATCCAATCCAGCTAAGTCAAATAAAAAAGTCAAACATTAAGATACTAATGCAAACAGATCGAATTAACTCCAATAAATATAATTCCATGTTGTGCACCTTCATGATTAAGATTGAACGAAAAAATTACATTTTTCACGCAAAATTCTAAGTTAATACCAGGAAACACAGAAACAAGGCTAGGTAACACAATCACGTACGTACTAATAACCCGTTTTCAGCTCACGAGTTTTAAAATTTCAAAAATCATCATTTACAACATCAAGCGCCCCGACTTCACAAATTAAAATACATGATTACGACGGATACAAAATAGTAAACTTGACACCAATGAATACGAACCTAAGTACTTACCGTAGGTCAAATTGCCGAGAAGAACAGAAGCGGCGGCTCTCAAGCTAGGGTTTAGATGTAGTGAAGTGAGGGAGAGATGGGACGAAATTTAGATGCTTAAGAAATAAATTGTTAATTTGTTTTGAAAAATATATTAAGCGACGGTTTTTTAAGCAACGGTCTAAAAAAAACCGTCGCTATATTAAAACCGTCGCTATATTAATCGGCGGTTTTTTATAAAAACCGTCGCTAGCGACGGTGTTTAATGAAAGTCGCACTTGATGTGCGCGAAGATATTAAATTTACGCAAAAAATAATGTATTAAATTTACACAAATAAACTACTACGCAAAAATTAAAATTATGTATTAAATTTTCTGTAAAAAAAAAGCTTTAAAACCTGATGTTGCGCGAAGAAATGCAATTCCACGTAACGCTGAAAAATCGCACCGAGTAGCAAATCTACAAAATAAAAACGAAATAGTTAGTAGAAAATAAAAAGCCGAAACTTCGAAAAATTTATAGAGATTCGTTACTACAAGAGATAGACGAAAATCGCTTATGTAAAATGTTCGCGAACCTCGGTATATATAGAATCATAGCGACGGGTTAGGAGAAAACCGTCGCGAGTTGCGACGAAAAGGTATTTAACCGTCGCTAATAGCGACAGCTTCTTAAAACTGTCGCCGATCTTGGCTTCTTAAAAAACCGTCGCCGTTAGAGACCGTTGCTTAAAAGCGATGGTTTTTAGAACACCGTCGCTTATTTTTATCAGCGGTTAAAACGTCGCAATATTAGCGACAATTTATGTTAAACTGTCGCTAAAATAGCAATAAATCTGTCGCTAAATGAGCGACGGTTTAATAGCGACGGGTTGTAGTGAATCGACGACCGTCGCAATAAATCGCGACAGTTTTTGATACCGTCGCAATATTAGCGAGAGTTTATAGAAAACAATCGCAAAAATAGCGACGGTAATCTATACACCGTCGCTAAAGAAGCGACGGGTTGTTGTGAATCGTCGCTTATTTTATTTAGCGACGGTGCTATTTATAACCGTTGCTATATAGCGACGGTTAAAACAAAACCGTCGCACATATAGCGACGGCTTACGTAAAACCGTCGCTATGCGATCCGTTTTTTGTAGTGAATGCGATTTACTAAATACATACTATGAAATGACAATTATGAGGACCACAAAGTGTTTTTCCGTCTGGATTGGTTGAATTTTCATTTGCAGGTCTAGCATTAGTGATAGTGGGATAGGGATGATCTGCAATGCCTATCCTGAGACATTGTCGAAGCTTCTACTTTCTCTTTGTCCTATCATCACTTTCAAGTAATCTCATACCCCTCTTTCAGACCCTTATAGTTGACTCTTAAGTACATTGCCAAGCTTTTTGTATACAGGTGGCATTCACTTTGCTGCAGCCCAGCTGCCTTCTCTTTATGGACTGCGATATGACCATCTGTGATCCCAATCCTGAAAAATCTACCAACACAGAGGAATATTACACGGAATTACAGAGAACACACGACAGCAAGCATCACCTTATGCTCCAAAAGCTAATTATCAAGCACAGCCAGTTGAAGAAACCAAGCTTAATTATGGGTTTTTTCTGGTTTGGACTTGAGTTCCTATCAACTATAACTTCTCTATTTTTGTTCTTGGCATGGAGTTTCTTTTTATGGCCTAAATAAGAGGTTTTTGGTGCGGGCTTGTGGTCGAATTGTCCTAACCTTAGTTACTTGAATCTTAACTCTTGTGGAATTTTACATCCAGGGTATTTTTTAAAATTCGTTAGGGCTAGCTTGGTGTCTCCTCTTTGAAAGTTAATTGTTTCTTTGAACAAGTTTCACTACTTTAATGTCTTTGATCCCAGAGAGGCTGCTACTTCAATGCCGTGATCTAGAAAGTGTGCACGTATTAGATTACCCCAGCAAGCTGGTTAAAACCATCGAGACTCGGGTATATAAGCCGAACTTATCAAGTCTCTCCATTATGAGTCCGTTAAAAGATTTTTGGTACATTTTTTATTTTGTTTTAGCGCAATTCCCCTTTCTCAATGATGTATTTTGCACACCGATGTTTAACTTGTCAGACCATGCAAAAGTACAAGGCTTGTGAAATTTCTGAAACAAGCTTTAATTTGATTGACAAATGATTCCATATTCTTGAAACTCGGATGTGATGCCTTCATTTTCCGTGCTGGCTAACACCACTAGCAACTTGAATGAACTATATGCAGGCCCATGGAGAATTTTCGTCTGTAGTAAATCGTAATCCTTAGAAACGCCTACCGATGGCTCCAAAAGAGTTCAAGTTCCATATTTTCACAGCCCTCAGGTTAAAACTGCTACCCCTCACAGTCTCGCAAAGAACGGTAGTAGAAAAGTAGGAACATATTGCTTATATGCACATTTGGCTTGGCTCATCATTTGCTTGAATATTTATGATCAGCCTCTGATCCTGATCATTTTAACTCACTTCAGCCAGCTGATGCTGAGGAAAAATGGCAAAGAGCCGTGAAACGCCGATGCACAGTGATTGCAAACTCGTAGAATATTTGTCATTTGGGAATCAAGCTGCTTGGACGTTTCAATTTATTTATATATCCTAAGGTTCTTCTGCTCAACATTTAGCATTAATTATCTCTATTATGGAACGCCCAAGGATGCATAAATTAATTATAATTTTATTATTAACAATGAAATAATATATCAAATTTTAAATTCATATAATTTATTTATTTATTAATTACACAAATAGAATGAATTTTAAATGACATCATTATTGAGTGAATTTGAAATTTATTGTAATTAACATTGAATATCATATAAAAATGCAAGAGTGAATAAGAAATTCACGATATTTTTCCTCTAAAATTACAAAAATACAACTGTATGTATTTGAATTCATCGATCTAAATACAACTTAAATATCTTCATTTTAATTACTTCTTAAAAATTTAACATAAATACAAATTTAAGAGTGCTCAATGTAAGATAAATACAAACTAAAAAGGGGCCATATAATTGTAAAATCATCGGATTTATTTGTTACTTGGTGCAAACCTTATATGTAAAAATAATTATATTTTTTTGTAAAGATGACAAAACTCAAAGGTGGTATATGTAATTATTCATGTAATATTTTTTTTATTTGGTAAAATAATACAATATTCTTTTTGTATTTTATGTTATAAAATATAATATTAGTCAATGCATCTTCATTTTATTTTTACAATTTTAGTCTTTCGATATAAAAAATGTTGACATTTTATTACAAGCGTCAACGTCATATATATCAGTATCATATTAGCATCATTGTTGCCGTGTAGGAAAAATTTAAAATTATAAAAACGAAAATAACAAATTAAGATACAAGTTTGATAATATATAATATCAAAATTGTAAATAGATAATACAATTTTGTTATTATGTTAATCAAATGTGCCTACTTCTATTTCCACAAATAAGATATGATTTGATGAAGCTTATTAAAATTATATATCTAATATGTAAGTGTTGTAAAAATAAATCTGATAAATAATATACACGATTAAAATGCTATTTCTCTTCATTAAATGAATAAATAACCGTCACCTCAAAATTATTTTGTTAAGACAAAACTTGTGTGAGATGGTCTCACGGGTCGTAATTTGTGAGACGTATAACTTTTTTGGGTCATCTATGAAAAAATATTATTTTTTATGCTACGAGTATTACTTTTTATTGTAAATATGAGTATCATTGACATATTTCACCCATAAAATATTCGTGAAATCCTATGAGAACAGACCTATTCTTCTTTGAAATAACCAACTAATTTTGTAGAAGTTTCGCTTTCAGCCAGCTCCATATCAATGCAACAGTCTCCATCAGGTTCCATTCTTTCTTAAACCTAACAAATCTCATTACTGCTAGAGTTTAATGCCAGGAAATTACATTCCGATTAGGAAATTTCCATGGGCGATATTATTTTACAAATTTAATGATTTGTTTTTACGGAGGACATGAATTCCGGTTAATCTTTGATGGTTTTGTTTGTATTCACTTGCGGCGGCGGCCAATGCATGACGTTGTTAGAGTAGATGTCTTGTTGGCTAGGGAATTTATTGACTAAAGTGTAATAAACAATCTTTATTTTAATATAATTTAACTTTTTATGGTGCAATCAGCATAGATAAAGTCCTTGATTATACAGTTCCTAGTCAACTATTGACTTGTAGGCATCTACTCTAACAGACGTTTGGCAACAACCAGCTTGTCTTCAGTGTTATTGATTGATTTATGTATCTGCACATGCTTATACTTTTGAATTCGGTTTGTATTTCTGTACTTATAAGAGATGAGTGATGAGTTCAGGTTGAACTAAATCGCGCTTAGATGTGTCGACTAATACTTGAACTCTTTCTGCATTCAACAGATTTTTTCATCGAGTTGTGCTGCTCAAATCGGTTCGATAGGACCCTTATCACTGTTTAGAATTTAAGAAATCACATTAACGTTGTTAAATTATACACCGAAAGTTGGTAGTTCTTGAATTATTGAATAGAGCAGTTTCCAACATGTGAAAAGTTAGGTTTTCCATTGATAATGTTTTGGATGTCCCCTGCAAAGCTAATGTGAAGGCATGTGGTGTTTGGTCCGTTTGATGAGACACTGAGTGCTCATAAATGACATAAGAGGGAAACGGAACCGAATCAATTTTGCTTCTTAAACTATGTTGATTGTCCAAATCGATACATGGACTTTTGAAATTTAACCTGTTGGTATAGTTTTCGTTGAAATTTGGTCCATATATTCATTGTGAAAGATGAACTGTGTTGCCAAATTGGTGCAAGGGGTCTAGAAGATGAATCAATTTGTGTTTGCTTTATTTAAATTTGGTTAAATTCCACTTTACAAAATTGTAATTGGGATATCTAACTTTCATATAACTAATGACGTGCTTGGTTTTCTTTGATCATTTGGTGAATCCATGTGGTGCTTGGTTCATGAATTTGGATGATAAACTTTCAGATAACATTAAATTGACGTGGGAAAAACTCGAAGCCACAACTGGAGTTAGGTTATGGATCTTGGGCTTCTCATCTCAATAACTCCTTGCAAATTAATTAGCAAACCAATCAACCAACTAAACTGAGCAGAGAGTAAATGATATATTAATTATGCACCTGACGTTGCTTCTATTCTCACCCTCTTAAAAATTGAAGTCTGTAATATAAATACATACACTTTAATATGGAAAAATGAATTGACTAGTGAATGAATGGAAAGCATACACTTCAATATACTACAAGATAGGTATCTGAAGTCATTATTGGGCACATTATTGAGATTTTAGCAGCCCACACAAGAAAACTTAATGGGGACCGGAGTACTTGTTTATGTTCAAAACAATGAATACTTCACAATTCTTCAAACTATTAATATTACAACCAACCAAACATGTAGTAGTATAGACACAATCCAGCATCCTGCTCCATCTATCTCGTGTGTTTTGTCCTTTGATTTCTCCTTGTTGGACCACACAAACACAAAGATCGAACAAGCAAGTTGTGGTTGAATTTATTGACTCTTAGTTTCTGTTCTTGCATTTCTCCACGGCTCTAGGTGCTGAAACACAAAAATCAATTTGGTCAAACTACTGATTTGGTACAACTATACTCGATGGTAATGTACAGAGTGTGACAACAACAGGAAATGGCCAATTGGGAGATATAAAATCATCACTAGTAGTTCGACTGGATGTGTTCTTATCTATCTATTGCTGTCACGTATTTTTCACTAAAGAATTAACGCCTTTTTGCTTTGCATTTTTGATGTGTTTTACATGTGCACTGGTCTGAAAGTCCTCTACAGAACAAATCTTCACATTAGTCATAGCAAGATCACAACTAGCGTTTTAATTAAGAATTTTTGTGGTAACGGGTTTTTAAGTATTTTTGTATCTGATCATTTGACAGGTGATACACCAGAATACATGTTGTACTGGATAAAAGTTAGGAACTTAATGACCAGCGGAGCCCGATGGTAATAATTTTCATTTAAGATAATGGTATAGCTTGGTGATGTGTGAATCACAGCCCCACAATATATTGTTAGTTTTGAAATTTAGTTAGAAATTTTGTGCGTCCCAAGTATTCAAAACTGGTAAAATCATGATAAAAAATAACAGCACAGCTTCGAAGAAACTAACCGAGTCCTATAGCCTCTGTTCCTTTCATAATGCGTACACGCTTGCATGATCCAACGAACATCCTGTCGCATCAAATAAGGCTTTGTCTAGAATTTTGTAACTAGTATGAAATGAAGCCGTAGTTTTCTTTTCTAGTTAGTAAGATTTGGATGACTTACTCCCAAGGGACGTCGCCAACAAGCATCCAGTCCCCATCCTTGTCTTCATAAGTTGGAACATAATCAGAACCATTTAAAAGATCCACGAGCTTGCTCTCATTCATGAAGTCCATCATTCCTTGAGAATCACATTTGCCTTCAATAAAAATGGAGTTATAAAACTTACAGCAAATCACCATGAGTCCCTTTTCAGGTTACTCGAGTTTTGCCCGAGAAGGTTCAAGGTTCGGGTTAGAAGTTTTTCACTTGAGATTGAACTCTAGCAGAAGTCTTCATGGAAAAGGGACCTCTTGAGCAATATCATGCTATTTCATCTCTAGATCAAAATGAGACGATGCTATATTTTGAATGTGACCGACACTAGTTTGTAAAGTTTTTTGATATTGAATAATTAAATTGATTAGTAAGTGTGAATATTATCGACTAAATAACCAAGTTTTGAAAGTTCTATTACCCCAAAAAACTTTCAAAAATCAATGTTGTAAACTCTTAAAAGTAAAACCCGAGTCCATGTTATATTTTGTGTTTCTTGACGAAGTATTAACTTACCGATGGTGAAGGAAATGAACATTTTGCACAATGCCTCAGAGAGCTCTTGATATGCCTTGTACATCTTCAAGTCAACTTTGCGGAGGTACGGTGCACCGTCCATGCTTACTTTGACAAAAACAGCTGCTCCGCCAGCAACAGTGGTTCCCTTCTCACTGTCCTCTGAGTTCTTCTGTACAACCATAATATTTTTCCGAAACGATCGAACTGGCGGCCATCCCACGACCTGGGCCCTACAAGATTGCCATCGTGTTAGTATATATTTGAGTTCTCACAATTAATCTTGTTGGGTTTAGCTTTTTCTTGATTCCGATTTTTTATTTTCTCTCGCTGAATATTTATTATTTCTTCCTTTCTTGTTGAAAAGGAGTAATCTTTAGACAAACAGAACTAAAACGAAGAAATGAAGAAGAGACCCGGTTGAGCATACCACAAAAATGTAAACGACAAATTTTTAGAAAGAATCCCAAGTATAATGCACTAATAGAGGAAAAAGGTTTAATATTTTCTGAAAAAGTACATATATTTGAGAAGGATTACCCTTTCACACAAACACAAGTAAAACGTGAATTAAGAATAGCTTACTTAGCAGGAGGCTTCACTGGATCATTAGACCTAGGTAGCAGATTCTTTTCCTTCCCATGCGACACATCACTCTCCTCGGACGAGAGATTCAGCTTCAAATCCACAGTTTCTCCATACCCTCTTTTCCCATAATTAACACCATTTTTCTCTTCTCCACCAGGCAATCCTAGCCTCAGCTCAGTTTCTTTAAAATCCATGATTTTGCTCTTTCCTTCATAACATAGCATAATGTCAACCATATTTTTTAATCACCGACAATTTCTTTATTTTTTTCCTATATTTCACTCCCCACTTTTCTTCCCATAATCTCTTCTTGATTTTGCTTTTTGAGATGAGTTTTTATTGGACGCGAGAAAGTTAACGGAAAAAGTTTACACTAAAAGAGAGAGAGTAATAATGGAGGTGGTCGAAAAGTCGGGGGAAAGAGCGTGACTGGGCAAAATGGGCTATTAATATAGGCGAATGGGTTGGATTGCATGATCAATTGGAATATGACACGTGCATCAGTAGTCTAGATATTCGGTCTTGCTGGAATAGGCATTGGACATGGTGCACCACGGTAGCCTACTTTCCCCTGATTACTTGCTGGAATCTGCTGGCTGCCCTCCTTTTTCTAAGTTATTTTATGCTGAATCGGATAAATACTTTTCACATAGGCTTGGCATTTATTATTATTACTGGACGAATAACAACATGCGCGAGTCCTCCATATATTTCACGTAAAACCCATACATCCCAATGTTAAACGCACGCTGTATAGGGAGAGTATTTTTCATGCATGACTACGCCGTTTCGCTCTTTATTTCTTCAGAACCTTAGCACAACTATCCACGGTAGGTACGCCACATAGAGGAGGAGATTTAATGGGTCAGAAACTATTAGTAATTAGATTGAATCAGTAGAGAGATGTATGTTACATGCTTTTAGTTTCGTTTGGAAATCATAATGGGATATTGATATGTATGATGGAGGGATCAAATTTTGTTATGTTTATGGTCCCATACTACCAAAATAAATGGATTAGGATTATTGGTATTTGATATCAACAATTTATCTTTTATAACTTAAAATCAGTAAAATTATAGTAAAAATTAATCATCTGTTTTTACGTTTAAGCTAGTAATAATTGATACTTGGTCTCAAAAGATTCATTATTGGTATTTATCGCAAATACCTCCAAACCTTTGCTTTTTCTTGAACTTGGATTTGGATTCCTTATATTTGGATATTCAAATAGCTAATTTTCGCAAAAGACCACTGCTGGAGTTCATTTAGATTATTTGCACCGGTAAAACAGTAAAAATGCGTGTAACAATCACAACAATTGTCTAAACAATTTACAAGATTTTCATTTTTGGTAATATTTTCTGCATTGCTTTCTTTTACGTGGCAATGATGTATTTTAATTAATTCATTTCTGACTAAGTTAATTAAAGAGAGGAATTTCGGAAAATATGGAGCAATTATGTTTGGGCTCCATTAAACAATTGAGATATTTTTTTGGGTCATGCTAGTGAAAAAATTGAATTACACTTACAGAATGCATTTGAAATTACAAAACTATCTTAAATGCACTTTAAAAAGAGTTTAATTTCTAAAGAAAGTACAATGATACTTTTGTAATTTTTTTGTTTTGTTCTCCCTTCTTCGTGATCATTCCAAATTATGAGCAGCAATAGTAGTTGAAGCAAAAATTGTATTCTTTCTCCGTAGAAAGAAATTGCCCTATCAACGTGCTTATGGTTTGAAAGCTAAGATACAACGACTAAGATCTAGAGATTGCAGTATACAGATTCTCCCGATATCGATGAACAAGATATATGTAGATATCGACGAACAAAATATATGTTGAGAGCTATGAAGTTATAGAAGAGAACATAGAGACAATATGAGTGTAGGAGAATTATTTTTCATCAATCAAAGGAACTCATGCATGAAGGATTATTTATACTAATCCAAATGCAATTAAGGATATCAACCTTTTGAGGAAGCCTTAGCCAAAGGTCATGTTCACTCTTCATTTGCCGGTGTTTCTTGGGAATAGAGACTTGTACGGATCCCCAACAATCATCATTTACTCGAAAACACATCACAACTTTTCGTGAAACAAATTTCCGAACAATGGTGCGACCATCTGCACACTTTACCGCTTGGAAGGCTCCAGGAAGCGCGACTGGCAGCGCGGACTTTATTCCCCGGAGAACTCCAGGTAGCCTTAGGCATTCTAGGATGGCCATTTACCAGCGCGAGTCTTTCAGGCTGCACTTGGGGAGCAGGGGTGCCCATACGTCTCTTGCGCGTGTTTGGAACTCGAGTTTAGCCTTCTGAGCTATCATTTCAAATTTCTTTAATTTTCTTGCTTAATTTCTTATTCATTAAGCCTATAATATCAATAGTGATTTCAAATGTATTTTGTAAACCAATTTATAGATATAATATTCTTTTTAATATATATCAACACTGCATTTAGTTCTTGCTTGCAAATGTATCACCCCGTGCCTTACAGTACATCAATGCATGACCAATTGTTTCTGTAGTTAATTGATATCAGCCCTGTTGGGAAATTACCCCGAAGCGATGCCGATCACGAAGATAATATAGTACCCAAATTGCGGAATAAAATAATCAATCAACAAGAACACAACGATTTACGTGGTTCACCCATAATAGGCTACGTCCACGGAGCACTGCAACTTTTATAACCGGAAGAAATATTACAACAAGTGTATACACCAATACACTAAATACTCACACTCCCAAACCCCCGAGTATACCGAGAAAATAATTTCTCTAACTCACACAAGAGAATTCCCGCACTCAAGAAAAAAATACACTCTTTTTTCTATGCACTCTCTTTTTTTATCAAAGCTGAAAAGCTTTTGATTTTGGGATACAATAACTGAAGGAGTTGAGCTCTATTTATAACCAGAATTCTTAAGCCAAAACAGAAAATCTCCTGATGTGGGATTTCATTTTCTGATTTTTAAATTCCGCGTGGGCCCACCTCATTAAAAACTCACCTAACAATTCTCCCACTTGAAGACTTGATTTCAATCATGTCTTCACACCATCGTTGCAGCAGCTCATATATCTCCATTTATACTTGCAGTCCGACTGAAGTTGAACACAACTTCAGTTTGTCAATGGTTACTGTCTTTGTGAGCATATCGGCTGGATTCTTACTTCCAGGAATCTTCTCCAGCATCAAGATTCCATCTTCCAGCACCGATCTGATGAAATGGTACCTAACCTGTATATGCTTTGTCCTAGCATGATAAACAGGATTTTTTGCTAAATGAATAGCACTCTGACTGTCACAGTGTAACGTGCTATCTTCAAGCTTCTGACCCAATTCTTCCAGAAAGGATCTCAACCATATCATCTCCTTGCTAGCTTCTGTAACTGCAACATACTCAGCCTCTGTAGTCGAAAGCGCAACAATCTTTTGCAGCTTAGACACCCAGCTTACAACTGTACCACCTAATGTGAACACATATCCAGTAGTACTTTTCCTGCCATCCAGGTCACCACCCATATCGGCATCGACAAAACCCCGTAAGCCCAATTTTGACCTCCTGAAGCATAAAGAACAACTAGCAGTACCTTTCAAATACCTGAGAATCCACTTAACTGCTTCCAGTGTTGCTTTCCTGGATTACTCATAAACCTGCTCACGACTCCCACTGCATGTGCTATGTCTGGTCTTGTACACACCATTGCATACATGAGGCTTCCGACAGCAGAAGCATAAGGAACCTTATTCATATAAGCCTTCTCCTGCTCCGTCGATGGTGATTGTGCTTTGGTTAGTTTGAGATGGCTAGTCAAAGGAGTACTCACAGATTTAGCTTCATCCGTATTAAATCTGCTAACCACCTTTTTCACGTACTCTTCTTGAGATAACTTCAAGAATCCATTCACCCGGTCTCTAAAGATCCTCATTCCAAGGATTTGCTTTGCAGCACCCAAATCCTTCGTGGCAAATTCCTTTGATAAATCTTTCTTGAGTTTATCAATTTCTTCCAGACAAGCAGCTATCAGCATATCATCTACATATAGCAGTAGTATGATATAAGAACCGTCAAACCTTTTCACATAACAGCAGTGATCAGCTTGACACCTTAGGAAACCATTTTCACTCATGAATCCATCAAACTTCTTGTACCACTGTCTTGGAGCTTGTTTGAGACCGTACAAGCTCTTCTGAAGTCTGCACACCATTCTCTCTTTTCCCCGTACTTCAAAGCCCTGTGGCTGCTTCATATAAATTTCTTCATCTAGGTCACCGTGAAGAAACGCAGTCTTTACATCCAACTGCTCCAAATGTAAGTCTTCCTTCGCCACTAGTCCAAGTACTGTCCTGATAGTGGTTAATTTAACCACCGGAGAGAAAATCTCGGTGTAATCAATTCATTCCCGTTGTTGGAAGCCTTTTACAACAAGTCTTGCCTTGTACCGCTTGCTACCATCATGCTCTTCTTTTAACCGGTACACCCACTTGTTATGTAACGCCTTTTTGCCTTGCGGAAGTTCTGTCAACTTCCCACGTCTGATTGGATGACAGTGAATCCATCTCATCTTCCATGGCCAACTCCCACTTGGTTGAATCATCATTTTGCATTGCCTCTTCATAGGTCTCCGGTTCACCTTTGTCTGTCAGCAAAATACAGTGAAGTGCTGGGGAGTATCTCTCAGGTTGTCTAATGGTTCTCAAAGATCTCCTGAGTTCAATCACCGGAGTTTGTGGGTCATCATCTTGTGCAGTTTCTTCTCCATCTTCCTGGTTACTGGTTTTCGATTCATTCACAGGAATATATGTCAATGGCACTTCATCAGTCTTCTTGACTTCAGGACATTCATATCCAGCTCCAATGTCTGACTTGTCCTTGTACAGAAGCTGCTCATTAAAGATTACATCCCTGCTCCGAATGATCTTCTGATTTTGGTCATCCCAGAAACGATAACCAAACTCATTATCTCCATAACCAATAAAGAAGCACTTCTTTGATTTCGAATCAAGTTTTGTTCTGCTTGCTGAATCAATATGAACATAGGATAGACATCCAAACACTTTCAAGAAAGAAATGTTTACTTCTTTGCCGCTCCAAACCTCTTCGGGTATTTTGCAGTCAAGCGGTATCGAAGGTCCTCTGTTGATCAAATATGCTGCAGTGTTAACAGCATCAGCCCGGAATGATGTTGGCAATCCAGAATGCAATCTTATGCTCCTTGCTCGTTCATTCAGGGTCCTGTTCATCCTTTCAGCTACACCATTCTGTTGAGGTGTACCAGGAATGGTTTTCTCCATCTTGATCCCGTTTTGTGCACAATATTTCTTGAACTCATCATCTTCATATTCTCCACCATTATCAGAACGTAAGCACTTCACCTTCAAGTTGGTCTCATTTTCACCATGGCTTTCCACCTTTTAAAGGTCACGTAAACATCAGATTTATTTTTCAGAAAATAAACCCAAACTTTTCTACTCGAATCGTCAATGAATGTGACATAGTATCTCGAGCCTCCAAGGGATGTCACAGGAGATGATCCCCATACATCAGTATGAACCAGCTCCAACTTTGCTGATTTCGGTTCTCTACCGCCTTTTGAAAAGCTCACATTCTTCTGCTTTCCAAAGATACAGCTTTCACATAGTTGGTGTTCAACAGTCTTTAATTCTGGTAGCTTTCCTTTTGACACCAACATCTTCATTTCCTTCTCACTCATATGTCCAAGTCTATAATGCCATAGACTTGAATTGGCTCCAGCATCCACAGCTGCTAATGTGTCTCTGCAACTGGAAGTCATATACAGTGTTCCAGTTTTCTTTCCTCGAGCAACAATCATGGCTCCTTTGTTCACTTTCCAGGAACCATCACCGAAGGTCACATTGTGGCCTTCATCATCCAGCTGTCCCACCGAGATCAGATTGCGTGTCAATTTTGGTACATGTCTGACTTTGTTGATTTTCCAGACAGATCCATTTGACATCTTCATCCGTACATCACCCATACCAACAATTTCCAAGGGTTTTCCATCAGCCAGGAAAGCTTTTCCGTAATCGCCAGCGATGTAATTATCAAATACATCGCGATCACCAGTGGTATGAAACGAAGCTCCCGAGTCCATAACCCAAGAATCAACAGGGCTTTCCATGGATAATAGCAGAGCATCATGTACTTCCTCAGTGACAGCATTGGCATTATTCTTCGTTGATCTGCAGTTCTTTTTCAAGTGACCAGTTTCACCACAGCTCCAGCACCTCAAATTCTTTTCAAAGTTGCTTTTGTCTTTTCCATTTCTTGATTTGGATCTACCGTGCCATCGGTTGGAACTCCTTTCACCACTCCTGCCTCTTCCTCTGTTATCAAGATTTAGAGCAGATCTCGATGATGTTGCTTCACCCAAGTCTTTCCTGCGAACTTCTTCAGCAAGGATTTGATCTCTAACATCATTGAGTTGTAGTTTTTCTTTTCCAACAGAGTTGCTAACCGCTGCCTGCATCGGTTCCCAATTGTCTGGTAAAGACGCCAGAAGAATAAGTGCCCGAATCTCATCATCAAATTTGATGTCCACCGATGTCAGCTGAGAGACAATCATGTTGAATTCATTTATGTGTTTTGCTACCGAAGCACCTTCTCCCATCTTCAAGTTGAATAACTTCTTCATGAGATGTACTTTGTTGTTTGCTAATGGCTTCTCGTACATGTCCGATAAAATGGACATCATCTCCTCCGTTGTTTTTGCCTCCGCCACGTTATGTGCCACGTTCTTCGTTAGGGTCAATCGTATTACACCTAACACCTGTCGGTCAAGGAGCTCCCAATCATCATCCTCCATCTTTTCTGGTTTCTTTCCTGATAGAGGTTGATGCAGCTTCTTACTGTACAGATAATCTCTTATCTGTAACCGCCAGAACGAAAAATCTGTTCCGTCGAACTTGTTGATTCCCGGTCCCGATCCATCATCTCCGGCCATCGCTTCTCTAGCCTTAGCAAAAAATCTATAAAATCTTTTCTGATGTGGAAGATCAGACAAAGCTGCAACCACAGAGCATACTTAGAATTTTTAAGAATTTTCACAACAAGGCTCTGATACCAGCTGTTGGGAAATTACTCCTGAAGCGATGCCGACCACGAAGATAATATAGTACCCAAATTGCGGAATAAAATAATCAATCAACAGGAACACAACGATTTACGTGGTTCACCCAAAATAGGCTACGTCCACGGAGCACTGCAACTTTTATAACCGGAAGAAATATTACAACAAGTGTATACACCAATACACTAAATACTCACACTCCCAAACCCCCGAGTATACCGAGAAAATAATTTCTCTAACTCACACAAGAGAATTCCCGCACTCAAGAAAAAAATACACTCTTTTTTCTATGCACTCTCTTTTTTTATCAAAGCTGAAAAGCTTTTGATTTTGGGATACAATAACTGAAGGAGTTGAGCTCTATTTATAACCAGAATTCTTAAGCCAAAACAGAAAATCTCCCGATGTGAGATTTCATTTTCTGATTTTTAAATTTCGCGTGGACCCCATCTCATTAAAAACTCACCTAACAAGCCCCTCGCATCAGCTATGTTAGTTTGGTCACAGAGGAGTCTACGGCATGTCTATTTTCCTCCAATCAGATTTGTCAGTATGATATAAAAGGTTCTTTTTTAAAAAAAAAAAAAGCATTTTCATCGTATCATTCATTGGAGAATCATTTGGAACAGTTGTGTCTTCCACCATGTAACATGACATTTGACGAGTTCCAAATGTGGCTATTTTATTCATCTCATAAATTTCTTTACCACATACATAGTGCCTATGTAGACCAACTCAAAGAATTTGGTCACGATTGAAGAAGTACCATCTCTATTGAGATTCTTACATGCACTATAATGTTGTCGTGAATTGCTTGAATCCATTTTAGGACGAACTTATTTAAAAGATTATTTCCCTAGTAAAACGTTTACGAGTGCTTGTATTGAGAAAGATTTATGTTTAGCAAAACGTAAATTACACGGTGATACGTTCCATAATAAAGTTGAAGGAAATGGGTCCCAAGACGTGCCAAGATTCATAGGTTGTGTACCTGGTAGGCATGCGATTTAATCGGTGGGCCTAAATGAGTCAAACCAATTTTCCACATGTCCGTTGGATACATTCTCATCTCCTTTATTTATCTCAAAATTGAGCTACAAGCTCAAGAGTTGCACGAGAACAACAAATTAGAAGTGACTTTGATTTCCTATATATCGGCTGATTGTCTTTATTTTGTCGAGGAAAAAGAAAGTCAACATCTTTAGGTTCGTAGTATAGTAATTTAAAAGTTACCATGAAGTCTCTTTTAACCTGAAGTCTAACAATGGCGGTTCGGGACGCTTTGTACGTTCACGTAACGTAATAATTGATGAAAAAACTCTGTTCCCCACAACCATGTGATATGTAATAAACCGTGGGGTTAGGACCATCCTTCTCACATTGATGAACGATGCAGACGTGTTAGAGCTAGCTAGAACTGAATTCTACGATTAATCCCATGTTTAACTGTGCTATGTTTGGATGATAATAACTCGTCGACTGTTGGTCCCACGTGCGGAATTTGAGATAATAAATCCCCTCGTTTTCATCATTTCCAGCTGAAGGTTCCATCGGTTACTTCTTGTGTTTGCAAAAGAAATTCTTCCGGCGCTCGTTCTTCGATCTCCTCGCGTCTAATACATCAAGGCACGCTTTGTATCCTTCTTTCTGCATCATTCACGCCATTATATGCTGTTACATGTGTGCTCGCATATGAAAAATGTTTAAACCCGTTGTTGCTTCGTTTATGCTTCGTCTTATTTGTGAAAAACCGTATTTTATGCATTTAACTCACGTGTTTGATGTTTGGGTGCAAGGGGCTGCCGATCTAGGGTCATAAGGAGCTGTTCATGTCGAGGGTTATGTTAGAATAATCTGAGAGAGCCTCGGTTCAGGTCTATGCAGGGAAAAGCCGTTCGTTCGGGCGCTAGTGCGTGCTTAAGGGCTAGATCGAGGATTGGTTCGATCTCGGCTGTGCAAGGGGTGTCCCTAGCTCTGGAACAGATCATAGAGGGTCTGAGCCATGGCCTAGGGTGCTTTGAACGTGGCTGATACGAGTTTAGGAGCCGCTTGAGCGTTGGACGTTTGGGTGATGTCCGAGTGCACTTCGTAGGGAGCTAGCGGTCGTGTGTACTGTGTTTGATGCATGGGGCTGTTGTCTTTGTTCTGGTAGGTCCCCTAGGGTCTGGTATAGGTCCACAATAGGCTGGTTCATGGTTGGCACGATGGATTAACTTGAGGCGTGAGTTTTGGGAGAGAGGTGTGCAT
Organism: Primulina tabacum; assembly: GCF_025594145.1. Classification (NCBI taxonomy): domain Eukaryota; kingdom Viridiplantae; phylum Streptophyta; class Magnoliopsida; order Lamiales; family Gesneriaceae; genus Primulina; species Primulina tabacum. The sequence continues at coordinate 1,050,863 of NC_134551.1, forward strand.
GAGGTGTTGAATTGGGATAGGACCGAGAGGTTGGCAAGTTCTAGAAATTCCAGCCATGGGTTTGGGGGACTAATGACATGTTTTTAGGACTTTTAAGTGTTTTTATGATATGGTAAAAAAGTTGGGAATAATTCGGTTAAGTTTCGAGTCGATTCGGGTTAAAATGGTGTACAACTCACTCACTGTGTATGAAACGTCTACTAATTTATAAAAATGTGGAATATTTTTTTTTAAATTAAAGCTCGCGCTTTTCGAAAGAACGGACGTATGAAAATATTATCTCCTCTCAATCTCATAAATCGTAATGCGGAAAACATGTGGTCCTCGGGTCGTGTCACCCCACCAAGTCTGCCTACTCAGAGTTCGGCACCTCCAGTCTCCTCACCATTTAGCTCACCTGCATCACACACGCCTAGTGAGTCTAAAGACTCAACACACCTGTACCAGGAATAACAAGTACATATACATAGCACACAGCAGTGAAAAATATCATACTCAACATATTTTTCATGAACTTAAAAAAAACTTAATGCCAACATACCTTTCATGAACTTTAAAACATGAACATAAACGTGTCGTATAAAATCATGTCGTGTCGAATCATGTCATCTCATATCATCATATACGTGTCAAAACAGCTCATCATGTCGAAGCATGTCATCTCATGTCATCATATACGTAAACGTGTCGTGTAAAATCATAGCGTATTAAAGCATGTAATCTCATGTCATCATATACGTATACATTTTTTTTTTTAATTGAATTCAGTTCATTAGTTGTGACTTTCGTATCAGCTCTATCGTATCAGCTCTATCGTATCAGCTCTATCGATGAATCCATCTACATGTAACCGTGGTACACGGCGGCGAGGGACATCAGCGACAGCATTACCCGTCCACTGAGCCCGGGCCTCAGCTCATCATATCTCATATCATCGTATACATATACATCGTCAGTCACAACCAAATCTCATCCTTCAAAATAGCATCATAATCATTACTTAATAAAAACATGTATATACGTAACTTTTCCTTTAAACCAAACATGCAATGTATTTATCGTAAATCCATAAAATTCATGAACATGATGCATAAACATTTAAAAACATGATAAAATGTGCTCAGGGCGCTGCCAGGACCAAAATCTCACCTCGGTTACAAAATAACCAGTTTGCCCCTGAAAACCCAAAAATTATAGTTTCACCCATAAACGTAAAATTCCACGTTTTTGACATTTTCTTAATTCCATTGATTCTAACAGGTCCCAAATAATTATTTAAGCCTACAAGAATTTTTCATATTTTTATTTGGCTTAAATCGATGACTTTTAAATTAATCTTTAACTATAACATATTAATGCGTTTTAATCCCGAATTAAACCAAACCTTAGCATAAAATTCCCAAATTAAAAATTTAGACTTCTAATAATTATTTGAGCTTAAATATAATTTTCTATAATTTTATTAAGCTTAAATCTAGGCATTTCAATTAATTCCTTAATTAACATTTCGTGCGGCGATTAAATCCCGGATAATTTCAAAACTCATTATTTTGACCCGAAGCTTACCAAACTCCTAAAAATATCCCAAAACATATTTAAAAGCATCCCTAGATGTAAACTTGGGCCTATTTTATAACTTAACCGAATTGTTTTAAAACTTGGACCGGAGTCCCGGTTTTAACCCGAATCAAACCGAAACTCAACCAAATTTTTCCCAACTTTTTAACATAACTTAAAAACACTTAAAAGGTCTTAAAAACCTCAAAACTAATCACCTAAATCTCACGGCCAAGAGAACACACTCTCTTAATACAGGAAAACAAACACCTTACAAATATTATAGAACTAATAGGAGAGAAGAGAGACAACTCAAGATGTTGCTTGAGAATGGGATGCTTATGAATTGCAAAATGAGCACCTATTTATAGTTACATGGCTATGTGTGAACATGGCTATGTGTGAACAAGAAATTGTTGAACAATTTCATCACGAAATGCTCACCCATCTATGTTGACCATTTAATTGCACACTGCCGACATCGACATCGTGCAGGCGTGTGCCGTAAAATCTGCGATACTTTTTTTTAAAAAAAATAAATTATATAATCGGTACATGATATGTATGAGATTAAAACTATTATAAAGTATAGTGGTTATTGTGCCCGAGAACATCGCTCTAACATTGTCATATTTAAGAGTAAGTCTCTTGTGAGACGGTCTCACGAATCTTTATCTGTGAGACGCGTTAACCCTACCGATATTCATATAAAAAAATAGTACTCTTAGCATAAAAAGTAATAATTTTTCATGGATGACCCAAATAAGAGATCCGTCTCACAAAATACGATCTGTGAGACTGTCTCACACAAGTTTTGTCCATATTTAATACACAAAAATATCACTCGAACATGGTCTTATTTAATACATAAACTATAAGATCAGATGGATTAGATATAACTAAAATTTAAAAAAATGTGCCAGGATATACAGCGCTCTCTGAAGAGTACGGATTGCTTATTATGGTGGATGGTGGGTAGGGCCTCGTTCTAGCTGTTGTGATGGGCCATATTTGAACCCCCAAAAGTCCAAGTCCAACGCAAACCCACGTGTGGCGAGGCCCATACCTCGTTATCACCATTTAATACCTCCTCACACGTACGTACAGCTTTTCAGACAACTGTTACGTTTCCAATTCCTTGAACCTAGGATACACACGATATCGTGCAATGTATCCTTCCTTCTTTTTACACATCAAATATTTTGTTTCTCATCTTCTTTGAACATGTACTTTTGACTTTGTCTCTGAGCTACGGTTCAATTAATTAACGTCGAAATATCAACATAGCAGTATTTCATGGTCGCGCGGGAAATAGAAAGAAGTATTTGAACTTCTTTTGTGTATGTTTATGTCAAAACACAACCTTTGCGCTTTGTTTGGGTTGTTTATTTGTGCATTTATTTTTAAGATTTGTTTAAATTTGTGGCTCACTTAATTAAGATGCATGATGATGGATGAATTATTGGGTTTAGCAATAAATGATAGGACAAGCAAGTGAATGGTTCGTATGTAGCATACGTTCACAATTTCTAGTGGTGCTTGCTATTTAAACTACATTATTCGACACATATATTTAAACAATGTCGCTAAAGCCCAGCATTTGATTGATTCAGTAATTATTTAGATATATTTCGTTTTCGTAAATAATGCAGCCAACTTAATTATTCATGATAAACTGAATTTTAAAATTTAAATATATACATATATATTGTTGGGATTCGATCAAGAAAAGAATACAAAATACAACAACAAATAAATGTGATTGTTCGTAAAACAAAATTTATAACATTATCATAATATAATCAACAACATTAGACACATATGTCAAGTATCAAAATAAAGTAAATAAATCGATAAGTTGAACAAATTTTCTTCTTGAATTGACGAAACAAAATATAGGCAAACAAAATACCAACAAGCAAATTTGTTGCAACGTAAAATATAATAATATTCCAACTAGCAACATGAATATAAACTAACAATAGATAAATTTGCAACAAAATTATGAAACTAACAAATCGAGGCATGTGACAAGTACAATTTATTTAAAATAGATTTGTCTCCCTCCACGAGATGTTTGAGGATCAACTTTTACGGAGGTTTGTTTTCCATGATACATCGATTGAACAAGTAACAAATTAAGTACAAATTCCCTACTCTAACGAACTCAAAGCGTACATTTTTTTATCACCAAAATTCAACAGAGGTCAAAAGAAAAACTAATAATATGAAATGCTAGAGAATGCTTAAGTAAGATCTTGAATGTGTTTGTAATATTGAGGAAATGAACACACTATTTATAAGCTCCAAAATGTACACCAAAAGTCAATCCATATTTATTAACTTAATCAATCTTGAAATTAATTTAAGAATATAAAGAGTCAAAAGTCTCCAATTAATTCAAGAATGTGTAGAGCCAACTGACACTCTCACATTCATAAACAATAATTTTCATTAAACTTTTTAACTCAAATTTCCAACAATATTATATATTTATATTTATTTATTTACTGTAAATTTCATGTATTTCTGGACAATTATAAAAAAAATTGATCTAAAAACTACATATTTATCAAAATATCACGATAGCAAACCTTCGTTTTAAGCTCTCGGAGGAATAAGAACTTTAAAATTCGTTGGTACTTTAGAAATTATAGATAAATTTTTTTAAAAGGATTTTTTTAGCTGAAGGAAAAAATTGTTACAATTTTATTTCGAATCAAAAAATTTGATCTTAAATTAAAAATATTGATTTAAATTGAATTATAAGATATACAATTTTCATGTAATGAATTCTTAAAATCATGGATTTGGACATTAGAAGGGTAGGCTTCGATGCTACATGTGGGGGCAGTGCTCCCACATGATTTGGATGGACAAGATTCACACACATATGTGATTTTAAAAAAATTAGTGGACCCATGTATGTGTGACTAAATTTGGACCCTTGATTCTATCGTGAGGATAGTGCCCGTACATGTAGGATGGAATCAACTCATTAGAAGATAACAGAGCCGTGACGGTAGGAGGAAACGGGGGATGAAGATTCATTCAACGATGTGGAATTTGATTTGTATCAGACTTAATTTAATCAAATATTAGACATTTGGGCCCACTAATGAATACTCGCATGGCCCATACGAAACCCCATCTACCGACAAGGCCTGGACCCACCTCACATGCCATGCTCTTCCCGTTTCATGATACATTTTTAATTTGAAAAAAGAAAACGGAAGTTGCGTTGTGTTTGGATAAACGTTAAAAAATACTTTTATTTTTATTGTTAATATTGGATGAAATATTGTTGTTAAAAAATTAATAATGATTTCGATGGAGTGATTAATAAATATCATTAAGTAGGTCTTTGTGAGACGGTCTCACGAATCTTTATCTGTGAGACCGGTCAATCCTACCGATATTCACAATAAAAAATAATACTATTAGCATAAAAAATAATAATTTTCATGTATGACCCAAAAAAGAGATCTGTCGCAAAAAAACCCTCGTAAAACCGTCTCATGCAAGTTTTTGCCAATATCATAATAGTGAAAAATATTGGTTTGAGCTTTTGACATCATCCAATGCTACACATTTTATTCAATACTATGTAATTTGTAATATTTTATTGCTTCTAATTTAAAATTTCAGCCAGTAAATGTGATCCAACGTTAGTAATAGCCCAAAAAACATAAACCCATCTCGACCGTTGGTTCATGGACCACAGCTTTGAAATTCGGCGGTTGTGGGCTGTCCCACCATTGTCTCCTTTTCCACAAACTTGGACTAAAACTTGCCTGTCCTTTAAGCAACATGTGTATGTGCACATTTATTCATGTCCCCACGTAAGACCCACACAACCACACGCTCTCTCAGCAAGTGTCCCTCACGTACACATGCCCTTGCCCACTTTCACCAGCTCGTGAGCGCACAAACGCGTGGGTCACCAGGTTAGGCTCATGAAATTCACGCACACACGGAGAATAAGTCAGCCAGATGCGACTGCCTCCCACCCTATAAAACTTTGTGTTCTTCTGCCACGTTTAAGCCCCATTCACAACTTTCAAAAAGTCCTCAGAATTAATTAAGCACGGAAAGATTCGCTCAAATCCTGCAAAGAAATTAGTGCTCGCCACTATATCATCAAGTACTTTCCCCAGTAATCTGTTATTTACACGTATATTCAAGAAGAAGATCAAGAAAGTGACCAGGATTTGTGTAGAAATGGAAGGGTTTTTGGAAAATGATCATGATCTGAATCTCAAAGCTACCGAGCTAAGATTGGGTCTTCCTGGAAGCGATGAATCTGAGAAGCAATCTTCATCTTGTGTTAAGAACAATAACAACAAAAGATCTTCATCAGAAATGGTGGATCCCCGCCTAAATGGTGAATCAAAGCAAGAATCTGATCGTGCCCCAGCTCATAAGTAAGTTTTACACTCATATTTTATGAAGAAAGATACATAGATGTTGATCATCTACGTAACTATTGTGCTGATCTGTCGGTATTTTGCAATTTCAGAGCACAAGTTGTCGGCTGGCCGCCGGTTCAGTCATACCGGAAAAATGTCCTCAAGAAGCTTGAATCTGAGGCTTCCGGGATGTTTGTGAAAGTTAGCATGGATGGGGCTCCTTATTTAAGGAAAATCGACCTCAAATTGTACAAGAATTACTTGGATCTATTAAAGGCTTTAGAGAACATGTTCAAGTGCACCATAGGTGCGTGTACACATCATCAATTCATGTATCCCAACATTAATACATGTTTCCAAAAGAAATTTTTATTTTTGATCTTCTTGGGAATTTGGGTACACGTGAAATAAAATATTGACGGGTTTTTGGTGAATATCTTCAGGTGGGTACTCAGAGAGGGAAGGATACAATGGATCTGAATATGCACCAACTTATGAAGACAAGGATGGTGATTGGATGCTAGTTGGTGATGTTCCATGGGATATGTTTGTTACTTCCTGCAAAAGGATGAGGATCATGAGAGGATCTGAAGCTAAAGGGTTGAGTTGCATGTAGATTATTTTCTTTAGAAATAAAACCCAAAGACAGGGAAGAATCCATGGCTGATATTAAGGGTTTTTCAAGAAATTGAGTTTGGTTTCAATGTGAGGGAAGTAAGTTTATGTACAAATATAATATTGACAGAGAACTTTATGTTTTTCTTTCTCATGCTTTCTTTCAAGAAACAACATGTACCGTTTTCTGGAAAACACAATACAACATTTAACTTTTTTTGAGCTGATACAATATATATAACTGATAGTCGCAATTTAGGGTGTATCTCCTTTGTTCCTTCTTCTTTGGACCTCGATGTACTTAATCTACGTTCAATTGCATTAAAGTGTCATGATTGTATAGTTTACAAAATAACTTTAATTCTTGCGTTCTTTTCTCATTAGAGCCTCAAAACTAAAATTGTAAAAAAGTGAAATCACTGGAATAAAATCATGAATTTTTTGTACACACGCATCACGTGTGCATAGTAATTAGTTTATGTTATATTTCTTTGTGCTCCCACATATGACGCACATGTATTTTTCTAAGATCTTTTATATTTTTTCGTGCTCTACATCCGACACACATACGTTTTTCTAATACGTATAGAACATGCGATTATACAACTACAAAAATCTCGTAATGCGTATTTTATGCTTCCAAAAATAGTGCGACGCCCTCTTTATGTGGGAAATTAGACTCACTACTTCATATTTGATACCGACGTTTACTAAGGTGCAAATCGACTTGAATATATGATTTTTTTCCTCAAATTTTTTTGCTCACTTGGAGCTTGAAAAATAAATTATTTTGGGCTTCAATTTGTTTCGGCTTAGCGTTCGAATTACAGCTCGAATAATTTGATTCAAACTTAATTAGCAAGCTGCGTGAAGTGAAACCGGAACAATGAATCGAGTTGATTATCTCATTTAAATTTCAAATATAATTACAGAAAGTAATAAATGTATTAAATCGTGCGATGTCATGTTATAAAGCCAAAGCCATTTTTCTTTCAACAAAAGGTAATATTTAACAAACGCTTTGTTCAAAACCTTGTCCATTGGCCAATGATCTCTTGCCCTAGCAGCAAGTGCGAGTCCCAACACCTTAGTGGTCTTTAGTTCAAATCTCACCGGTTGCGGGATATTTTAGATGTTTTAGTTAGCTAGGGACTCTGGTTCATCCCATTGCATAAAAAAAACTTGACCGTCGAAATATGTCCGTGACATGATCAACAGACGGCGTATTTGTTGGTAGTGCTATGGTGAAGCGAGGTCCCCTGCTATGGCCTCATAAAAGTGAGGCAATTGATCTCTTAACCATATTATAGCGCTGACTACGTTAAATGTTATCACTAATCTAAACTGTGACTATTTTCTTCAGAGGTGCAGGTAAATATATGGTGAATGGTTAGCTAGCAGTTTTTTTTATTTACTTCAGGTAATGAAGGTGCGACTTTTGAATGATAATTCCGTATTATGGTGCAACAAGAAGCTAGGTTTGCGTGAATTTCACATCACAAAGACATTTTACACTCTTTATCTTTCCAGTGTTTCCCATCAACATGATATCCACCATTTCGATTAACTATTGAAAACACATTCATCGAATGCTGATATTCAGTACAAGATTTAGTTTCCCCGGTCTCTCAATTGCTAGAGTCTAATGAGAGCACCAAAATACACTTATTTCAGACAGAGATGTGTTTGCCATGGCTTGTCTTCCAATTATATTTCCAGCTAAAAACCGCTTTGCAAAAACCAGAAAGGAAAGAAAAAAAGGAAAAGTTTCTGGAATGATTTAGATGAAAACGCAGTACACAGCTTAAATACAGATATCTCAATGGCTGATGAAGTAGCACAGACTCATATATTTCACGACACTTTTAGTACCTCGAGGAGGCCACTGATTCTGCAGAGAAGAGGTACTTCACTCTTGAAAGAACAGAGTCGTGTGCAGGATCATACGGATGGTCCTTGGAAGGGATTTCAAGTATTGCTGGAATTGGATTGTTGTAGCTGTCTACCAAAAACCTTATCATATTTGCAACCTGAAATCAAGCACAAAAGATTTTTTGAATGTCGAGATGCAAAATTGTCTGAAAGCAGAATTTTATGGCAGTGGGTTAATGTTCTCCACTAGTTTGAAACCCAAAATGATTTCAGATACGTGTAACTGAAAATGTGTGCAAATATTGGATAAATGCAATGTTATCATGAGTTGTACACAAATCAAATCTTAAAGCCTTCAAAAACTTTCTAAAATTTTGGCCAAGTCTGGTTATTTATTAGTCATGTATTATAACTAGATACACACACATGATATGTACTGTTTCTTTCAGCCACGGTCTGTAAGAAGACGTTCGTTGTAGAACTTACTTCAGAAACTAAAATATAGCAAAAAGCTTACATATTGGCTGATCAATACTATTGCAATGTCTTCTCTTGTCGTGTATTCCTTGAATGCATCTTCAATTTGTTTCACAGTTGTCTCTGCAACCAGTAGTGTGGAACAGCAATGAGCTTATATGTGCATAGACTAACCCAAAGACAAAAATAATACCATTCCTTTTTGTGAGACGAGTATATTCAGATGTCAGACAAATCAAGACACTTGATTGTTCGTACTACTCTCAAAGAAATTTTAGTAAAACTTGTTTACCCTTTCTTCTGGTGAGGAAACAATCAAAATCCATGCTGGGAATAAAGAAGTTAATTTCATCATTAATCATCACTATCTAGTATGTTGAAAAAAGAGCAAAGTTTGATACAAGGATGAGCAATCACACCAGACAAGACTAAACTGTGTACCTAGAAACACAAGAAAGTTACGTACATAAAAAAAGGCTCGAAATGTTAAAAATATGAAAATAAATAAAGAGAAAGCGCTTTGTGGACATTTAACCATTAAGAACTTCTTTAAGTTTCACAAGCTTTAAATCTTCAACATGTCAATAAAATATTTCAGCCTTACTTAAAAATATATATATAACAATACTGAGCCAAACTTTATTGTAATCATTTATCAAAAATGAACAATTTCACAAGATAAGAAAAAGGCACGGGGTAAATTGATGGGATCAATTGTAGAATTTTGATAATAAAGAAAGTAGGAGAATGGGAATGAAGCTGCTTACTTGAGTCCACTATGAGGTAATTTGTTTTCCGCCTTAAATCAACATTGCCAACTCCAGCAAGTAAAAATCCAGTAATTGTGTCCTACATCCACGTACATATCTATAAAATTAACAAAGAGACCAGCAAGACATATCCACCACTGCGACCAAGCTATATAACTGACCTGGGTAGAAGTATTTATCAATCATGCAAAGTAAGTAAAGTAACACCTATATCTATCCCTATAAGGTATTCCGTATCACTGGTATAAAGAAACCTCTGGCAAAAAGGAAGAGCGATTAACAGTTATCAGAGGGAACTTCGGCACAATTAGGCTCAGGATTCAGGAAGGCCAGAAGACCACCCAATCATTTCAGTTTGACAAAACAAAAAGGTTGAATTTTGAAATGAAACCCTAAACCATCTTTTATCATTCACGCAACTAATTTAGTTTAGTTAACCAACGAGGACAACTGAACAAAACGACCGGAGAAATTCACAAGTTGGATAATTATACGTGTTAACATTGCGTCCAATTCAAAATATAAGTCGTTCAGCAAGAAAAGCAAACTGGAACCAGTACCTCGTCAGCGATCATGGCTATGAGCGCTGAGCTGCTGGTGCGGATCTGAGGTTTGTTAGCCATTTATTCGCGACAAATTCGTCAAAATTCAATCACCAATGCCTTCAAATGAAAAAGATCCGGTGAATTGAAAAGTTCAAAATACATTCAGAAAAACGAAAATGTAATCGGCCTAAAAGATTTTTTGAAAATTTTACACAGTTAATCGAAGATATGGAGTCGAAATCCAAAACGATCAGAAGAAAATTAGGGAAAAAAAACAAAACAAATTTAGGGAAAAAAAACATCAGTTAGAGTTCGAGAATCTCACCTTTGGAAACAGTGGAACCGAGTTCGGATTGTTGAGGGAATAAAGAAAAAGACGAAATAGAATATTGATTTATAGTAATGGGCCGTAATTAGACTTTTAAACACAAATGATTGGGTCCCGGCCCAATTTATTCGGGCCGCACATTACATATGTCAAGACTTCCAATTTGATTAGATAAATTTAATACTAATCCGAATACACAATTATCCGACTAAAGTTTGAAAAATCTATGAGAAAACGAATAACATTATGATTTAAATCCGCAATTTTGTTTTGCCTTCTTGAATCATTTCAATGTATTTTTCATTGTGGTAAGGAACAATCAAAGAAGAAGGTTTCAGAAAGATTGATGACAAAATGCAATAAGCACTTTAATCGTGAGATAATGACTGAGACAGTGGGATTAGAGTGTATTTCCAAATAATATTTGTGAAAAAAACTAAATTTGGAAGACAGAATATACAAATATTTATGTTTATATAATCACAGCTTTTAAAGTTTTAGCAAAACCATCATGATTGTTATATCCGATTTTTTAGGTATTGGTTAAGTCAAGAGTAGATATACAGTGTTACGAATCTTTATCTGTGAGACGGATTAACCCTACCAATATTCAGAATAAAAAATAATACACTTAAGGGGGTGTATTGGTTATAGACTTTTAATAACTTTTATGGAGTTTAAAAGTCTAGAGGTATTCAAACTAGACTTTTATATATTCCATAAAAATTTAGTGGTATTCAATGTAAACTTTTGTAGAATTTTAAAAAGTCATGTGGTATTCAAATTTGACTTTTAAAAACTCTACAAAAGTCTATAGGTATTCAAAATGTCAATAAACTTTTAATGACTCTATGGAATTCTATTAAGTACAAGAATTATAGCCTAAGGTACAATAATAAAATGTCAACAAAAGTCTTTAATTCAGCCTAAAGATTTGGATGTACATTTAATTGAGAAATCTCCCAAATTCAATACAAACTTTCATTCTTTTCTCGTCTATTTATTTTTCCTTTTATTTGTACTTTTTAAAAACATAATTAAAATTTAATTTTTTTATTAATTATTATATAACATTTTATTTTTAATTATTTTCTTTAATTTTAGTTAATCTAAATATTAAATTATTGTATAAGCAAATTCATATCGATACTATACCAAAATTTTCGGTATAGCGAACCAAAAAAACCTTACATTTTAAAAAATTTATAATTTATTGTTTTAAAATATTATATATTTTAAAATTTTTGTATATTTTTCCGGTATTTCGGTATATACCAAAATTTTCAAATTGGATATCGTTACCGTACCGAAAAATTCGGTATTGTTACCATACCATATCGAAATCTTCGGTATACTTAAAATTCGGTAAATTCAATATTTTTTTGTTATGGTAATCTCGCTATACCGAAAATTCGGTATTTTTTCCACCCCTAATAGGGCTTGTATTGGCATGTGCTATATTACACAATTTTCTTTGAAAGAAGTGTCAATTTGATGAATTTCAAATTGAACTAGATAATGAAGCTCAATTGTCTTCATCGGCACAAGTTTATGAAGGTGACGACTTTGATCAGTTATTTAATACTCAAAAACAACAACGAGCAAATGCTAATGCATGGAGGAATATCATAGCCAATGGAATGTAGAACGATGTTGATCAAATTGTCAGTAATGATTAGATTTTTTTATAAAAGACTACTCATTATTTTGAGTGTTCTTTTAATAAACTTTTATTATGAACTTATAAAAATATTATTCATTAATATGTTGAATTGACATAAAGAATTGAAATTTTGATTTCAAGTTGTTTTTCATAAATTAAATTGATTTAACTTTTAAGTAAGTAAAATTCATTTACATTCATAAATAAAAATAATAATTTAAAATTGAAGAGGTTATCTATGTCCAATAATTATTTAAAAAAATTAATAAAAAATAAATCACAATTATAAACTACAAAATTCACATAATTCTATGAAAAAATTTACAAAAGTCTACAAAAATCTTGAAAAAAGTCTATAAGAGTCTATGAAATTTGTTTTACAATTCTATGAGATTCCATAAAAGTCAATAAAAATCTATCAACTCCACAAAAGTCTATCATTTAAAAAAAATCATTAAAAATATTTAAAAATATAGAATGAATACACATATCTTAATATAAAAAATAATATTTTTTTATAAATAATCGAAATAAGATATCTTGTCACAGGATACCGTCCGTGAAAATCTCACACTTATTTTTCCCCACTCTTAAAGCAATCTCTCGATTTAGTCCCCATTACCCAGAAGCTAATTCGGCGAAAATGACGTTGTGAATCGGCAAACAATAAACGTTAGTCATCTTGACAAGTGCCTGTTCTTTGGATGTCACTGGCTGCTGAATGTTGCTACTTTTTTTATGGAGACTTGGAGCTGAAAGAAGGGCTCAGCCATGGTGAAATTTCTTGTGGGGATAATTGGTTAGATTTGAAATACTCGTTTAATGTCTGTATGGTTGATGTTGATTCTTACATTTGTTGGTGGCTAGCACGCTTCTAAATACCTCAATTTTCCAGTGGGAAATAATAGCTTCACATTAACTGTCCAATTTAACTATTACGAGCTTTTGTAAATTTTGTTGCTGCCAAGATTCAAGCTTTATGAATGCCCGAGTTCTGATAAAAATTGGTGCATCAGAAAAAGAAAAGAATTTTCAGTCTTTCTGAAATTCTCTGAAAAAACAATGACTTTTATATCTAAATAGTTAACGTGTAAATGTTTTTCAACATGCTTTCTTTGCCTGTGTACCTTTTCGAAGGAAAGGGTATGGAATGAAAAAATGATGGCAGTGGAATAGCTAAAAGCTTGGCCGGTTGCTGAATGGCCTTCCATAGTGCAACTACATTTACTAGACGTTGACTGTTTAGAAAACTGTCAATGGCATTTCAAAGCTTCCATTATGAGTAAGAGTTGGAAGAACTTGAAAAAATATCTAATAAAAATCCTATACAATTTACATAAATAGGGTAATGAAATAAAGGAAGGATTTCTTTAGTCATCTAAGTTTGAAAGATTAGTGACTGGTGTAAAATACAATTCTATTGTATTCATTATAAGTTGATTGAAATTGATGTTTTGGCTTTCCCTTCTCTTCTATGTGTCCTTCCTTAATTCTTCTTCATTCCTTGAGTACAAAATTGGTTGAGAAAGTATTGCATCATATGAATTTGGATCTTATCAAAATGATTAACACATCAGATGAGGGTAAGTGGATGTTGCAGAAGCATAGGAGTGAAAAAGAAGGTCGTGTTAGGGGTTGTGGGTGTTAAAGCTAGGTTTTTAGTAAGAAAATCGCGGAAGAATGAGAAAAAAAATTAGCTATCGACTTTTGAAATAAAATAATTCATGTGAAGGGAAAAATAATTTTTTTAGACCCAAGTATGAACTTTTTGAAAACTTAAGACAAGACTTCTTTTGAGAAGCTTGTTCTGCAATGGCATCCAATTTTAATGTCATTTATAGTCTAACATCTTAGTTAACAAAACAAACTGAAACAACATAGAATAGTGAAGTAAAGAGATGCTTCTGCGTCTTGCAGGCTGCAGGTTTTTGTAGACCAAAACCAAGGGTCATTGCTAAAAACCAAATCAAAGAAAGGAAATACTTAATTCTAAACAAAGAATCTATGGCTCTTGATATTTTCAAGATGTAGTTTAAGAAATGAAATGTAGCAGATATGGCATATCAATCCATTGTTGCTGGTCTTCAGATCATTTTTTATTTGTGTTGGCCTTAGTTTCACGTTCCACATCTGGGTGGTTATCCGCCCTCATTCTCAAAGCTCTATATCCTTGTCTCCTTTGGTTTGCTGGATTTGCGCTTGTTGTTTCTTCCTTTACTGGAAGAGAAGGGTTTGTCGAAGAATCTGCAGTCTTCTTATTTACATTATTGCCTTCTCTCCCATCAATCCTTGATTTACAAATATGTGAAATGAATGTGTGTAATGGTAAATAAATGTCATACATTAAGGAAGCTATGGTAAACTGCATAAATATCGCAATTGGGAAATGTGGCCTATTTGAATGTTTAAATGTCAGAAGCGATAGGAAATATAATTTTTAGATTTGAATCTACTAAGCGTAAGTTAGAAGGAGTAATTCATTGTTAATTCATGCAAATAAGTAGGGCAATTATCACGAGATCATTAATGATGATTGAAAGAATGCAGCTTGTGTTGTAGGAAACACCAACATGAATGTAGCTAGCACAATTATATTTGGGTTAGTAAATTATAGCAACAGATATCGTTGTTGGGATATAGACTCATAGATATTTGTGCATGTTTATTGATGCGATGTTTAACTTGAGCATGGAAGAAAATTCAGCTCTAATGTTGGCCCTTCCGACTGAAACATGTCTCCAAAGTCCTTAGACCTAGTATATTCTGTAATATAATTCATGAGCTACATAAGAAATACGAATCAAAAAATTTTGTTCTTTTCTTAAAGCTTAAAGTCTGAGTAATTGATGTGATTCAAATATAATAATATTGCTTCTTACCATTGGGGTTGACCATCAGCGGATGTTGGCTCGTCGAAAATGACATGTTGAAGTGTCAAATTGTTGTTTTGCTCAGGATCTTCATTTGCCTCCTAGAATTCAATTTTTTTGTCAGTTCCCTTGAAGCATTGTGACAAAGAAATCTTTTAATTGAAAGTCATTTGTGGCTTCATAGTTAAATTATCACTAAAGTAAGAAAATACCTGATTATCAGCACTCACTTGATTCAGTTTGGTAGGTGACGAGGTCCCTGTATAAGTGTTAATATTTGGCAAATATGACCCAAAACATGATAGGCAAATATTATTAAAAGAGGGATGAAAACAAATAGAGAACATGTCCTACAAATATTGAAAGTCAACTAATTCTTTTCATTGATAGGTATCATTTCCTCGCATGATGTAATATGTTAGTACTAAGAGCCCCAACCCATGCCTGTTATTTTGAGTTGGAAAGTTTGCAACTTAAGAGCCATTTTTCTTGTTTGATCTACCTTCATGAAAGTTGCACGATAGTCTTAAATTCCCAGACACATGAAATTGAAGGATTAAATATAGACCATGTGCTTTTAACAATTAGTTTTTTCACCATAAATGTACAAAATTTTACTGGAAGCACCTTCGACATGATGCAACTATTGTTAAATTTGTGTTCTAATGGAACTAGATATGAGATTCTGAAGAGGGTACCTTTTAATTAGTTTCTAATCCAGTCATGCTTCATTAAAATCTTAAATGACTTGAAGCCTAGACCTAATCTAATCTTGAGTATTTCTAACGTATCAAACAAAAACATCACGACATCATGACAACTTTAACAAATTTGGAAAGATTGATAGCCTCTTTGTCCTTGTTGTGGGACCATGAATTAAAATTTTTTGTGCAAAACACAAAAACTGTAACAAAATTCATAGACTTCTGTGGGGCATGGAGACTTTTAAGAAATTTCTTTAATATGAGAAAAATATAATGTCAACGCAGATACACGTGTTGAAACTCATGCTCGGAGTGCATGAAATTTCCACGTAAGTCTTAAAATTCCCCCACACATAAAATTGAAGTATTAAAGAAATCTTATGCTCTTTTTGGTAATTATTTATTTTCACCATGAATGGAATTTTTTTTATCGAAGCACCTTCACCAAATTTGTGTTCTAATGGACCTAGACTTTAGTATTTCTAACAGATCAAACAAAAAGCATAACGAGTTCAATACAACTTTATTAAAGTTCAAAAGATTGATGAGCAGCTCAGTCCATGTCACGAAATCATAAATTATGACTTTGTTGTGCACGAAATGTGCATACATAAAACACAAAAAATCATAGAACAATTCACAGACATCTACGGGCATGGAGATTATAATTAAGTAGGAACAAGAAAATGACAGATTCATTTCCCCAATGGAAGTTGAAATACTTACCTTCTGCTACTTTTTCACTCATTTTCCGGCTGCAAGTGTGAAAAGAATAACAAACCAATAAACAAGCAAATTTTTTTTGAAAAGGGTGCAAAACCTAGTAGAAGGAAATCTTATGGTGGCTGTTGCATTCATTTGTCTGTGTGTGTATATAGCTGTTGCATTTATTACATTTAAGCCTGGATGATTATGTATTCTCATTTTGGTAACAATTAGAACTACACATCATTCTGGCTGTATTCTCATTTTGGTAACAATTATAACTGCACATCATTCTGACCTGTCAAAGAAAATGAAAATTTCAATTTGGGAAAAATGTTGTGATGTGTAAAAAGAACGATAAGAATCATGATCAACGTTTTCATTTTATTGTTTCCGCTTGAAATCAAGGATACCTTGCTTTTGTCATGTCCAAGTTGGATGCTTTTACAATAACAGAAAATTTAAATTTGAAAAATTTAGCAATATTCAATTAGCTTCACGGCAAAAAAAAATGAAATAGTAGTACATTTTGAAATACATGGACTTGGCAAAAATACGTTGCATTAGTGTTTGTTTCTTCTTTCTCTCATGTTTATACTTGGGTATTAAAATTTCATTCTTCTAAATCGCACTACACAAAGTGTGATGCGCCAAAATTCCGAAGTTAGCCCATAATTTATAAAGCTACCCGGTGGTACAATTATTATTATTATTTTTTGAGTTGAATGGTGGTATAATATTTATCAGTTATTGAAGTGACATTTTTGGAATATTTGATTTAATAGAATTTTGACAATGTTAGGACTGGATTATCTGTTAGTGAGAGTTGCAGATATCAGATGTAACACATTCGGGAAATATGCTTAGTTGATATAACTTATAAAGACAAATTAAGTGTACAGAGTCATTTGAATCATAAGATTGACTTTGATTATAGCCTTTATATGTGATCTAAATGCAAATCTGCTTTCGTGACGGTTTTCTGATAAATTTTTTAATGCAGTTTCTTTCCTAGCGGCTAAGATGTGTTCCAGATAAATAATATACTATTGAAGCAAGGGAGGAAATATATATACATTACCTAACAAGTAAATTAAAAAGGAAATGCAGGCGTTGTGATTCACGTATTTGTCTTGAATGAATTTATTTCTATGAGCTATACATGGTAACTGCTTGGCACCCCATTCCTACTATAGTTCATTAGTTTGTATAACATCTCAATAGTCCTTGCCTTATTTATGATGGTTTGTTCGTCAACTTTGGGAAACTCAGAAGTGGTCGTTAAGAGTCAGTATAAACAACTTGACACAACTTGAAAAATGTCCATGAGTATCATCCATCCGTATCGGTTAAATTAGTCTTTACTTGTTGATCGTAATATTATTTTTTTTGTTTTTCATTAATCAACGGTTAGTTCATACATTACGTCAAGTACAATCATCTACATTTGTTTCATCAACACTTTTTACTAAATTTATCTACCAATTTTTTTGTTTTTATGGTTCTTTGATGCTAATTGAAATCTATTTTAGCCAGAAGATATCTAATAAGAAAGAAAATGTGATGCTCATACTGCGATGATACTACGAATCTTCTTTTTTATTACGTAAAATTGTTCTTTCTCAAACCATTTTTTGAGCATATTCAACTGTCAACTGTCAAAAGAAAGACTGTGTTGGGATGCCAGTAACAATTGGCCGCTGCCTCAAAGTTTATGATGAATTATGTTCCTTTTTTAAAGCTATAAATCATTACACCTTACTTTCTTACCTTTTATGGAATAAATTTGAAATTCAGGTGCGAAAGAAGGAGTTTAGCAGCAAGTCCAGAATGCAAAAATACCAAAGAAACCTGTGGTATGATGTTCTTAAACATGTTTGAATTACATCTGATACGTCCTCCAATCTCAAGTTCATGAGCGTGTTGTTAAAAGGTAAATTGTCACGTCCTACCTTCTTGTTCATCATCATTATTAGTTCTTCACGATCCCATTTGATCGTGTTTCAACTTATATCCATGTATGTATACAAAAGAATCTGTGTTTACCTATTCCTTTCTAAGTTTCTTACAGGAAGAGACGTGTCGTGAGAAACCCCAATTGAGACTGAAGATTTACCCATCTGGAGGCATTTCAACTGCACTTGCTTCGTCTACAGAAACGGGAAAACAAGCATATACTTTTCCCCTCATATTTCTAATTTAATATTCGAGTGTTCTTCTGACTGTTGTAGAATGACAACTTCCACCGTTATCTGTGTTTTCTCCTCATTTTACTTTTCGTGTAAAGCAGAAAAAATGTGCTAGGATTGCCGACCTTTTGCACGACACGACCAATGTGAGCTCAGAGGAGTGGTTAATTATCAACGTTTCTCACTTTTCTTGGGTTCTTTCTTCTTTCCCACATCATGTTGTTTTAGCAAATCTCATGCATCTAAATTGCATCCTCCTCACAGAAACCCTTTAAAAGGTAGTTCTCTGTTCAAGATTTGGAAGTGTCGATTTTCATTTTTATGATTCTCAGCAGTCTTTGATCTTAAACCAAGCAACAAAATGCTTAAGAAGGATGGTTACTACCTTTGTTCAATTTTTCCGATAGTCATATGTCTTTCTTTTTACCTATTAGTGAGTAAAGATCACTTCATTTATCTTAAAAAATTTACCATGCTTATCAGTCAAATCTCTCAATTTTTTCATTCTTTATTATCATTGTTTGTTTATTATTATTTTGAATCGATGTCAGTACAGCAATTTAAAGTGTGTTATCTTTTGTTTAGGCCCCCGGCTCCTGAAATTACATTGTGCTCAGAACAATCCTGAGTTGCGCTGAGTCGAGTCGGATGAGTTAACAGGAACCGAGTTGGTGTTTTTAAAATCCTAAAATTTTGGAGCAAGAAGTATTTTATGAAATTTAATATTATAGTCTATAGATTAATTCTTGGAATGAATTTTCACTAGTGTGTGACGAAACTTACATCGATTTCTTTTTCGATTTATGGTGATACAAGCTGGTTGGTTCGACATAAATACAAGTGGGAAAATAATTAGGGAATTTCACACATGAAAAGATATCGATTAATACAATGAAACATAGTTGCTTAGAAAAAGACTGGAAAGACCCAAAAAAATAAGCTACTGTGCTAAAACTCATGAGAGCACTTTTGCTATCGATCGTCATCGGCGCTGCCCAAAATCATAGCCCACGACGCCCTTAACACTTGAAGCACCCGATGCCGTTGTCCTTTTTATCACCGGTTTTGTCACCTTCTTGTCTCCCCACATCACCATGCCTATTTGGTCCAATTGCTCCACCCACACCTCCCTTGAGGCTCCTTCCATGCCCGCCTCCGCCCCCATATAAGCCGACTCTCCAGTTGACTCTACAATCATGAGAATTCTCATTCCCCACAGTGTTTGCACACAGATTCAGTACTATCACCAACAAAAGTCCTAACGAACATACCCGTTTCGCTGAGAATCTCATCGCATACAGAAAATAGCACAGCTTCCTCACATGATACCGAGGAAGAAGGGTGTATAAAAGGTGGAGAAATTGGAAAATAATGGCAAGTTTAAAGCTCTCTGTTTTCCACACGGCCCCATCAAGCTGGTTCAAACTTGACCAATATCGCCGTCTAAGAGGACTAATCTCACACATTATGAAAAATTGCAATTTTGTCATATATCCCAATTTTATTTTTATTGTTATTGAATTCGGTCTCATTTAACTATCTTTGTTTATCTATTTTTTGTAATTGTTTCAACACGGCATTTTGTTTCGATTATATATGTTAAAAAAATAAAAATAAAAAAAAATACAAAGACGATTGTGTGATCAAGTGTATGAAAGTATAATGTGTGATTATAGTACAGTTCGAATATGTTCAAATAATATGTCAGCCGAAATGACATCTTTGTCACACTTCTAACAAGGTAATAACTAATTCACAACAATTTTCTCTCATATGTCAAAATTATGCACCGAGCCATGATTAAATACAATATCGTCCAATCTCAAGTTTTGTAATATTTATTGAAAAATACACACAATTATTTATGAAACATAAAGATTGAACACTATATGGGTTAATGTGTATAAACAAATAAATTAGGGGTTTTCCAGCAAAAACATGGATCGGAAATCTTTTTAAAATAATCTTGGTTAAAATAAATTTTTGAAACATCAAAATATATTTGAGAGAGATTTTCGAAATCTACTTTTACCAAAACTATTTTACTAACTATCCCTACATTGTTATAACTGTTGCCAACCCTCAAAACAACATTTTTATTTGGCTTTCAGAGCTATCAAATTTCTCAGGCATTCAGGGTTGTTGATTTGATTTAAAGAATTTTAATATATTCCCCTTCTCTGAACCATTTGTGTTAGTGTATAACTGAATGCTCGTGTTTCCTTTGCAAATGCCAACTCTGTGAGCCTGATTTATATTGTAACGTTGATAAAATGAAATATACTTTATAAAGTACAGTTTGAATATGAATTTAAATGGGACTTTGAAATTTTACATCCAAGCTGTTAATTATCCTTTCGTGGAAGAAAAAGCAGAGTTTATCAAATGAACTTTTTCTTATAAAATAAGATTGATTGCCTTATCTTGTTGTAGTATTTCTGATGAGATAAATGTTTATGTTTTGTGATGGCTGACAAATGCTATTCACTCATGCATCTAGAGAAGCATCAATGCCGAGCGAAAATATAGGGGGTCGGCGAAGCATTGGAAACTTATGAAACAGTAAGTTTATGTTAGGTGCTTGGGATGCATTCTCACTTATTTTTTGCTCAGCTTGACTAGCTTCCTTCATGTGCTGCTAGTCACTTGACTCACTTGATTTGAAAATGAGGGGAATTTTTTTTTTTATATATATATATATATATATATGCATTGTAATACTCGATTTAAGAGTACTTTTGCCTTCTTAAAGATAATATCTGGAAGCAACACGGTAATAATTCAAACTCTGTACAAGTGGAAAGGAATTCATTTTCTGACTATGCTAATTGCTAAGATGCATCATCATTCTGTATTTGAGACATTGTGTAATTCCCTTTTTGCTACTTATCATTTTCTAATGTTGGGTGTAGTTTCCAGTGGGCAGAATTCCGCTCCTCCCACGTGAATTTGAAAGGTTATTGCTGACTATTGATCCAGATTTTATCAGTAAGCTCGTGGATGATAAGGTTCCCGGCTATCAGCCATCTCCGGAAAAGCGACTTCCAACCTACCTACACAAGGGACATTGAACTCCCTCTACCCTTTGCTGATTCCATTCAGAACATCGGAAATATTTGATGAGCATCCAAATAACAAAAAATTATTATGTATTTAATTTTAATTTCGAAAGAACATGCCTGCCGGCAGTATATATGTGTGCTATGTTGGGAAATATAGTTTTTAAGTACTTGTTCGATATTAAATTGATTGTATAGTCGTTCTTTGTAATGGGTTGCTGGATGATTTGGGCATATACACAATTGAGCCAAGCTTGAGTCGAACAATGCCTTCAAGTAAATCGTAGTGCTTCTTCACGCCTTCATGTACTAGCTAGTTGTTGGTTAATATGGAATTCTTCACGTACTAAGCTACGTTTGATTTGGAGGATAAAATAAACTAATGATTATTACGTAAATGATTATGATAGAAATGTAATATATAATGTAAAATTGTATTTTGTTTGGTATGATTTTTAAGTGTGAGATAATTTTGAATTTTATGATGAAATGACAAAATTGTCTTTTTGTTTTTTTTTTTTCCTTCTTTACTCCGGCGGCGGCGACGGTGTGGTGGTCGGCGAAGGCGACGGTAGGCCGGCCGACTGCGGCAGTGGTCGACCGTCTGTAGGCGGCGGCTGACCGAAGGTGGTCGACCGACGGCGGCTGCGGTATTCCGGCGTTGGCCGGCAGTAGGCGGCGTCGGCGGTCGTCGGCCGGCGGCCGGCGGCGGTGGTCGGTCGTGGCGGTGAGTTTGGATATAAGAGAAGGGTAAAATTAGAAAAATAGGATGAAACCTAATCCCATGAACCAAACGCCCCCTAGAAGTACTAGGTAGTTGTGCTTCATGCAGTAGTTTTCTTTTAATATGTGTCCTATGATTTATTATTTATGGTTGGATATCTTGTTTAAACACAATATCGAATCATTTGGCATCTTTGTTACTCTTTTAATAAGATAATAATTAGTTCACAACAATTTTCTCACGTCAAAATTATGCATCAAGCAAGCAAACAATCGAGAAGCTTATGGATGACAAGGACATGACTCACCATATTTCAATTATATAACAACGAAAAATATCATATTTTGATCTTGTTTTTGTCATAGATAATTATTGATTTCGTCGATTATATTGATAAATAAGTAAAGAAGTCTCCTCGTAAAGATTCCCAGTTGCTTAGAGCATAAAAGGGAAGAGCTTCGGCAAAATATTCCCTCTTGTTAGCTTTTGTTGTTTTATATACTCTAAATATCCATCCTATTCTTCCCTATCCAACAAACCATTCAATTTACTCTTGTTTATTTTACCTCATGAGCTAACAAATCCACCTCTCTCACCACCCGTGCCGCCGCCTAGCTAGTCATGGAGGTAACGCTCGTTCAAATACACAACAGCCTGTTAAGGCCGCCTCGAATCAACCGGAGAATCGCCATGCACAGTCACGTACGTTCTCTTTCCATTCTCTCGGAGATCACAGACAACAGCGTGGACTCATCGATTTCATCCACTCGTGAACCGAAAACTGTACACAATGATAACTGGTTAGATCGTCTCGCCATTCACCATCTCTCTCACAGTTTACAGTCTTCCACAGGTATGTCACACAGCACCCTCTCTCAAACACACACACACACACACACACGCATTATGTATGTACATACATACATGTATGTGTCTAGATGTTACATACGTATGCACGCGTGCGTGTAGGTGCATGCTTATTTCACCTCCATCTTCTAATCACAGCTTCTAAGTTTCATAAACAAAAAACACCCTAGAACATGTGTATATCTTATGATAGTTTATTTTTTTGATGAGAAGGGCTGCGAAGTGAGAGGAGGGGGTACGATGGTCTGATTGAAGCGGCAACAATGGCGTCGCGATGCTTCACCCCGATCCAACAAAGAAGCTTAGTGATTCAAACTCTTGAGACGGCCTTCCCTAAGCCTATACTGTCCTTGGCAAGTTCTCACATCCACCGCGATCTTATTTGTTCTTTGTCTCTAGCTATTAATTTGACTCTGATGGGTCCGCCTTAAAACTAAAAATGCTTCAAATAATGAAGATATACAAAAATATTATTTGAAGAGCTTAGTTTGTTGTTTTATCACTCAAGATCAAATAAGACATGTTTTGGATATATAATTTTACCAAAATAGGTCTGCCGGACGGGCTTAGCTACAAGTTTGATTTTATTTAAAGAATAATTGCATGTCACTTTCATTTTTAATTATATTACATATGACAATGAAGAATCATAATAACTTGAACATATTTAAAATTCAAGTGTCTTCGGATGTGTCGAGATCATGAATCCAATCCATAGGACCCAATACTAGGAAACCAATATCATGAACTAGTCCTAAAAATTCTACCCCAGAATGGAAATATTGGATTTGATGCATTGAGATTTTTAAAATTTTCTTATGTAATTAATATACACTTAAACATCAACATAGTTTATTTTATGTAGAGAAGATCAAGGCATTTCTGCCACCGTCTAAGTTTGCAAGGGAATACTTCGCCATCTTCACAACGATTTTCTTCTCATGGCTAGTTGGTCCCTGTGAGGTATGATAAGTGATAACTATTGAATCATATATAGATTGTTGAAACAATCAACATATTCCCAATCTCGTTTTATGCTAATTGAAAGGTCAAAGAGTCGGAGTTCGAAGGGAAAAAAGAGCGAAATGTGGTGTATGTACCGAAATGCAGGTGTCTTTTGTTACATCATTTGTGCTATGTAACTAATGGATTATTATTTGAAATAAAGCTCTCATTGTGATGCCATTTTTCCTCAGGTTTTTGGAGGGGACAAATTGTGTAGGAATGTGCACCAACCTTTGCAAGATGCCATCCCAAGCATTCATTAAAGAATCACTGGGAATGCCCATCAACATGGTCCCCAGTAAGTAGTTTAAAATAACTAGTGGTGCTTATTTTCCAAGTTACACACACACACACACACACACATCAGTTTCCCATAGGTGTTTGATCATATCCCATCATTTTAATCTGTTGCAGTAAACATAAAATTTCAGAAAAATATCTATACACGAAATTTATTTATTTTTCATTTGGGGTAGTTAATGCTTGTGCTCGAGAAAATAGAATTTTCTTGATATTGGGGACGAGCTAGGGTCTACAGGGTCTCGAAGTCGAGACCTCTCTCATTTCTAAGACACATAGTGCCACTAGGACAAGAAGCCCGTGACGTAAAAGGAACTTTTTTTGTGTAAGCACATTAGAGGACAACAGAGAAAAGGGGAATCACACCCATAGAGGATAAACAGTGTATGTCACTAAAACTCAGAGACCTAGCAAATTAAATCGATGGAGGACCCCATTTACTATAGCCACTCAAGGCTTCCAGTAGACCCACCCAATATTGCCAATTTGAAAGCTCCATCATATTATGTATGCCAACAACATATCATGTATGCAACTTATAACTTGCGGTCTTATATTCATATAAGTATTATATATACACGTGTCGATGGCAGCGAAATCAAGAGAGTTGAAGTTAGTATGGCAAAAGTTATTTAATCATCAATTTTGCATCCATCTTCTTTACTGTGATTTAAATCATATTCACTTAAACACTAAATTTGGCAGATTTTGAAGATATGAGCTGTGAAATGATATTTGGTCAAGAACCTCCGTCACAGTCCAGTGATCCAGCTTTCATACAGCCGTGCTTCAAGCAATGTAATGTTTTTTATTCTAAAAAAGTGAGATTTGTCCACTCAAAGTATATAAAATGACGAAAAATGTTCCATAAGAGCGCAGTAGTACTGTTTCTAAACCGTAATATCTTATAATTTATGGGATTGTGATGCTCATTGTTCTTAAATATGAAGGTGTTCATCCAGGCAAGGAAGTGAGATCAAAACATCACAGGAACTGCACAAGCTAGTAATGTGGAGGCGATCGCCATGAAATCCGAACCAAATTAACCATCACAAAACATAAATATTGGGGTGATCGACATTTGTTGTTCGCATGGTTTTTGAATCATTCATTTTGTCATATGACAATGTTCAATGAAACATTTGTTGAGAGAATTTGAAGGGTTTGAAATTATAAGCTAGAAATTTTCCTTTAGCCATGAGCTAGCATTGCAAATACAATTGGAATTCGTTATTTTTAGGGAAATAGCCAAAATTGTTATCTGAGTTTACTTATTTTGTGTGTTGCTTTTAGTCTTTTTTCAAGATCAAAACTCAAACCTTAATACTTACACGACCCGAAACACAAAATAGACATTATCCTTTGTTTTTAAACCAAATTGGCCATATTCCTTGGCTGTTGAAGTGTTTTGACTCATGATTAGTTCGTCGTGTTTAAGGACAGCAAGATTGGACACGCACAGTAATGTCTCCTACTTCAAGTGATAGATATACTACGAGTAACCAAATTAAAATTTCTTCTCTCTTATTGAGGCATATTGGGAAATTAGTGTTCAGAATTTAGTGGACTTTCTGATTGAGTTTAATCAATAAAGAACAAACAATATGAAATTTAATTATTTCTGAAATTTGACTTATATACTTTTGTCGGATTAGAGAAGAGGGACATTTTAGTCAGCCCAGCAAATTTGGGCTTCTTGGAAAAATCAGATGACCAATTAAAGCCAAGCCCATTTCGTACTAGCTAAAAGAAATAGACATAGGCTTACGAATTTAACAAACTTGGCACTTGACAGATCCTTTGTCCCAGCGGCAAAAGTCCAAGATCCTAATATTCTTGCATTTAAATTTCATCGGCTGCGTGAAATGTGTAGTTAATTAAGTTTACGTAAAATCCCCCACCCCCCTTTGTATCCAAAAAAAAAAAAAAAAACCTGCGACCTGTAAATCTAACAAATTTTACACTAGTAAAATTATGACTTTAAATATAGCTAGGTGTTTTTTTTTTCCCTTTGTAGGGACAAAGTAGTAGTAATAATATTAATAATAATACCCAAATGAAAATTTTTCACTCATGTTAAATTTACTTTCCCAAGGCATTCGATTCTTCCATGTGCATGTACAAATAAATAGCATTCACGCCAAATAGGTGAAAATTGAAATTACCTCAGATAAAATTTCCCATTAAAAATAGTACAAATTAAACTCAGCTCCCATTATTAGTAGCTAGCCATCATTATATTTTTAAAAATATAAGAAAGTATATGCATATAATTTTTTTATTAATTAAAAATTAAATCTAATGAATATGTTAATAAATTAAAGTAATTATTTTAAGAACCTTTCACGAGAGAGATATATATATATATATATATAATTGAATTATTCGAGTTTTAAATGTGAAGCCTTGAATGAGAGTAAAAGCACAAACATGCATGTGCCAATGCAAAGAGTACCTAAACACACAGATAAGCTTGCGCCCTCAAAGAATGACAAGGGCACCCCATGCCTCACCTTGTTACAGAAACTCAAGGTGCTTTCTGCTTATTTTTGACATAGGAGAAATCCAATTTAGGAATTTATACATTTAGTAGAAATTTCGAATTAATTGTCTGACTCCAAATTAACGTGAAGATATCAGTTTTGAAAACATACTCGACTCGGCTCGACTCGACTAAATAAGATGACATGAATATTAGAAAAGACATGGTCGCAATAGAAATAATGTGAATAAATGAGATATATAGTGAGTAACCGGCCCTTGCTTGTGTCCCATTTCGGAACACCATTAATTAAGCTGAAAAGCGCCGGTGCATGGCTTCCCCACCATTCTAACTACTTTTTTTCCTTCACATGGTAGTCCCATTTTGGTGGTGCCACTAGTTGACGTTATAGGTCGCCCATTTATACCTGGATAATTATAGTTACTTAAGATGTGATCTTTTTTTCTGAATAAAATTTTAGAATTATTTAAACCAAGTTATTAAATCTTAAAAATATGAAAATGTTATATAATTTTTTTTTAAAAAAAAAACATTATTTAACCCTATGTGGGACATAAAAAATAATTGATTTCACCCCGATCTTAGGGCAGTGGTTGTGCGTACGAATGATATATATACATAGGAATGCACGATAGATAGAAACACACTGCGAAGTGATTTGAGTACAAATCTGTAAACAAAATTAATTGCGATCCATGACATAAAATCAGAAGCATTCAAAAGAAAAGATTGTGACAGCTCTAATAAGTGATATATATTGTACTAGCTAGCTACTTGGGATCACTGCTTTCTTTCATTATCGTTTTATTTTTTATTTTTATTTTATTTTTATCTTAGATCATATAAAACAATATTATTTTAAAAGTTGACAAAATCATAATTAGGAATTAAAATTTAAGTGGGTTTATACGCCAAATTAACCAGTTTAATTCTTGCTCCACACAACTATTTTTATCTTTTTTAAATTTAATCGAGTTTTGCATATTTTTCGACTGGAAATTTTTGTTGAATACTTACATCGATAACTCAAACACTAATTCAAAGAGTTGATAAAAAGAATTGCTATACAATTATTTCATCACGCATGAAACCGAGAAACACAATATATTTTTTTTTTTTTATGAGAATGGAAGTCTCATATGTGTCCTAGCTAAAACCCATAAAGCTAATATAGTAGCATCTAAATCATATTAGTCAGCTAAACCATAACGTCCAAAACTTTACGCTAGAGACTCATCCGATAAAGTGTTCGTATGAAAAATCGAACTATTGTCAATTGATCAAGATCTCACTTACAGCTTGAACACTATGAGAGAAAAATAAATATTTTATTATATATGGTGGAAAAAAGTTTAAAAATATTTCAAATTATAACAAATTTTTGTTAGATAGTCCCAACTAAAAGATTAAAAACATCGAAACATGAAAACTTGTGTTGTGATACAATTAAACTATTTGAACTACCGGTTATAATCTTTTATAAAATCACACACATACAATTCTATTATTATTGTCAAAGGCAAGGTAAGATATTTGATTCCACAAGTTGCAATGCAATTCAGTGTAGTTTTTTTTTTTTTTTGAATGATTGATGTAGAGTAACAATTGCCTATTACAATTTACACAGTCATAAACTATAAATTTTGACACAATGATATTTAAAAAAAATTATAATATGTTCCTTTATTATTTTGGTTAGCATTCGCAAGCAATTAGGATTTAGGGGCGATATCTTGAGAAAAATATACCATTTTTTTTATGGAGAAATATAGAATATTGAGGTAGATGATGCTCTTTTGGATACTGTAGTCAGAAGCTTTTGCTATCTGAGAATCAATGATTATAAAAATCTCGATAAGGTTCATCATTCCGGACAACCGTTTGGTCAAAACTACAGTTTGACCACTCATAATTTTCAGAGCCACTTGGAATTTGTGACCCTTCTCCAAACTTGGCAAGGTCCGTTGGTTCCATCTGTCCAAAAATCATATGTTTTTTTTATAAAAAAAAAAAAAAAAATGGGAATATTTTTGTTCGTAAAACATCTCCTAATTTATTTCTAATGTATAAGCTTATGGTCGAATCTTATAATCTCATATTATCTTTTTTATTCTTTTTGGGATTATTTTTGTTCTTCAAGACATGAAAAAAAAGACTAAATTTGTTTTCACCTACTCACATATAATATATTAGCATAAATTTCTCTCAATTTGGAAGAGATTTTGCCTCCATTCAGACGATAGCTTAAAAAAACCTCTCATCACATATAATAAAAAAATAATATTTTTTAAGTATTAAAATTATTATTATATAAATTATGAAATTAAATCTACCGATTCACATGATGATAGTATATTTATTTTAAAAAATATAACCAAACATGGTACTATATTCATTTTTCGATGCCCTTTTTATTTTGTAACTTTTCCTCCACACTTTTCTTTTTACCTTGGTTGGTTCGTAGACATGTATCTGATAAAGAGAGTCACATGACACTCTATACGATATTCACTAGAAAAAGCTTCCCTAATCTTCAACTTTTAGTTTCTTACAGCTAGCAAGATTGAACGAGTGAGTTTATGCTATAGAGTGATAGTAGCGAGTGAGCAGGGATGGCAATGGGTCGGGTCGGGTAGGGTCGGGGGTGGATTTGCCATCCTCATCCTCGATTCCATACCCGCCACAATCCTCGTTTTTTCGGGTTCGGAGAATCCCCAAACCCGAAATTTCAGGGATCAACTTCCCATGCCCGCCCCTATCTCCGTTTCAAAAATATTAATATGGCAAGACGATGCAAATTCGGAGATTTTCTAAAACCAAAACTTATTATTATCTATTATTATTAGATATAATATTAATATTAATATCAATATCAATATTAATAATATTAAGATTATTAATATTTTAAAAAATAATATTATTATTATATTATTAATATTAATAATACTATTATTTTATTATTGATATTATTTTCGGGGCGGATTCGGGGATTTCGGAGATGGAGATAGTAATCTCATATCCGCCCTGAATTGCATAAAATCCCCGAACCCAAACCCAAACCCGAAAAAAATCGGGGATCCACATCCCTGTTTCGGGCTTTCCCCGCGGGGACTCCAAACCCGTGGAGAAAGTTGTCATCCCTATGAGTGAGTATTGAGTTTAGGCTATAATGAAAATAGCATTTTCGATGTATTTATATAAGTTGATCAATTTATCATATCACCGTAAAATAAAAAATAAAGAGGAATCTCATTTTTTTGTTTTAAAGTGAAGTGATCCGCTGCTCATGTTCTACAAAACAAAACTCGAGAATATATTTCTCGGTATAGCATAGACTCACCTAAAAGAATTAATAGTTAGAAATGAATCCCAATAACTAAAAAGACAAAATAAAAAAATAAAAATTAATAAGAAGGTAAACACAAGTACACAACAACTATATAAAGCAAAAAGACCCACAAATACCATTTTCCCTACTTATTTCTTTAAGGATTTTTTCAGAAAATCAACTTCCTCCTTGAGCTTGTGTAAGATGCCAACGCGGCAAGATCTTGGATCATCTCATTGACCAAATCTTTGAATATCAGCCGTTCGATGTCCAACACCGCCTCGGACATCTCCATCGGATGATCTCCCCCCCATCCGGTTGACTCGTCCTCGGCTAAGTCCTTCCTCAACACACCACAGATGACCTCAAACAAATCTTCAGCAGCATTGCGGTTGCGAATTCTTTGAAATTCGGACCAAACATCGTCAAGGAAAGGTGTTTTCACATTGTAATTTGTCCAAGAAACAGTCTTCCATGGAGGCAGTCGTCTGTTTCTTTCGATAATTTCGTTTGTAGTATCGAAGATTAGCTTTCTCTGGAGCCTGGAGACCTTGGATTTGTACTCTCCTTTAAGATATTGCTGGTTTTCTAGTAACAGAAAGATGTCCGAGTTTTCTAAGAGGGAATCCGATGCCCTTAAGATATCTGAAATGTACATAAAATCGCAGTCACCCCGTGTTTCTTTTTGCCATTTCAATCGAGTTGATGATGCGATTGGGCTCCATATTTCTTCCTCCAATTCCCCCGATTCGTCTGCATGCATAAATTTGACATAATTAAAAACATGACGGTTAAACGAAAATTAGGAGGCACTTTGTCATTTCCAATAGCTGGAAAGTGTGTTCACAAATTCCAATTCAGACGATCCATTTCCTTCATATATTATAATATGTCTCTTGAAGTTCAATGATAAACCAACTACATACATATCCTCAGCATGCAAGGACCACATGATGAAGAAAGTGTGGGCACCAGTGTCCCTCTATTCATAAATAATTGGACTATATTATATTTATTGAAATCAGATTTGCCGCGACATCCAAGAAACACAATCCAAATCAGATATTGTAAAGGTTCAGGACAGAAATATTTCAATTATTCAAGCCAGCATTTAGAAGTCATCCACAAAAATTGATTCAAGTGTGGCTAAAATGTAGCACTACACTTACCCAAGTTCTTGCACAATCCAGTAATGCCATAATATTCAAGTACTAGTCAGTTAAGATACCACTGGCTCGAGCTTCGACTTTCACTAATTTATTCCCGATTCCAAGAATCAAGAATGCGTAAGCAATTATTTTACATACATCTATCTATAAATTAATGAAGCACAAAACCATCTTAGCTTTTTTTTAGTACATCATGAATAAATCTGATTTTTTTGTATATTATTACTCCGATAAGAAATATTCTGCAAAATCTTGATTAGATTAACATGGATAACAACTAGTAAGACCAAATAAATTTGATAAAAAATATGTATGGGAATAAAAATTCAACCTTTGAAATCAAGATTACGTCTGGCTGTAACAGGTGAAGGGGTGAATGGTTCGTCCTTGTAGAGAGACGAGTCAAGAACTGACACGGGACTCGGCTGCGCATCAGTTCCATTCATCTCCGCAATGCTCTGGAGCAGCTTATCACATCTCTCCAATAAATTCCTTCCTTCTTTGTATTCAACAGTCTTCGGCCTCTGTATTAAATCAACCATTTATTCTACAGCCATACAGGCGGTAATTAATG
The DNA here is from genome assembly GCF_025594145.1 of Primulina tabacum. Classification (NCBI taxonomy): domain Eukaryota; kingdom Viridiplantae; phylum Streptophyta; class Magnoliopsida; order Lamiales; family Gesneriaceae; genus Primulina; species Primulina tabacum. The sequence continues at coordinate 1,083,096 of NC_134551.1, forward strand.
ATTTTAATGATACATTACCTCGGTATCGGTTGATGTAGTGATGCTGCTTCCAGAGATGGATGAAGATTCGCCTTCGTCAGTGGTAACGGTCGTGATCTTCTCTTTCTTGTTGATCTTGGCCGTTGGATCTGGTCTGGTGCTTCTGGTGTTGAGCTTCGGGGAGTTAAGGGGAGAGACTCTGCGATTGTCCGCTGGATTCTTCAGTTTCCTATGGGTTTCAACGCTCAACGGTTTCGGTTTGACTATGGAGTTTGACCGTCGGGGACCCGAATTGCATTCATTTCTAGTCGCTGGACTCGGGCTTTCACCGGCCCGAGTTGGGCTCCACACGCTGCGGTTCCGGCGAGGGCTTATTGACTGAGGATTTTCACCGGAGACACCGTGATTACGGGGATTGCTACGGGATTGAGTTCTACCGTTTGGCCGTGCATAGTCACTGACGTTTCTTCTGTTCGAAGGTTGCATTACCACGATTGGTGACTCGTCGTAAACAAAGATTCGGTGGCTGATTTTATTCGGATTCTTGGAGTGCAGAAGCCCTTTCAGTTGCAAAGCTTCGAGGATCTGTTTCAAATTCTCTAAATCTTTCGACGGCTCGTCCATACCCCTCACCTTCAATCTCTTCTCAATCTCGCCGTAGACTGATACAGTATTTTTAGGTTCTGGGAAAATGTCCCCTGAATCAAAGAAGCTTCTGCGTTGCTGCTCCGGAGCTTTCCATGGAGATGGAGAATTGAAGTTGGCCCTGTTTGATGCTTTAGACAGTTCGGCCTTGCAAGTATTCTTTAATAAATGGTCCCTTGGATCTGCACAATGGGCAGCCATTGGCGCATTGTGGAGAAGTGATTCACTTGGCTGCTCTGTGATGAATCGAGAGTGAAACAGATATCTTGAGGCTCTCGATTCGGAGGCGGATCTCCTCAGCTCAGGCTTCTTTTCGGTTTCAGAGTCGGATGAATTGGGCAATGGCTCCAGACCCATGAGCCTCGCTATGACACTGGGAGACCTGTTCTGGCAGCCATCGGACGTGTCACTTCCGATGCTGTCGCATCGACTCGCCGTGGACAGAATTGAGGCGGAAGTTCGGATCTTTTTGGGGTGGAGGCCTCCCTTTGCGTCCGTGGTAGCTCTACTGTCGAGCGACAGCCTCGGGGCTTCTTTGTTGAACTTCCACGAGGACTTGTTGCCTTCTTTCAAATTGAATATAGGCAGAAGAAGAGGTGATTTAGGGGGAAACTCAACCACCTCCGGCGCCACCACCTGCTCCGCCGGTTCCAGGCTTGGCATTGTGAATTCCCTAGAAACGGACGGTGACACGGGAACTGGCATATCCGGATCCGAAATCGTACCAACAGCCTAGAAATTAATGGCGGAATATTACTATACATACAAGGAAACTTCATTAAAGACAAACTTTGACAGAGAACAAAATCATACCGCAGAAAATGGGAGGCGCTTGGTGGAAGAGACGCGGTGGCGATCAAAGAGGTGGAAGAAGCCAGCCATGCAACCCATTTGCTTCTGCATCTGTATCTCCAGATTCTTCTCATTCCCGGAGCCCATCATCATTCGCCGATAAATGACGTCACTTCCAGGCGACCCTTGAGTCTCCCAACTCTCACAGACACTCTTTATCCAGTGAAGTTAACGTCACCATTTGGATTCAGATTCAGTTCCTTCTCTATCTTCTTCTACTTTTGTTTTTTTTTCTTTCTTATTTTTTCATCTGTTGAGAACTAACTCCCGCTTTCTGCTCTTTTAAAGGTGTGACTGAGTAATGGGTGTGGAAGGGTTTTGCTATTGTCACCCTCGGGTCAATTGACGTTTGTTCTCCTCCTGAATAAAGCGCTGTCACCTGCAGGTCCCCGTTTGTGGGCACTAAACTCTACGTATTTTAATTACATTGTCTTTAATCAGATATCACCTATAAATAAAAATAATATCCCCCAATGATGTACGGTCACATGAAATTATACGTATCATATGATATGTGCTACACATGTTAAAACAAAAATGGTCTAAGCACGTGTATTATATATATATATATATATATGTATATGAGTGTGTGCATATTGTTTATCATATATGTCATCAACCAATTAGGCTCACATTTAATTCAGTTCGGGGTGCGGATGCGCGCGCGAGCCGGCTCGAAAAAAACTTTTGATTTGTATTGAAAATCATGAGTCTAAATTATTTTATTCGATAATTAACGAGCTTACTATTTCATTAAAATGATTTTATTATATATTAAATAAATATATTTTGAACATTTAGAGTATTTATTTTCGAGTGATAAGTTAAATAGCTCATTAATATGTTCGAATATTTAGAATCAAACTCGAACTCAACTCTGATCGAACCAATATATTTGACCAAGAAAACATAGAGTTTTTGTGATTTTGAACATATATAAATTGAGCCGAATATTAAAACTCATTATATATATATATATATATATTACTTTTCGGACTGGTTCATGCGCATGCACTCCGGAAAGGGAAATCATAGGAAAAAAAGGTATTTTCTTGGTAGTGTTGGACAGATTTTGGTAGTGCACTTGAGCTCATTCGCCTTATGTCTTCTGTAAAAAGGTTAATCTACAAATATAAAAGCATTTAATCGCTTGAACAACTGAGAGAACATCTGTTTCAATCGAATATCACGTAATAAAAAAAAATTGTACTGATATAGTTTTAGGTTCGAGTATTTGTCTTTCCGTATAAAACGACAAGTACCTGTCGTATGAATATTATGAAAGTCAAAATCACAGCATATTATAGAAATTTTTATCGTAGTTTTTGACAAATTATTTATTGGTTTTAAATGATAACTTATTGCTCAAATTGACAGCTAGCTTCCTTGTATACGGTACATAGCCGTGGCTTGCAGCTACCCACATTTACAACTAGCCTCAAATTTCTATTCCAAGATAATATTTTAATTATCAACTCAAACAACTGGCAAGCTTTGTATAGTTAAAATGTGACCGTTTCCTTAATTTCTGATTCACATTGACTATTTTTTAAATCCCCGTTCTTTTCAGAATGTTTATACACTTGGGAACCTCGAAGTAACTTAGATATTCACTTTATCACGATGAGTAAGTCTCTTGTAAAACGGTCTCACGAATTTTTATCTGCGAGACGGGTCAACCCTACCGATATTCACAATAAAATATAATACTCTTAGCATAAAAAGTAATACTTTTTCATTGATGACCCAAATAAGAGACCCGTCTCACAAAATACGACCTGTGAGACCGTCTCACACAAGTTTTTGTCTATCACAATTATATGCTAACAGTACTTGATTGTAAAAATAGAAACGTACGGCAATAATATCTTGTTTTTACTTCTTTTGTAACACTGATTTTCTTCGAATTAAAATTTTCTCCTCTTTCTAAAGCCACTTATTAATATATTTTATTATCTATATTTATTAGATAAATTTTCGTGTTCGGGACGTGACAAATAAAGCATGCGACTTTAATCACAAGAAAAATGAGAGTAACAATGTCAAATATCGTTTGACTCGACCCAAAGCTTTCTCGTAAAACCACACAAAGTTTTTTTCCTATTTAAGTGAAAGAAAGAGTAATAAATGCCAAGTTATTGAACACCATATTTCCCTAAACTTGCTATCTGGAAATGAGCTCTCGGACTTTGAAACGTTGTGTCAATGGAAGTTTGCAACATATAATGTACGTATGAACGAATTTATTGCTATGTATAAATATAGTCTTTCCATATATGTTACGTTTACAATTCAATTCCAAATTTCATTCACATATTTCTCCAAAAATATTAATGTCAACGGGAAAAATTAAAGTTTCAGTTCTTTGGACCACTTAACGTTTAAGATTTCACCAAATGTGCCTAGATTTCCATCGTAACTGATGTGATCTCGCTGAAATGGGTGAGCCGGGTTAGGAGCTCCAACGGATCAAATCAACAATTTATAGTGTTTGAGAATTTTGAGTGAAGATAATGGCTGTGATAGCACCTGCAAACAATGAAAAGAACTCGTGAATGGGCACCGGAGGGGTGTCCGGCGTGACCATTCCGATGCTAAAGTCAGCAGGTTTTCAGATGAACACAAGCAATATTTGAGAGAAAATATGTAAGTGCTTTAGAGTTCAAAGATATCAGAATCATTAAATACCTGCTATTTATAGTAGAAAATGGTGTAGATACCTCGATTCTCGTGCCAGCTACTAAGTATGGTAAGTCGGTTGCCCATACTAGTTTCTGATGACTTCTAGGACACTCCAAGTGCAAGTAGTTCTGACAGATTAGACGGCCTGTATCAATCATACTCGAGTGTGGTGCAATTCTAGAGGTGGTCCGGGTAGTAGGTTACCCGGGTACTTGTATGAGAGCTCGGGCTATGATGACTGCCCGGGAAGAGGAGAAGTGCCCGGTGTATTGACTCCGATTCGGGCGGTCCAATTAATATCCCAGGTCATTCATGACCCGGTTCCTTATGGAGGTATCAGTAACGTTCTACATCCTTGGTCTTAACAAAATATGCGAACTTCCGAGGAATTCCCTGCTATGATAAGATAATATAATAGTTATTATCTATAAGAAGGTGTTAAAAGATTGATATTTGAACTTAAATCGATATCAACAGCTAGCTTAATAGAGAAAAGATTGTCCAAGTTTAAATATGCATTCTCAATGATTTTATTCAAACGATATGTGATAACTAACAACCTCTTCGTGTCTAAAAATAAACATCAGAGTAACCCAAGTATGGACAGTCTAATACTTAACGGTGTAACCCGAGCTTTAATATCGTGTTGAAATCATGATTTTTATCTAATTCAACCCAAAAACTAGTTAAATGAGATATTATTGTCTAAGTTTATATATGTAAATCTCATATATTTATCTAACCGATACATGACAGCTATCATAAGATAATACTCTCTTTGTTTTCCGTAAAAAATCAAATTTTTAAAAATTGACAAATTTATGTGTTCTATGAAGTCTTATTGGAAATATAAATAAATGGCAGTTATATGTTGCTATCATCTCATGTTTTAAGAAGCTGTGCGTGAAATTATTGTGCAACGAACTGTTGACTCAATTAATTAGTTTTAGGAAGCTTTTTGACTGAGCTTTACGAAAATTTTGATTGGATTTTTATTTATGTTTTTAAATTAAATTCATTTGACTTTTTCAGAAATATTTTATTAAATGTAATCTCATGTCATATATTTTAATAAATGACTCGATCCGTATTGGCTCCGAAAGAACCCGGCTTTCCACCTCTCATATCAATTATTCGGTTCTATTTTGGACTTCACGTGCATGTTCGGATCGTTGGATCCTACTTGAATGCGGTTTTTATGTTAGGATCGAATTCTCCCTCCCATGGTTGGTATGTGGATTTTTGGATCCTCTGCTGTGACTGCAAACACAGCATCTCTGTTGTGCTCTTTTTACACGAGATGATCAACTGATTATCTCGTTTCGTCTGACAATTTTTAAAATTTATCTGACACTGTGAGAGGTCCATCAGATGATCAATTGACCATCTCATATAAAAAGTGCACAGCATAAAATTCTGGGTTTCAACTACAGCAGATGATCTAGATCCATATATTTATCCCAAGAATGATTGTTAAGACAGATCGAACAGTTGTTTATATGAAAAATCAATTAGGCATATCGATCACTTGATTATTTATTAATGTAAATATTAGTTTGGGGAGAGGGGAAATGTGCCATTTTATCTTTAATACAATGCACCGATAATATTTTTCACATGCCTAGGGAATCCTTTTCTGAACTCCAGAGAGACTTTTAATATTTTTTTGTTTATAGAATATATAAAGTGATTGGTTTAAAAATGTTATATTGGATGAGAATCTGAATGCTTCATGTCTTCCCTTCTGTTTGGGGTTTTGTACTTGGACGGTTAGACTGCTTTCAAAACTGACACTCTGCCTCTAAATTATTATTTTTATCTGATTACTAAAAATTTTCTATATTTACTTTACAATTTTTGGATGATAAAAAATAATTGCATTCAAAATAAATTGCAATCTCTAATATATAATATGATTATAATTATAATTATATTATCACACCAAAAAACTCTGTAACCTAAACTAGTCACACGTTCAAATGAAATATTTCGGCTTAAATCAAACCAGAATAGCACAAAAAATAACCCTATTCGGGTAGAAGATAAAAAGACTATTTTCCACCAATAAATATCAATAATATATATTCTATACTTTTGTTTGATAAGTTGCTTCACTAACCATATCCACATTTGTGTCTGACTGCTGAGATGATATTTACCTAATGAATGCACAATTTTAATATATTTTATGACATCAAATAGACGATCGTTACCTCAGCGATAAACACAAAGATAAGTACGGTCGGTGAACATTACATATATATCTTATACACATACATACATACACATACATACACATACACATAATTCAGTACTGAAAGATCAAAATCGTTAAGCTTCTATTTAGATTCCTGTTCTATAAATTGTCATTGCCAATTTTTATTTTTTGTTAAAACTTATAATATTTTATATAATATAAATAGAAAATTCCCTACCCTGAGAAACAATAGGAAATTTTTCTCCGCATAACTTGTGGTCCTACATATACAATATTTCAATTTATTTTATTTACAGTATAATACAAATTCTTTTGTATTCGTTCGACAATATTATAGATTTTTTAAAATTATTTTTATAATTTGGAAGCTTGATATATATTTCTTAAAATATAGCCCTTTTTCTTTATTACAAATTGAAGTAGAATTATCCTCGAACAGTGCACACCGAACTACGTACAATATTATTATTAAATTAAACAGAACAAATACAAAAGAAACGTCACACATTAACTAATGCCAGTTGCTCAAATTAAACGCTAACCCTCGTATTCTTACGCTGAGTTGAGGCATCCTCAGCCCCATTAATCACCGAGTTATGCACAGATTTGTCAAACTTCTCGCCATCTCCCCACAGCGCATACGCTTCCTCCCCATGCACCACTTCGTCCCCGCCGTTGAGCTCTTCTTCGGACATCCTCAGTGGCACCGCAAGCCCGATCAACAGACAAATCAAACTGGTGACCACAACATTTACTCCTATGATGAACACAATTCCAAGAACCTGAACCCCCATCTGCCTGAATCCCGCGCCAACTCTGCCGTTATTGAACCCGTACGCTAGGCCGATGTACCTTTCCCAAGTCGGGATCATGTAGAAAAGCCTGCACAGCTTTGGGTTGGCGAAAAATCCGGTGAGCAAGCCGCCTAGCGTCCCTGCAACAGCGTGCGTGTGGAACACGGCCATCGTGTCGTCCACTTGTTTTAGGAGCCATATCTTTTTGTGGAGAACCATCATAGTGAACCAAGGGATGGAACCGGAGAGGATGCCCATTATAATGGCGGCCCAGCCTTGCACGACCCCGGCGGCTGGGGTGATGCAGACTAGGCCGGTGATCATACCCTGTGTGGCGCCGATGACGGAGGGTTTTTCGAAGAAAAGGATGTCGAGTAGGAGCCAAGTAAGCAGGCTTGTTGCTGCGCATATATGAGTGTTCAGTACGGCGAGTGATGCGTCGACGCTGGCCATGTAAGGGTCTCCGCCGTTGAAGCCCGTCCATCCCATCCATAGCAGGCCGGCTCCGGCAAGCATCAGAAGGATGTTGTTTGGTGGGAACCTCTCCCGGTCCCTCTGTGCCCGAGGTCCTACCTGAATTATTTGGGAAAAGAACTTACTATTATTCGCGTTGAAAGAAGAATTTCCCAATTTGGATTATCATATCTATTAAAAATAATATTTGTTCCCTAAACATATTATTACATGTAAAATAATAACTCCGAAGGTTAAATCAGTTATTTATTATGGACAAAAATAACTTCTTACAGTTTAGCTTGAGAAAATGAGATAACAAACAATCCCAATTTGGATTATCATATCTATTAAAAATAATATTTGTTCCCTAAACTTCGGTGAACTTTGTATGTCTAAAAAACTTATTTTTAAAAATGATTTCAGAGGTAATATTGATATTTGGATCAGTTGCATATGCAGCTTTGGAATAATATTAAGTATTAGTGACGGTGACTACCCAGTAAGCTGCGGTGAAACCGGCAACACCGGAAGACAAGTGAATGACGAAGCCGCCGGAGTAATCGATAAGCCCCCTCTTGCTCAACCATCCATTCGGACACCAGATACTGAATGCACCGACCGTGTAAGAAAACGTGAGCCACAAAGGCACAAACAACATCCATGCAATAAAATTCATCCTCCCAAGCAAAGCGCCGCCGATCAATATCAAAGTGATCGCAGCAAAAACAAACTGGAAATACACCATCGTGGCGTTCGCGAACTTGTAAGTCGCAAACGCCTGTTTCAACAGAACATGCTGATCCAATGCATCATCGATCTTCCCAAGAAAAGGCAAAAACGAGTTTCCAAATGATAACTGATACCCCCATCCAACCCAGCAAACCAGAACTGCTGCAAAGGCGTAAAGCGCCATGAAAGCAGAGTTTACGGCCCATTTCTTTTTGACGATGCTTCCGTATAGTATCACGAGCCCTGGAATGCTTTGCAGGCCCACCATCGTGGCCGCTGTCATCTGCCATGCGTTGTCTCCTTTGTTCATCCAGTCGGGGTTCGCGTCATCAGGCTGGAGATTTGGTGGTAGCCAGGCATACTTAGGATCCATCTTTCCACTCCCGGAATTCAGAAAAGTGTTTGATTAACTACCCTTAATGAAAGCAATGTAATGGAAGCTATAAATAAAGATGACCCGACACTATAGTAATTATTGTGTTCTTGTTGCATGCCTGGAAATAGGATCATTCAGTTTGTACCGAAAACCCTTTTTGTTTTTTAAGGTTTAAGACAACAAAAGCATCGTTGATCCAGGGTAAATGAGTGATTTCACAAGTAGATTCACAGGGAAACAGGTTTGTAGGTATTTGAGTGGACGGAGAACCCAAATATGAAATTGAAACATGATGAATTGAAGCCGTGAAAATCTTGAGAATATAGGACAGGTTGTCTAGATAATTTCTTGTGCATCGAGGATTCCAATGAATGAAATACATTTTTTTTTTCGTTTTTCTATGGTCTGAGAAATCTAATGATCATTCTTTTGTCACATATATATTAATAATTACATATAAACGAATTATAAGTACTTTAATTAGCGAGTGATTGCAACAATTTGTGAAAAAGTAAGAAAAATCAGAAATGTGCAGTATTTTTTTAAAAAGTGTAAATTGTTTGATAAAAATTCCTTATAATACTAGATTGTTACGAGAATCATTTCTGTAGAAGTAAAATTAACATAGCGTCAACTTCTGAATTTTTCATTTAAATTAAGTAGAAAATTGCGAAATATTTAGGTTTACAGACATACAAAACTGAATTTTAAGGAAAAAATGTCAAAAATACTTTTTTAAGTGGTTGCAACATTTTCTTAATTGATTTGACTAATTTTCTCGTATTGTTTCAATTTTTTAGTTAAAACATAAAAATGGGAAGTCCAAAATTATTCTTAAATGATGTTTTAATTGAATGGATGAGCAAAAAATATTTTATATATAGGTGAAAATTTAGTACTAATATTATATGTTATTGTTTGCATAAGCGGGAATTTCAAAAACAAAATCGCGGCAAACTTTTGAATAATTTAACTTCTATGATCAAATGTCGTGGATTACGATTCGATCGTTAGTTATCATTAATTTGATAAACCGCAACGAGCTAGGAAACTAGGAAACTAAATCAGAGAAGTTGAAAAAACTCATAAACAACTACAAATTTAATATTGACATCATGAATTGATTCAACATTTTTACAACTATAATTTAAAAAGCTAAAAAATATGGTAAAACTAAGAAAATTAAGCTAATGAAAACCGGAAATAAACGAATTAGAATGAACTAGAATTGATGCAACTTGGAGAAAATTTTATATTGATTTGTTGATGATGAGTAGTTGTGTGTCTCTTCGTTTCTGTTCTTCTTGTCAGCTTTGTTCTTTTCTTCCGAGCAGTTTATCGATCTTCCACGTTTATCGATTATGGGTCATGAATCAACTTACTCAATAATGAGGCCTTCTTCTCAAACCAACATATCCTTGGTGGGCTTGGACGAATACAAGGCGGCCTTCTTCTCGAACTAACAGAATCCTTCAAAAGTATAATTCGCAGTCACATCACTCTCATCTCCACAACAAATTTCCAGCCCTTCAATTTTTAATATGTTTTTTTGTAGTGGCTAAATAACCGACCAACCGTACAATACCCGAGGCATTTGGTGTGGTTCTGAACGACCCTCCTCGCTCAACACTCACCTAGAAAACCCACAGTCGAATTATGCAGATTCCGCTCTTGGGTTTTGCTCGTATGCTTCAAATTTAGTGAAACATCCTCAAAGGTCACATTTTTCTGTTCGTGGGTCCTGTTAATTTGGTCATTTAATGGCTTCTGTAATGCTGAACGGAGTTGAAAATCTCGCACTCATCAGAAGTTTTTGCCCGCCTTCGAAAGGGTTGTGTTGTCTTGGCTCAGATTTTCATGGAAAGAATTCGCTCCAGTTTAATTCAGTTCCTTGTGGGAAGATTTCAATCGGGGTGAGAAAGATCAGGACAAACCTCATCCCCAAATGCAGCGCCTCTGCCTCGAGGCCTGTTTCACAGCCGAGATTTATACAACACAAGAAAGAAGCATTCTGGTTTTACAGGTTTCTCTCAGTTGTGTATGACCATGTGATAAACCCTGGGCACTGGACCGAGGACATGAGAGATGAAGCATTAGAGCCAGCGGATTTGACTAACAGGAATATGATTGTGGTTGATGTTGGTGGAGGCACGGGGTTTACGACTTTGGGGATTGTGAAGCATGTGGATGCCAAGAATGTAACGATTCTCGATCAATCTCCCCACCAGCTTGCAAAGGCTAAGCAGAAGGAGGCCTTGAAAGAATGCAGGATAATTGAAGGAGATGCCGAGGATCTCCCGTTTTTGACAGATTCAATAGATAGATATGTTTCCGCTGGGAGGTATATTCTCTAATTTTTCATGTTTGTTCTTTATGTTTCGTCGATCACAAGGGTCTAAAATGTGCGGCTATATTGTGTGTTTGGTGATATTTAGCTTTATCGGATCGAGTGCTTGAACTTCAGTTGGCTTGAACCATGTTTTTTTTTTTTTAAATTACTTTGAATGAGGCTTCCCAATTAGGGCATAGTTTCATCAAATGTTGTTTTATTAGTGTTATTGAAAGTTTGACTGATGTTGTTGCTTGAAACTATCTTTGTATTATGTATGAGCCACCAAAAGTTATTTTTATCAAGACGTCCTGTGTGCATCTTGAATTGATGGTTCTGTTGGATATTGTGAATTGAAGGCTCTGGTTCATGGTTTTTAATGAATAATTTTGGGTTGATGAAACATGTATATGAAAAGCTAGGCAGATATTGGTGTAGTTGCTTAATTAGTTAAAGCATTTGCATATAAACTCTTGAAATAATTCATTGGAAATCTCATAAAAGTTCTACGATTTTGTGAATCTTATTAGTATCGAGTACTGGCCAGACCCACAGCGGGGAATCAAGGAGGCTTACAGAGTTCTTCGACTCGGGGGGAAGGCTTGCATAATTGGTCCTGTGTATCCTACATTTTGGTTGTCTCGCTTCTTTGCAGATGTTTGGATGCTTTTTCCAAAAGAGGAAGAGTACATTGAGTGGTTTGAAAAGGCAGGATTTAAGGATGTTCGACTGAAGAGGATTGGTCCGAAATGGTATCGTGGGGTTCGCAGACATGGGCTTATCATGGGATGTTCTGTTACCGGCATAAAACCCGCATCTGGGGATTCGCCTTTGAAGGTAATGTTTCACCGTTCTCCAGCATACTAATGCTACGTACTTGTGTTTCTCCTGTGCAAAACTAGAACTTCGCTTCCTGTTTTGAAACAACTTTTTCTGTTACTTTCCTGTGTAGAATTTGCCTAGACGACTAGCCTGAGTTGATCATGGATGCTAGAAACCCGTGAACCTTGAATTCATGTAGCAAAATTATTAAGTAATAGCATCTGGCATCCGAAAAATTCTACAGTTTTCCAAACATGTATATTTTCAGAGTATCAAACAGCCAATGTTCATGGTCAATTTAAACTTCGGTTATAGAACACAAATTATATTTGTGTGCTAAGCTTGGAGATTTGTTACTCTATATGATATATGTGATAATGTCTACTGCGGCATACTATGTTTTTGCTTCCTTGTTATTTTTTCAAGTGATCACACCGTTTTTTTTGTATCGATATCTAGGGGTGTCAAATCAGACACGATCCACCAACTCGACACGTTTCAACCCGAAAAAAATCAGGTTTGGGTTTAGGGTTTTCGAGGTCGGGTCAGATCGGGTTGGACCCGATAGCTATCCGAAAAAAATAATCGAGTTGGGTTGGGTTGGGTTGGGTTGGGTTGGGTTTTTTTAAAAATATAATTAATTAATATTAACTACATTTTTATATATTGTATATTTATATCATAAATTTTCATAATTTAATATTTATTTTGAACATTTTTATTTTTTAAACAATTGTTTATTTGATTTAGTAAATATACTTTATTTTTCTACAATTAGATTTTCAAATTTAAATTATATATATGAGTAGGGATGGCAATGGGTAGGGTATGAGTCGGATTTCATACATCCATCCCCATAATCATTTATTAAATTCATCCCCATACCCATTTCCATACCCATCGGGTATTGAATTTCATCCCCATCGGATTATCGGATACACATACCCTATCCAAATACTCTATTATCATAATAAGTTTTGGTTTGAGAAAATCTTCGAATTCGTCATCGTTTTGCCATATTATTATTTTTGAAACGGGGATGGGGACGGGGATGGAAATTTGATCCCCGAAGTTTCGGGTTTGGGGATTCCTTGAACCCGAAAAAGCGAGGATTGGGACGGATATGTGGGTGGGGATGGAATTCGGGGATGAGGATGGGGATAGCAAACCCGTCCTCGCCCCGGCGCATTGCCATCCCTATCCAATACACTCGAATTTGACATCCCCTTTGAGCTTGAGCTTTAATTGAAACTGGTATAGAATGTGGGCTCGAACTCGAGTTCGTATTTATGGATATAATGCTACATCACATCTAGGGCCATGACTATGTAGAGACATGAGAGTACATTAACTCAGGTCCATTTGTTTTTTGAGGCTCGTAATGTTTTCAAAATTTATTATATACAATATAGTATAAATTGGCTCAACATAAATGCATAGCTCAAAACAAAGTTGTCTTCTTCGGACTTTATTACACATGTTCCGATATTCTATATTTCTTACAATATTATTAAGATTATTACAGAAACTACCTCTTCATTTTTTTTTATTAATTTCAATTTAATATTCCATGTATAAATTACTTATATATTTAATCATATGAAAAATTATATTAAATTTTAGGAATATTCTTTGATTTAAAAAATAAGATTTGAATAAATTTAAATTAATAATAATGTGTATAAAAATAATTTACGTATGCTAGGGAGATGATATATTTGAGTGAGCTCAATTCTAATATGCCCAAGAGATTATTGGTTATAATAATAATAATTCTAAGTTGCCAGGGAGATTTTTCTGCCCTTTATCGAAAATTAAATGAAATATTTATTGGTGTCATCGCATTCAGGTCAACCATTGAATATTAGGCTCGAAAAATACGAAGAACTAAATTCCAGTCTTCAATGCTGAAAATATATTTTTCTATCCTTTGTGCTCTTCGACTTCACTACCTAACATTTTACTTGGGCAAAAATCTCCCTGCTCTTATGTAGTATAGAATTCCATACTACGTTTCTTTAAATTCAGGTCCAACCAGAATACGGGCTCTCTATTTTCTCTCTTTATTTCTCTGTACTCAGTCATACATACAGAATTCAGATACTACGTTTCTTTAAATTCAGGTCCAACCAGAATACGGGCTCTCTATTTTCTCTCTTTATTTCTCTGTACTCAGTCATACATACAGAATTCAGAGTTTCCAAAACTTTGATCAATTTCTTTCTACAAAAATGGTTGATTCATTGACACAAGTGGAGATTTCTGAGTTCTGGGAAGCCTTCTGTCTCATTGACAAAGATTCAGATGGTGATGAGTTTTATGCTTTGGGATATATATGATCTTTATTTCTTGAACATGTATATATATATATATATATATATATATATATATATATAATATGCATTTAGTTTCGATATATTTTTTTTTGTATTCGAATTCTGGTTTTATGCTTTTATTAATATTTTTTTAAAGGGCTGATTACTGTGGAAGAATTGGCACGGGCGATTCAATTTTTGAGTGAGCATCCAACGCATGAAGAGATTCAAGAAATGATAAGTATTAAGGGTGATGCAGATGGAGATGATACTGTGGATTTCCAGAAGTTCTTGAACATCACGGCAAGAAAAATGAAGGTAATCTAAACTAATCAAACATTAGTAATTATCTAATCCATTTAAAATCTTTATTTGTACTTGAGATTATGATTGTTGATTAATTTTTCCATATACAATAGCAAGCACGTGGGCTTTATTTTTAATAAATGTTTTTATTCATAAAATGGACTATACATGTTAGTTGTCCTATATCGGTTGGATAAAATATTTGAGAGTTGTATATATGATCTTGGACAATCCTCCTTCCTTGAGCTAACTTTTGGGAATTGAGTTAGGTCCAAGTTCCAATCTTAACAGTACATAACATTATTCATTTAATGAACATGATTACAAAGTAGACTTTAAATCAATAAAATTTATGAAAAATAGCTCACATTATTGTTATAAACAAATTGATAGGATAATGTGGCGGATGAGCTAAAAGAAGCTTTCCAAGTATTTGACAGAGATCAAGATGGATTCATATCTGCCTTTTGAGGTGAACATATTTTCTTCGCGTGATTAATTATAATATTATTACCATATTCAATTAATGTGCCCTTGACTTTTTCAGCATAATGTTTATATTTTTTTAATATATGATAAGCAGTTGAGAAACGTGATGATAAATTTGGGAGAAAGACTTACAGATGAAGAAGCCGAGCAGATGATTAGAGAGGCTGATTTTAACGGAGATGGCCTTGTTAGTTATGAAGAATTTGTGAGGATGATGATAACTTAGTATTATAATAATATATATTTTTTCGTAGATTTATTGATCTTTGTTTAAAATAATATAATTATGTATTAGTTGTTTAATTTGTTTGTATTTCCATGTTTTGGTATTACAAAGTCCAACCATTTGTATTACTTTTTAAATTAAGATTGTAGATTGTAATTGCATTCATTTTCCAATGGATCTTTCTCAAATTTTTTCAATTTTTAGTCAGATGTTTAATGTCTTTTTTACAATATAGGGAACTAAGAAACTCAACAATTATTGAACAGTAAATTAGGGAGAATTATATATTCTTAATTCTTGTGAACAAAATTAGATTTTTGATCCCTAAATTTCTCAAAGGTTTGTCAAAATGGATGAAATGGTGAGAAAAAATGTCAAACCCAAATTGCCTTTAATTTTCAGTCGGTCAATTTCTGGTTGGAAAATTTAATAAAATTTGCCTAGAAAATGGGGCAGACAAGAATAAAGTAAAAAGATACTAAAAGGATCGATTAACATTTCTTATTTAATGGTATTTCTTTATTTTCAAAACCTTAAATTAAATGCGAAGAGTATGACAGAGAACATTGTGCAGACAAATTCAAAATCAAATCAAGGTGAGTCTATGTTACACGGTGAGTTCTAGTTCGACCTGTTTGTCTATGCTATACCGTGACATACATTTATACGTATGCATTATAACATGCACCAATATTGAGGTGAAAAAAGGATGCCAATATTGGTCTCACAAGTGGATACTATTGATCTATGCATATTTTTTTATGTGTTTGCTCTTTTGATTTCAAAATTAACTAACATATGTGCAACACACAGTTTCGGCAAATGTTGCTTACGCAAGGTAAACATTTGTAAAGTTAATTATCACTTCCCTCATTGATAGATGGTTATTGGTATCTCAAGTGACCTGCTGTTTCCTTGGTGGCAGACTTAGAGCGTTCATGGAATTGTGCATCTTAATTCCTGGGACTTCCTCAATTTTTCGTCAAGATTTTTATACAAATGGTCAAGTGAGTTCCCCCACTATTGCATTATTTTCTCTTGTATTTTTTTTTCTCAATTTTGTGAAAATTGCAGATAATTTGACCTGGCCCTTTTGACTCAATAAACTCGTCCAATTTGTGATGAATTTCTCTTGCAATGTTGTTAGCTTGGCTCAGCGGGAACAGTTAATAATTCAAGAAATATGTTTTGTAGTGGTACATGTAATTGTAATCTTTGAAAAAATTTACGAGCAAATTCATATATTCTGGGAACTTGTAGCTGTAGGAACTGCATGGCTGAAAGATGACGCCAGTGACATATCTATTGTAAACCAAGGCCATTTTCTCTGGTCATTGGACTGTTGTGTCATAGCTGGATCGGTGTTTTCATTGTCTCCATACTCTTGATTCAATGATAAATCTAATATCAAGGATCTTCAGCATGATTCTTGCCAGGTATACTGGAACATTAATTTTTATGTGTTAAGATTATTGTATGCACCTATTCCACTGCCAAATATCTGGAATTTCATTACATGAATTTATCTCATGCATCTTCAAAGTTAATTGCTGTGATATCGTTGAATGCACCTATTACAAAAGGATTTTGTTGTGCTTTAAATGGATGCAGGGTTACAATTCATCCGTTCCTTGGAAGTGCTCTGAAGAATTCTTTTCTGATACAATAAAGAGTAGAGATCCTCTTAAAATAGGGTTGGTCTTTAGCTTCTCTTTCCCTCTTAACTTAGCATCTCTTGTTGACTAATGAGTAGACGGTTGTTTATTAAACCTTCTATCTTCCCTAAAATTTTCTTAGGTTTACAAATGTCTTAGCAATGCGTTTGGTACGAGACTTGTTGAGCTGGGATCCAGTAAGTTTTGTTCTCGAAAAGCTTAATGTAATGGGAATTTAACTATTACGATTTCAACTTTACTGATGCTTATGGGATCTCCATCTTTTCTTTTAGGGGATTCTTTTCTGAGAAAATGCTTATATTTGTGTAAAGTTTTTATCATGCCAGGAGGACAGACTCCATGTTGATGATGCCCTTCGACATCCTTACTTTTTTTCGCAAGCTTCTGAAAAATGAGGTAACTTGGATGTCTAGTTTTGTATATCCCAGTGCTAGTTCTCTATTGTACGTGGGGAGGTCGTTGTATCCGTGAGTTGAGAGAGATTAATCTTTTCGTCTAGCCAAGGTCCGACTTCCAATGGCCCTTATATCAGTTGACCCCTTACTCCCTTGGTTCAGCTTATGGAGTTGTGAAAAACAAAATTGATTCTATAGTTACCGTGACCTCTCGGGCCGCTGCGTAAATAGAAAGGTGGTACGTGGGAGAAAGAAGCCCAGGTAGGAGGAGAAAAGACTGGTGTGGCTTCGAATGTACTCTCCAGTAAAGCGACCTGAAGTATAATCTGAAGCCTACCCTCATCGGCTGCTTCGCTCTGTACGTATTTTTAATTATAGACAATTGCATTTAACCTTCTGATGTGGTATAGATGAGTCATTTCAGTAATAATAAAAAAGAGGTTTTTAGAATTTTTTTTATAACCTCTAGGAGTGGTTGCGCGCGTAAACTTTTTGCAGTTGTTGCATGCAACACATGTATAAAACATGTATACAAGTGTTACTCTGCATTTTTCTTGAAACAACATTGAATATAGGACTCTTATATTTCATTACTACCAATTGTTTTTTGTATGTTACAACCTAGTTAATTCATTCATCTCTATGGTGATATCATGACGATTACATGCAAGATACCAAATTGAGTTACTGTGTAGGTTCATCGTAAAAAAAACATAAAAAC
Source organism: Primulina tabacum (assembly GCF_025594145.1). NCBI lineage: Eukaryota > Viridiplantae > Streptophyta > Magnoliopsida > Lamiales > Gesneriaceae > Primulina > Primulina tabacum. The sequence goes on from NC_134551.1 coordinate 1,101,106, forward strand.
CAAATTGAAGATAAGGTTGAAGCTGCCGAGAAACGACATAATTTATTGCACATACTCATAAACCTTAGGAAATTGGCAACTCCATCACTTTCTACTTGTATCCTTTCACTGTTTTTAAATATGTAAGTGTATGGTGGCCAGCTGCATCCTACTCTTCCACTCAGACTTATCCTTTCTTTACCAACAATAAATTTTAATGAACAAAAAAATTATCTAATCGTATGTCGTAGTAGCACTTTGCAGGGCTCTAAAATTGTTGATTTCGATTTAAGTGGATTCATTTTAATTCAAGTTTATGTTTCTAAATTTTGATTTTATATATACAAGAAATGGTATGGTACAGTTTATATGTTGTGTGGGATGTGGTAGTGGAAGTTTTCCAAGTGGAAGGAAAGCTTGTGATAAGTACGGACTGCATGGCCATCAAAATTTAGTTTTAGTCCAAAACCATGTTTCAGAATAACATCTCAGTTTCCGAACATCTAATTAATTAATGTAGAGAACAAACGTCGCTTGTGTACAGTACAGACGTGTCGTCGCTTTGTCCTTTGTTCATTGATTCATACTTATCAGTCTTACGATAATGTATCCATTTAAATGATTCTCAAGTATATATATACTTTTATGTTATTGAAATGAAATGAAATTGAATTTGTTTAAATTTAAACTTTCAGAATAATATATCATATTACGTTTCATAAAATAAATTTGGAATCATAAGACATTTTTTATGATATTAGTCGCAAAAAAATTGGGATCTATATTATGAGTAATATGTTTTGTATGATCTTGAAAAAAAATAAGAACTAAATACGCGGCGATAAGTTTCGCTGTTGCTGAGACACGTAAGATCGGACACCTGTTATGTTGCATGCATGGCATCGTCACTTGCATGGAAAACCACCCCCATTTGAGTTCACTATAAATCTGAAATGTACGTACGATTCAATTCATGTTCATCACTGAGAAATTACTAATGCTAAATTAAAAGGATGGGTGCCAAAGCGAGTTTATGTTTGGCGGTCTTTGCGTTGTTGCTTGTTTCATCGTTCGGGGTTAAAGACCCAGAGTGGAAGCAGTGCGAAGTCCAGCGACAATTCGACGAGAAACAGAGGGAATCCTGTGTGAGACGCTGCGAGGAATACAGTAGAAAAAAACAGGAAAGGGAGCGTGGCGGCGAAGGTGGCGGTGGCGGCGGCCGCGGCTCTTATGGTGAAGAGGATCAGAACTGGAACCGCGAGAGCCCGACCGCGCGGCTACGTGAGTGCGTGAAGGGCTGCGAAACCCAACATGGCGAGCAAAAAGAACGCTGCCAGCGTAGCTGCCAGCAAGAATACGAAAGGGAGAAAGAAAGGCATGAAGAAAATGAAAGACTGGAGGAAGGAGGAGAGGAGCAGCAGCAACATGAGGAGATTAATCCATATGTGTTCGAGGATCACCATTTTATCACCAGACCGCAGACTCAACACGGCCGCCTTCGGATCCTGCAGAAATTCACCGACAGGTCAAAGAAACTCTTCCGAGGCATCGAGAACTATCGTTTCGCGATTTGTGAAGCTGATCCTCTGACTTTCATTGTTCCTTATCATTTTGATGCCGAAACTCTGGTCTTTGTGGCGAAAGGTATTGTCAATTTGTTGTAGTATCAGCATAACTTCTGTAAGTGGTTATTAATTACATATGTTTGATGTAGTTTCAATTGTCCGTATATTTTAACATAATTCCTGTGATATATAGGAAAGGGAACAGTGAGCTTAGTGACGAAAGACAGGAGGGAAAGTTTCAATATTAAAGAAGGTGATATAATGAGGATCAAAGCGGGGACTACTACTTATATTATCAATAGCGATGAGAATGAAAGACTTGTCTTAGCGAAGCTGTTGCAGCCAGTCTCCACTCCTGGTAATTTTGAGGTAATTAAGATGAACTTATTCTTGAATTGATGGAAATTGTGTAGTTTTATTAATATATTTGACGCGGGTTTTTGACAAATTAAACAGGCTTTTTACGGTGCTGGAGGGGAGAATCCAGAATCATTCTACAGGGTCTTCAGCAATGAAATACTTGAAGCTGCATTCAACGTAATTTTTTTTACATAAACCCATTCAATCGCTGGACTAAAAATAAATTTTCTTCCTCAGATCGATTGGGGTGATCCAATTTTCCGTGTTTCTTATAGGTGAGAAGAGATAGGATCCAAAAGTTATTTGGGCAGCAGAAGCAAGGTGCGATATTGAAGGTTTCCAGGGAGCAAATCCAGGGCATGAGCCACCACGAAGAGGGCGGAATCTGGCCGTTTGGCGGTGGCGAGTCGAAGGGCATTTTAAATATTTATCAGCAACACCCTATGCATGCCAACCAATATGGACAGCTCTACGAAGTGGATTCTAGCAGTTTCAGGTCGCTACACGGCCTTGATGTTGCTATTACTTTAGCCAACATCACCAGGGTAAAATCATCTTTCCCTTGTTTTGCTGTTTCTTGATTTTGTTGCTCGTCATTTCCCCACAGATCAAGTAATTGTGTATGTTTTCCCTCAAATTATTAGGGTGCAATGACGGCTCTGTATTACAACTCGAGGGCAACAAAGATCTGTACAGTGAAAGACGGGGCAGGCTACTATGAAATGGCGTGTCCCCACATGTCTCAGTTACAGAACCACCACGAGGGCAGCAGCCAGCGCGAGCAACCCGGCTCCCGCCGCATGTCCAGTGGCACCCCCAGCTATCAGAAAAGCAGCTCCCGCCTTCAACGCGGCACTGTGGTGGTTGTACCGGCAGGTCATCCTTTCGTGGCTGTGGCCTCAAACAATCAGAATCTGCAGCTCATGTGCTTTGTAGTCCACGCCAATGACAACGAAAAACATGCTCTCGCAGGCAAGTCTACAACGTCGTTGTCGTAAAGTCTTATGCACCATATACAAATTAAAATTTGCAGATTACAATCATTGCAATGGTTGGTACAGGGAAGAGAAACGTGATGAATCGGCTAGAGAGAGAGGCAAAAGAGCTGGCTTTCGGGGTTCCAGAAAGAGTAATAGATGAAGTGTTCAGGAGTCAAGAAGAGGAGTTCTTCTTCAAGGGACCTCGCCAGCAACACCGGGGCTTTTCCGATATGTGAAGAATCTTGAACCGGTCGATCTACTGGAATTTTGGCGTCTGCTGTGTTCTACTTAAGCTTAGTTTGTATGTGTATAATTAAACATATAATATTAAGAAATAATAACACTGGTAAACGCTGCCTGTTGACTGTTGAGATGTAAATATTTGTATCCAACACATATAAATAAATAAAACACCGCTGGTTGTTCTGTCAGTTTTTTTTTTTTAAAAAAAATTTGATCTCTTGTGAGACGGTCTCACGAATTTTTATTAATAAGACGAGATAATTCTATTGATATTCATAATAAAAAGTAATACTTTTAATATGAAAAGTAATATTTTTTCATGGATGACTTAAATAAGATATTTGTCTCACAAAATACGACCTGTACAATTGTCTCTCGTACAGGTTTTTGTCATTTTCAAATTGATTTATTCTGTAAATTCGCAATTTCACACGCACTACATATAATGATGTTTTCTTTGAGACCTTTTTAAATTTTTAACGAGTAGTTAGTAATAAATGTGTAGAATTTTTATAAATTAAATTTTTTTAACCAAATTTTCAAAAGATTTTAAAATATTTTCGTATCTTACCTCTTTTTTAGATTTATAAGAACATAAAATAAATTATTATAATTTTAACACATTAAAGAAATATAAAAAAAAATTGTTTATTAGTTTACGGTATGATAGGTATCTGACAGAATTCATACCCCTAACCCCTCCCTCTCTTATTTATATTTTATTATATCTTTTGCATGGGAATGAGTAGTATATGCGAAAATGTTTATGGGTGAGTAGTGTGTGGTTGTATGCGGGCCCAAGCCTAATTTGGGTCTTACCCGAAGCCCAATGGGCCTCCAAATTCTCCCATAACATTCAGGAGGTTTGTGTTGATTGGCAGGACCAACATCTATATTTTCAGCACAAGGATTTTAGTTCCTTTTTTTTTTGTATAATAATTACAAAAAAGATTGGTTATTGTTGATGTGATCACACGCAATTCAATATTAATAAGCCAATCATTAATGAAACTTTGGCATCTCTGAGAGTACTGTTGCATGTACAATCAATCACGTGCAGGAACACTCATTTATTTATTTTTTTATCAGCGATAAGTACTTCCAAGGAGAAGAAAAAAAATAAAAAAACAAAAATTTGTGTGAGACAATTTTACGGATTATATTTTATGAGATGAAATATCTTATTTGGGTCATCCATGAAAAAATATTATTTTTGATGCTAAAAATATTATTTTTTATTGTGAATATCGGTAGGATTGACTCGTTTCACATATAAAGACTCGCGAGACTGTCTCACAAAAAACCTACTCAAAACAAAATTGTCTAAATCTAAAAATAAATGAAATTGTACACACGGTTTAGTTGTTGAGTCGAGATAGATTATATTAGGAGCAGGTCAGTGAGATTGGTCGAAAAGTATAAATCAATTATGTTTATATTTATAATAAAATATAATATTTTTTCTCATAAATGATTGAAATAAAAAATCAATAAACTTACATAGTTTCGGTCCTGAGAAGAGATAGAAATTAAAAATTAAAAAAAAAAAACAAACAAACGCAACACAAATAAATAATATTTTTTCTATATTTGACTCTAAGAAAATCGAAATTAATGAATTTTCAGTGCTCACAAACTGGGTAGATTCGATGCTATATGTGGGGGCACTGCCTCACATGGTTTGGATGGATAAGATTCACATACATGTGTGATTTTAAAAAAATTAGTAGATCTCATGTATGTGTGGTTAAACTTGGGCCCTTGATTCTATCATGGGGGTAGTGCTCCTACATGTAGGATGTAATCAACTCACAAACTGATGTGTATTTATGTGAATTGAAAGTGGCAGTTTAATCTGACAGACTGACTTATACAACAAGCAAGCCCCTCTTTAATTTTAACACCAAAATCACACACATTTTATTAATTGCAAACTTCTTGCGACATGATGTGATGCTTTTGAGTCATTGAATCAAAATTTAGGATAATATTTATCAAATAATAAAAAACTTAAATAACAATTGGTTTCATTTGATAGACTCTACATTTTCTATGAAAAACCTGATTCTATCAAATGAGTCAATATTGAGTTGGTTTTCTTCCATTTGATAAATTGAAAAATAAATAAGGATATATTTAAAGGTTTTCAAACATCACTTAAAGACAAAGGAGATATCAGAAGTAGAAATCAAAGTGCCACAACACTTGGATATTTGTCTTTATTTCTTTATCTTTTATTAAAATAAAGGTGCTACTGCAAAAGTGTGATTCATATTAAACCAATATGCTCCAAAATAAATAAATATACAAAAACCAGTCGACATTTCACTTTATATTAAGTAACTCGGAGTGGAAATTTGAACAACATTTTCGAGAATATACAAAATTTTGATTTCAAAAATTAGAAAAATCATGGAACTTCGGGGGTATAGTTATTGATCATTCGAACTCGCCAGAATATGACAATTTTTTAAGATGTGATATTGTTTAATTCGTTAGTATTGCGTTCCAAATTTGACATGCATCGTCTTAATAAAGGTAATTAACAAATATTAGGGACGGGTTTGTTCGGTGCTTAGGATAGTAAGATATTTAAGAATTTTTTTTTTTTTTTTTATTTTAAGAATTTTTCGACGAAAGGAAGCAAGTGGGTGTAAACTGTAAGGAGAACTTGGCAGTTCCCTGGTACCAAGGAAATCGAAAAAGTGGGATTTCACAGCCAAATCCAATGTCACTTCTGTTTGTGCCCAAAGCACACCACAACTTTGTTAGATTCTCGCAACACGTTCAGGACCAATCTGAATTGCAAGAAGGAATATTTTATTGGCGTTTAATAAACTTGAATAAATTATTATCGCCCTTTTTATTTTTGGGGATGAAATTCTATGTTATATATTTGTTGCTACGAAGAAACAAGGAAAATTAAAGGTCCGATTCTACTGTATATTTGTATATGAGGAGATGTAGTACAGATTTTCGAAGCTCAATTCTTTATTGACGTTCACTAGAAGACTAAAAATGAATGAATTGAAGCTTCACTAGCACTATCACAACAAAATTTGCTGATATTTACAATCTTAATCTGACAAAAATTGAGTATCTACACCAATCAGTGTATCTTAGATTGATTCTTCTACTTTGCCTGCAAGGAAAAGCCAATATCGAATAAGAATGTGGCCAAAGATTTCAAGCATGTATCTTTATGATGAAGTGAGGGCAAATCCATCTTTAGAAGAAATTCGGTTGATCATATGGTGCATAGTCAAATGAATATGGAAGCAACTCTTCGACCTCGACTCTAGCACTAGAATAACTCATGCTTTTCTTGATTCGGCCCCGGTTGATAGACTCAACTTCTGCTAGAAACATACTGTATACCGGTCTATGATCCGAAAATCTTGACTCTCCACGAACATACGACACTTGTTGGAGGCCGCGACCACACCACAATATTCTATCACACCTTCATTTTAAATACAATGTCAAGAAAATGTTACCATTTTAAAAGTCACGTCTTGGACTGGATCTTTAAAGGAATTTACCATGCAGGAGTTCTCCGTTTCTCCTTAGGATGCATGTCCTCACCGGCATATCTGTCGGAGTTATTTGAATACTTGTATGTAGGAGGGAAATAAATTTTTCCTTCATTCCATCCGACAAAAACACGCCCTTGTCTTTGCTCTATTCGCAGCTGTTTTCACAAAAAGAGATTTAACAATGTAGATAACACCAGTCAGTACAATCATCAATATCTGACAGATATCAAAACCAAAGTCTATTTTCTTGCCTGGTCATTTTCTAACAAAGCTCTCCAATTTCGCATCTCTACTAGAGCCTTTGCACATCGGTAAGAAAGAGCGATTCTGTAGTTCAAGTCACCAAGCCATATAATTCGACTGTAAAATAAAGAACAAAAGAATCTGACTGAGCTTCCAACATTTTGTACGACTGGGAAATTGGAACAATGGAACGGCCAGATAACAAAACGTAGAGCAAAACAGCACCATGTAATAGAGAGGGAAACTTACTCATGCTCAAGAATAGTTTGAGGGGAGTTCTCATTTCCCATTCCATGAACTCGGGGAAACCTCGTTTTCCTCAAAATTTCCATGACATCCGAGTTTCTTCGCTGCTCGTCACCCTCCTTTTCTCCAGAAGTTAAATGGCTACAAATGAAGCAGAAGCTTGTTTGGTGCAATGACATGCTAATTGAAATGGAACCCTGACAAGTTTAGTTCAATGAGATGATGATATTAGGCAATACATTTAAGTTTTCTCTTGAATCCTAAAGTTGATAAAAATGAATCATACCTTGTTTCCAAGATATCCCATCAACCCTCTGCCTACACAAGACACCTTCAGATTATTAACAGCATCTCTTAGATCCCTCCTTATCCACACAGTAAGGAAAATCCCGACCATTTGCTTGCTTGCAACTAAACAATATCTCGACCGCCCTGAATTTCGATCTCGATCCTCCATAGGCTCATAACCACTGTAAGAGAGAGGCGAGTAGCAATGCGTACAAGGCAAATCACCAAGCTCGTTTTCCTCATCAGAGGTACCATCCCCAACTTTTGGATCATAATAATCACTTGGTCTATGCCCATACATCACCCGATCACAGACACTGAACCGACGATCAAGTCTAGGTTGTTGCACCAAAATGTCATTTTCCATCATTCTCATGCTCCGGCTCAATGATTGGAAAGAGTGACGATGGAAGAAATTGGAACCATTTTCTCTATTTGATCCTTCAAAGTCATCATCTGATTCAATTATCGGATAAGGAACAGGAGAAGGTGTGCGATAACTACCACTGCTTCCGGGAAGACTATTCAGAGTTCTTCGAACCAGTGCTAGCCATTTTTTAGCAGGGCCATTATCTTCAGTGCCCAAAACATTACCAGCATTTAAGGGGACAATTTCTTGAAAACTGAAATAATTAATAAAGACAATTCATTAACATTTAACCAACGGTAAAAATAGGTGACTTGAGTTTAATCAACTCACCCAAGAACATAAATATCAGCAGGAGGTGAAGTATGTAGCCATTCTTCAAGATTCAAATAACTAGGTGGAGATTTTCCAGCCACATTCCATGTTGCCACAAAAATCCTATCCCAATTTAAAAAATATCACATTTTGATCAGAGACTCGCTTTTATTCACATGAATGCCTAAAATTTAGAGTTTTAGTTAAAAACTAAAAGAAGCACACACCTATAGTTGTGTACATCTGTAACTTGAGAGGCATCAAGATCAATCTTATTCCGTCTCAGCCGATCGGTGTTTCGTCTATTCGATTTCTCTGCGGCTTCGACAAATAAATTATCAGCAGTTTCAAGAATGATGGAAATGGAAGGAAAACTATAGTAGAAAATGTTGGTGATGGAAAATTATAGTTCAGTGGTCCAAATGAAGAACCAATTTTTTTATTCTGGACCTGTTTTGCTTTTCTTGGTAGTGAACTCCACCCTCTCTGAGAAGTTGTTCCTCCATTCTTCATCAACACCTGAAAAAGCAAAAACATAAAGCTTTAAAGCTGTGTGATTCACTGCCGCAACAGAATACCCACATTTGCACAGCACAAAACAACAAAATATAATTTCCTCTGGGCACATAATTTTTTTAAAAAAATAAAAATAGGAAGTTCCCAAAGAAATGAATACAACAAATAGGAGATCTGAGCAGATAATTTTAATGCAGAATCGAATAGTAATTGATGCCCATATGATGATATAAGAGAAAAAAGGACAGAAATGACCTCAAAAACCAATAATATGGGATTCAACAATCAATTTTCTTGAAAGTCCTAAATTATATTGAGATGTAAACTACCTCCATTGATGATGTCATCAGCATGAAAATCCTCAGCTCTGCTCTTGATGTTGAACCATTTCTTGACTAGAGTCTTGGGCCATGAAAACTTGATCAAGAAACACACAAAATCAGAAATCTTGACAGCAACAATACAGAAAACTGTTGGTTTCACGAAACCTCATTAATGCACTTCTGTTTCTTTCAGTAGAACAAACCTTGCTTTTCTTTGAGTTTCCATCTCTCATTGTCTCACCAGTTCATATAGAAATCACTTTCTTGACTCTATGAAACTACGGCAAGATGAAAACTTTCTTGTCTTCTTCAACAAATTATGGTCTCTTCCTCTCCATTAACAGATTCAAAACCAAAAAAAAACGAAAAAATTGATTCCGACAGAAGAATATGACGTAAAAAACAATTGGATGAACGTGGGTAGCAATATCTTTTATGCAATAAAGAGACAACAAATCAAACCAAGGAAAAAAAATCCACAAGTTTTTTGTCACTTTGATTTAGTGACATGCAAATCCAAGCCGAATTCCAAGAATACTAGATTAAAATGCACTCCAAAACAATCAAGAAAAAAGGGGGGAAAATCAAGAGCTAGCGAATTAGGAACATCAAGACAATCAAACTATGAACGCAGAAACGGGACAATGCAGAAATAAGGATCAAAGATACAAGAATGAAGAAACGTAGCCCAGAAATTTACGGGGTTTTAGAGGGTAAGATGGTGGTTTGATTTCTTCTCAAAAACCTCAGTTTCGAGTACAGCAAGTGTATCGAATTTTGAAGAGAATAAAGAAGGCGAGGAAAAGGAGAAAACAAATAAGCGTAGCACAGTGGTCTGTGTATCTCTCTCACACACCACAAACGCTGAACGTGTGTGTTTCTCGAGGACTATGGCTCCATTCCAAGGGGCCCTGAACCCATATTAAGGGCAGCATGGCACAGTGAATTTCGATTACAATATCCAACAGGACCCCCCCCCCCCCCCCCCCCCCCCCACCCAACCTGCCCGACTTTTTTTTTTTCCTTTTATTTTCCGGACTGCCTGCTGTCAGTCGAGGGTATATGACCGAAATCAGGGATAGTTTGTAAAATAATTAAACCTTTCAAATAAACAAAAATTAGGATTTTGTGAGATGTCTCTTGGAATTATGTTATTTTTCTATATTTTCTTCTCTCTGATATGTTTTGCGTATATAAAATGAAAATTTTTGAAGGTTTCCAATGTAGATTATTTGGGCTTAGCATGCATATTTTTGGGGGGCATACTTGTAGCTACATTTTAATGTTTTAAAATGGTAGAACAAAATGTTTGCTTATAAAGCAATATGTAGAGGTCCTTTTTGGGTCAAACCAAACTTGTGTCTTTGGACCCCAAGGCATGTAGTCCCAATTTGAGGACTTTTGTTTGGGAATCCTTCCTCTTTTTATTTTATTTCTTCGTGTGTAAACAAGAACAAGTCCGAACAACTACACCAACCAAAAAAAAAAGCCGCAGGGATATAAATTATATATACTTCCAAATACATAAAATTTAAATATAGACTAAACCGTTGTACATTACAATATGGCCAACCTAGCAAAGCGAGAAGTCAAGAATAATCTTTTCAGTTTAAATTATTTTCATATAAAAATATCTTTAAAATAATATTATACTCGTTGATATAAAATATCGAACATGAAATGGCACTAATTTTGAACCGACCCACAAACCACGCAATCTCCTGGAGCTTTTGGGCGAGCTCCGAGTGAATTGAATATTTTAGCAGCATGGAACAAATAAGTTTATTGGAATTATAATTGACTAATCTTAAAATTCACATGCTACATGTGGGAGACCGTGCCTATTTCCTTAACCAAGTCACAGTTTTCACATTTTCAAGGTTCTTTGCAATTAATTTATTTTATTTTATTTTTTTATAAGAAGGTGAATGTAGCCTATGCCCAAATCTCCCATTCGGTATCCCACTAAACTTTATCCTACGAAGTTTCCACTAGGCATCCTATATTTATTTTTAGCCTATATATGCTACTAGATTTTTATAATTAGGTTCAAAATTCACGGATAATAACCCATCAAGTACGAATTTACGTTCTAAACAATAAAAGGCTAAGCGTCAAATGTACACAGCCAAACAAAGATTTGAACCTTATCTTCTTTCTTTATGACACGTAAGATTTATCCAACTGTGGTCAATTATCAATGATTTGCAACCTATTTTTATTCATGAATAGCTTTAATAGGGGATCAAACTAAATTTAAAAAAAAAAGTAAAAACAAAAAATTCTCTAGATAAAATTAGTGGGCTTTTTCATATCTGTGTTTTTAAAACTCAAGCGTATCTGTAGAACTTTTGTGACTGATTTTTAAAATTTAGGTTGTTATTGAATATAATTAATTTTACCCGTAATTGATCAAAAAAGTGACCAAGATTATAACGATCACACCTCTTCGCACACGTGGTGTGATATATTTGACTTGTATTTGGAATGGGTCTCCGCCATCAATGCACGTAAACTTTGCAAAAAAGCTCGAACTTCACCACTTGACGACCCATACTCGATCGTCCTTGTAACATCAAATAACATCATAATATTATTGTAACCAAGAGAAGGGTAAAATAAAATAAAAATTAAAAGCGATCCTCTGATTTTTTTAAATTTGATGTGAAATATTTCACCCAAAGGGTGTAAAAATAAGGTAATTAAATTTTTCACATAATGAACAAAAAAAATCAGATTCATTGACCCAACCAGCCAAAGATCTTGTCACTGTCTTTCTTGCCTTACGTTTTCCCCACCCTTCGCCACTATCCTTTTATGGTTTTACGTATTGCCTGTCAAATCCCCACTCTGTCCTTTTTCTTTAGTTTTTATTTATGCATTCATTAATTACTTTGCAAGTTGTAAGTTAACCGAGATTATTCTAATAGACATCGGGGTTTCGATTACATTTATTGTTTCTATTTTTGAAATATTATTTTAAGAAAACTTTGTGGTCACATGATCATGTCCAATTGTAACAAGTGGAAATTGAATATTAATAGGTCGTCGACAACTTAATTGAAGTATAATATATTAAAGTGGTAAGATACGAGTTGAATTTGCCGAATTAAATGATATTATTATTAATTGATTCATACGTAGATCATGTTATTACTAAAGTCGTAAGATACTATCTTCTGACATTGAACTCGATCGAGTCTCTTTCGATAATTTTTGCTAGATAATTATTATAATGAGCTATTTGGGAACCCCATATATATATATATATACAAACATTTTTTAGCACAATGATATATACCATTAATATTAAAATTCGGATTAATTAGAAAACCGAAAATTCTATAGAGAAATAGAGAAACATATATAACATTTGATCACGAAACTTGCTAAAGCAAAAACGGTTGGCCGGAATGTCCAATGACCAATCTTCTTTAATTTTTATTGTCATGTTCATTGGGATTTAGACATAGTATATGTAGATTAATGTAGACGAAGAAGGAATTGTATAATAACGAATTCATAAAAAATTTCTTTGGAATAAGAAATTATTTCACCAATGAGAAATTCAAACATTGTTGTTGTTGTCGTCGTCGTCGTCGTCCCCGCAGTGGAGCCCAAGCCATGAACTATTATTCTGTCATATTAAAGGTTATTGGAATTCACTTAGACAATAAATAACAATTATTTCTCTAAGTATTTTTTTGAGTGGATTATTGCTGCGATTATTAATTTAATTAATATGTGTAAACTGCATGCGAGTTTTCAAGATGACGTGAAATAAATTGTACAAAATATTAAATTGTAGGCCGTTCACGACGTGGCTAGCTATTTTTGGCAAGAAATCACTTTCTTATAAACGTTAAAAAAATGAAATTTCATGGTCAAGGAAATTAAGGACATATAATGGATGCACAATCTTCTAATGTGCAAAAAATTGTGTGAGACAGTCTCACGGGTCGTATTTTGTGAGACGAATATCTTATTTGGGTTATCCATGAAAAAGTATTATTTTTTATGCTAAAAGTATTACTTTTTATTGTGAATATCGGTAGGGTTAACCCGTCTCACGTATAAAAATTTATGAGACAGGTCTCAAAAGAGGCCTACTCCTTCTAATGACCCCTCAAATCATTATTATACAGATTTCCCAAAAATGGTACACACGGGTACCAACATATCATCGTCAGCATTACAATTTACATAATAGTTAATATTAATATTTTTTTTTTGGGTTGTTAGAATGTGTGACGAATAATAATATACCTTCTTTATTGTGAAATTTAGAATATCTTTCTTTAATATACCTCCAAAATATGTGCACAGTTATTGACGTCATATTAGGGTTTCGACGTCCAAAAATCCAACTAGAATACATGACTAAGACGATGGTACGTCATAGCAGCTAATTGTGGTCCAAGGGTTCTGCAGATAGATATATATATATATATATATATATATGAGAGTCTGTCTCGCTGTTCATCATACAATCTGAGGCTGTGATTGCTATCTTTATGAAAAAAGAAACGAGTTGCTGAAAGTAACATTCCATTAAAAAAATGGTATATATACTAATAAACAAGCAAATTGGAAAATGAAACCCTGAATTTGAATTCATTGTGTACCTTTCATTTTCCACAAAAGATTTAATTTCGGAACGTCTATTCAAGCAATTTTTTAATATTAGTCGTGAAAATTAAAGGTATATAAAATCAATTTTTCAAAATTGTATACTTGTTATTATGGACATATATAATATAAGGATGCCATTTGACTATACTTCTATGTAAAAATTATTTAATTTGGTTTAATATGTGAAACCTTAGCTTGTCCACCTTGTCCCGAGCGAAGATATCAATTTCTTGAATTTAATAAACTCAAACATGAAATTATCGAATTTGGGTACGTTAATATATTATTATTATTATTATTATTATTATTATTTGATCGGATGAGAGTACACCAATAGATATACAACCTTCGTGGCTAAAATTTAAATACTACAATGACATCTCTTTGACGAATGGTACTGAAGAGGAACAACATTAACTCCAGGACCACTTTGATTCTTCAACTTGTTCGATTCACAATTCAAGGACAGGGACTAACATGAATTAATGTCGGAAGGATATACATACATGCTGCATAAAAGAACGACATGGATATATAGAATGTTGATTTTAAGTAATGTCGGCATTGTAAAACCCTAATTAACGAAGATTGTATGTCGATAAAAACGAACTGATAATCAGATATCCATTTTAAAGAATAATAAAAAAAAAGAGGACATATTATTATGGTCTATCTGATATCTCGACGAAGTCTCTACGAAACCCGTTTTTTTACAAAATATTACGAAGCCAATGTCTATGAATGAAGAAATGAAGTAGTCTAAAGTAAGAGCTATCAAGAGAGAATATGGAGCAAGCTGGTTCTGTGTAAATTCATCTAATTTCTGGTGACTATCGCACCATCAAACAAATCCATACGATTTGTATAAATTCAATTTTAAAAAAAATGTACGTGTATTGTGTATTATATGTGATCCTTCTTGACTCTAATGTGGGGATCATTGTCACAAGATATCCATTTCTTCGATTGATTGGGATATTATATAATTCGTGCTCTCTTTTATTTTTATTTTTATTTTTCCTTCTTTAACACGACCGAGTTCAGCCCGACAACACAAATTATTTTATGCCATCTACATCGACATCTTCTCACAACTCAAGGATAAAACATGCACATTAGAGGGGGTCCAACCCCTCGATGTTCATTATTAGGGATCAATTGAATTGTTTATTGACAATACTTACTTGTATCGTGCATATACATATGTACATATATGATCGATGATATAGCTGTTTTGCAATTATCAAGTTTCATTATGTAGACTATAATTAAGGATTTCACAAATAATTTTGCTTAATATCGACTAAAAACACGTGATCTTATACATAGAGTCGTGTATGTTTTAACAAATGAAAGTTATTTTTATTCGACCAATAACACTAAAGGCCCGTTATCATTTGGGCCATTGCAAATGTATGGCATGAGGTATATTTTGTTTGACAGAGTAGGATCACATGTGATCGTAAATTTGTGTTTATCAAATTAAGAGTTACATGGTATGTTATGCGGCATAATATATAAGTTTGTAACACAAATTGACTTTAAGTAAATACGATGGGACGGAATAAATTTTGCACAAGTATAAATACTTGCGCGGTGCTTCGGGGCAAAAATAATCACTAAAAAACAAACGAGTTTACACAAAAACTAACACTAGTTATTTTAATCAAAAACAAATTTCCTCAAATCAAATATTTCCTAAAACAAATAATCACATTAATACAGTATATAAGTAAGCAAAACACGATGCCAAAACTGGAACAAGAAAAACAAATCTTCAGGCAACTCATTCACAAGTCGTTGTCTGCAGATGTCTCCAACAATCAGACACCATGTAGATTTAGCAACCTTGTAGATTGTTTTCTCTTAAGCTTATGGCATGCAAATGTGAAATAGCATGTATGTGTTTTTGCGTAAATCACCCCCTTTATTTATAGCCTTGAAGTTTATTAACAAGGAACCCAACACGGTATGGAAAGTAAGAGTTTTATTAGAAACAAACTCTATTTAAACAAAGATACCATATCACAAAAAATATTAGCATAATTATCTCACTATCTGGAAAAAAAAAACCATAATTAGATATTCAAGATAGTATCAACAAAAAAAAAAACTAATCTTGTGAAATAAATTTAGTACCGAATCACAGCGATTGACAGATTCGATAACATGACCAAATCGTTCTTTTTTTGAAGGGGCCATATTTCGCTCTTTGGTCCTTTTGTTCTGTGTGTGGGCCAATGAAGATTGGGTTTTTTTGTCCGGATTTTCAAGTATTCAATCCCAAATCCACTTAATCTAGGTTTTTGCTTTCAATTAATTTAACTCGAATCTAAAAATTCATAGTTGCCAATATATTATTATGCGTTATACGAATCGAGAATAAAATAATTTCCTTTTATAATTATTAAAGTGCTATCTATTGTTTACACACGTCAAATATTCTGTCAAAACTTTTTTTGAATATATATTTCCGAGTCTGTATTTATATTGATCTTAATTTTACATCTTGGAAATTAAATTAAAACATATAAAAGTAATAATTTTGGGATTTGTACTGATTTTTTAACAAAAGGAAAAGGGTTTTCATCCCTATACTCAACTTTAATCGAAACCTAACATGAATTTTCATTCCACCTCACAAAGAATGTCAAAAAGTGAAAACATGACTACTTTGCATTGAATTTCCTTTTGACCAGATCTAGTCAATCACTGGATCTCATACTTTTCACCTATGTATTCCTCAATTTATTTGATGTTGTCCCCCAAGAGTAGCATCGAAGCCGTCGCGTTCCACATAAAAATTTATGCCACCAAAATCTTACGGGTATATTGATATTGTAACATATGTCCCTAAAAATAAGATAGGTTAGACGAGTCTCGAGTTCGAAATCCGTTAAAACCTTTTCTTTATCTAAAAAATAAAAATTTATACCTTATAAAGATTACCATATGTATATGTATCACACTTTGATCGAGAATGAGCGAGGAATACAATAAAATTAAGGTATAGTGGTACATTGGATAAGAGAATGATCGATAAATAATCATCCTTATTCCATGTTTGGTACCATTTTAGAAAGCTTATGATAATATCATGGGCCCGTGATAAATAATTTTATATAAGGATAAAAATTAAAATATTTCTTTTATGAGATGTGATAATTTTAATTTAATGATAAAAAATACCACAAATGACTTAATTATCCTCAATATATAAAAATCTAAAATATTTCATATATATCTCATTATTTCCAATAAAAACATATGATATATTCCTATTTTTCCCATATATCAATAATTTAGTTTTTTAAAAAAGAGACATCTAGGTCAATTTATCAAATTTGACGATTCATAATGAAAATTTTATCTATCTTCTAGTATTTTATATTTTATATAATATAATTATAATAAGTGTACATTAATTTTAATTAATTCATAAACTCTATCTAATACATAACTTGACCTGAAATATATTTAGTACTTTTTATGTTAAATAATATTAATAAAATTTAATAAACTTATAATTTTTAGTCCAGGTTATGATATATTTAATTTTTTTACTTTCAAAATTATAATGACTACAAGTTCTATGCTTTTGAATTTTTTTTAAAAAAATATTTAAAATTTGAAGTATTGCATAAATCTTCTTGTTTATATTTAATTAGATTTGGACAATCTAATTCTGAAAATATTTTAAAAAATATTTATAAATTGGGTAGAAAACAAAAACATTATACATAAAAAAAAAAATTTGTTCCGCTTTGATTGGAGATGATTTCGGAACTTGTACTGTGGTGTAATTACAATATTAAAAGTTGGTAGCATGATTGAGGCACATGCGGCGACACTCATAAGGCCAACTCAAATATTTTTGTTATCTTTTTCAGAAAAAAAAACATATAATTTCATGAGTTGATTTCTTGTGAGACGATCTCACGAATCTTATCTGTGAGACGCGTCAATCCTACCGATATTCATAATAAAAAATAATACTCTTAGCATATAAAGTAATATTTTTTCATAGATGACCCAACTAAGAGATCTGTATCACAAAATACGATTCATGAGACCGTCACACACAAGTTTTTTCTAAATTTATTAGTTAGTTGAAGTTTTAATTAAAGATTGAATGACCTTCCCTTTTGTTTCGCCTCCTAATTTATTCTAGATATTGTCATAGTTTATACTATCATGAGTTGTCATTTAATTTATATCCTATTGGTCAAATTGGTGATGACGCATTGTATTTCAAATGTTTTATCGATATGTTATGCTATTGAAATCAAATATTAAATTAATTAAACTTTATATATAGTTCAAGTCGTAAACATGGCTTAAAAAATTTAAAAAAATATAAATTACACATAAAATAAGAGACATGATTTTTTTTTGTTTTTTTTAATGAGTGATTTAATAAAAACAAATTAGGTAATTAAATTTTTTTGAAAAATATTTTAATATATTATTACCTCATCGGTTTTTATAAATGTTATCGAACATAAACTTATGTTTTATTTAACCTCCAAATGCTTTTTAGGTTGTGTTTGGCTCATGGGATTAGGTGGGTTTATGATTATTAAACCCACCTAACCAACCATTTGGTACGATTTTTATTTAACCAACTCAATACCTCATCTAAATAATTAAGTTATATTATGTAGGTTAAAATAATACATCCTCACCCCCTAGAATTATTTATCTCACTCTTAATCCATCCTATTTTTTCAATTTTACTCTTCTCCTAAATCCAAACTCACCACCACTTTCTTCCACCGACCGCCCACCGCCAACCCCTGCCGCCAGCTGACCGCCCACCGTCGCCGGCCGACCGCCGTCGCCTCCTCCGGTCGACCGCCGTCAGCCACTTCCGGCCGATCGCCACCACCTCCTGCCGACCGCCGCCACTTCCGGCCGACCACCGCCGTCACTTCCGGCCGACCACCCTCGTCGCGTCCGGCCGATCGCCGCCACCGCTTCCGACCCGACCGGCCGCCGCCCCCCGTCGACACACAAATAGAAGGGCAATTTTATCAATTCATCAAAAAATTATTAATTGTCACATTTTTATTCATTATACCAAACATAATATTATTTTATAATTATATATTATATTTCTAATTCAAAAACTTTTTTTATCATTTCTCTTTTAATAATTTCATTATCCTATTTTCAAACCAAACGCAACTTAGAGTATTGTCATGTCCATGTATAGTACTACGGATTTTTTATTATTAACATTGTATATTTATTTGAAATTAAAAGTATGTGAGAGTTTTAATAATTATATTAAATAATATTAATTCATTTATCTGTGCAATAAAAAAACATTATTATTTTGAGGGGGGTAATAATTTCGTCGGGTGGAGGGCCCCTACCACTTTTCAAAAGCATAGGAAAAATTAATTAATGCTTTTAATAAGGGAAAAGTATCATTGTCCAACTCAAAAGCTTTTTCTTTATGATATTTGAAATATAACTTGATTCAATTTATAAATCATTTAATATGCTATTAGATATTTTTTTTAGAAACGTTAACATTGTACCAACTTGTTTCTAGTTCAACATCATTTCTTTATTAATTAAAATAATCTATATTTATATAATAAAATAATCTTAATTCCCATTTTCTTTTACTATTTTATCTCTCCACCGTTTTTTTAGTGTAAAATAATTCTTACATAAAATTTTAAAAATAAAATCAAAATTTATATATAATCTTTTTAAGATTTACTAGTTTTGTTATTTTAATTATAAAATTAATGAGTGCCCATTTTAGCAACACGACTAGAGAGCCGTTGTTATCTTTATTAGTTATTAGTACACCGACGCACGCGTTGCGTGTTTGTATAATATTTTTTATAATTCATTTGATTTATATTTAAATGAAGATCAAAATATAATTATAAGAAATAATGAGGGACTACACTATACTTTTGATATATAAATTGAAAAATAAAAGAATAAAAAAATTATTACAATAAGAATTGAATCTATAACCTAAACCCCAAGAAACAAAGACTCTATCCGCTGAACTAAACATTATTTGCAATAAAATTTTAACATTTTATTAATATATATAATTATTAAAACAGACCATGACATCAAAATTAATTATTCTAAATATCTCAAATTTAATAAAATAATATAGATTATGGCGATGGAGTTTGGAGACAGTATGGTTAATTGTGCTTTTTCATAAAATTAAATGGATGATTATTGATAAAAGGACCTAGATCAGTTGACAGATAAAATATATGTCATATTTTGAGATTATAATTAAAAAAAAACATATTTATTGTTATTTTAAAAATATATAATGTTCATTAATATTCTCAACTAACATATTTAACACAAACACTGTTTTGACCAAAAACTTGGTCCAATATATCAATCGAAAATAGATCGGATATATATTTACAATAAAAATTAATATTTTTTATATAAAAATAATATTTTTCATCAATTAATTCAAATATGATATTTATTTCACAAAATTAATTTATAAAACTGTTTATAAGAGTTTTCGTGTGAGTGATATTAAAAAAATAAAAAATCTCATGTATAAATATTTAAAAAAAAATCTCGTTTTTTAATTTTAAAAAAATTAGATATATTTAATTTTACGTGAAAGTTCATTAATTTCATATGGATGCACATCGTTATCCGGAGGCGTGCATGCAAATACTTACAAAATGGGACCAAAAATTACATAAGATAGCCCTATGCTATGGCTGAAGCTCATCAATATTCTTTCATAAAAGGATGCAAAGTATTAATTAAAATTCGAAAATTTTAATGGAACATACATTTCGTGGTTATATGATACACAAAGATTTATATTTATAAATTCTATAAATATTAAAGTAAAGAAAGTCCACCGTCTCCAAATTTCTCCGGTAATGAGATGCTACGGTAATCCAATAAATATCATTTATCCAAAGAATTAGTGGATTTATTCTAGGAGAACTCTCAAGGAAAATTCAAGTGGTTTATTGAAACGGATAAAATTATAGGGAAAATGAAATTAGTGTTGGATCCCGGTTTTCTACACGCCCAAACGCAGCGGAAGTTTTAAAATTTTTATTTTATTTTGACAATCAAAATATGTTTTGCTTTGGACGCTCGTATGATTTTATCATAAACATTCATAGGATGTTAAGTAATATACCTTTGGTGAACGATTCACACGGCTCCAACTATTCTGGGGTTAGCGGAGATAGCTCTTGATGAATTCCCTACGAACTTTCTTCGAGTCTTCTTCTAACAAGTCCACGACCAGAAGATTTGTTCCTCTTTCAAATAGCACTAGAATATTTGAAAGAAGTTTTTACGTTGAGATCTAAAATTTTTGAGAGAGACTCAAATCTCCTTTCTTGAAAATTGGCCAAAATATTTTGGAGGAACTTTTTAAGCAATTCTCGTGAGTCACAAAGATTGGGAGACTTGGAGGCTACCACTTTTTATTTATATATTATAAAACAAGATCCTTTAACCTAAATTCCATAATTATGGATTTAGGTTCCTTAATTAAATCCAATGGGCTTTGTTAATTAAATGGACTAATCAAACTAGTTTAATTAATTATATTAAAGTCCATTAAGAACTTTAATCATTTAATATGTTGGACTTGTACTCCTACAAGCCCATTAAATATATCTCCCATCATATTTAATTTAATATTTAATAAACTCAACTTTTGAGTTTAATAAATTAAATTCATAATAAATTCAACATTTGAATTTATTATTAAAATTATAAATTCAACTCCTTGAATTTTATCATCTCCGAAATTTAATATTTAATAAACCCAACTTTTGAGTTTAATAAATTAAATCAATTATCAATTCAACATTTGAATTTAATATTTAAATTATAAATTCAACTCCTTGAATTTATCACCTCCAAAATTTAATATTTAATAAACCCAACATTTGAGTTTAATAAATTAAATTCTCAAATTTTATAGATTCAACTCCTTAAATTTATTATCTTCAAATTTCATAAATTCAACTCTTGAATTTACTATCTTATAAATTCAACTCCTTGAATTTATTTTCTCAAAATTTAATTATCATAACCTCAACTGCTTGAATTTACAATATCATAATATAAATTCAACTCCTTGAATTTATTCTCTCAACGGGAACAAACGATCCAGTGCTTGTGTGACCCTCAATGGTTCAGGGATACAACTAGCCGTGGGTTCACAACTCTTTGTGATTAAGGACATAATCCTTTATCCGGGCTTACCCTAGTTAGCCTCATTCTTTTCATCAACACCTTGATCAAGAATGTCAGAACTCATTTCTGATTGCACCCATCGGATCATGGTAAGAGCGTCTAGTAGCATCGCCCCATGATCCCCTAGGTATCACTGATAGTGCCTGCAAGAACCAGCCGATTATGATTAACGTACATTACGGTCCATTCATCTCATATATCCCGATCGAATCTGCAACCATTGGTTCATCGAGGGTTGCATATTAATTCGATAACTATGTGATAACTATACTAGTGACATCGCGTGTGCTATTGGAGAACTCCTTCTCCAACGTACATCTCATACTCTGGCCAGAAATTCCATGCACTATTATTTCATCAGATCATATAGGATATCCACACCCGTAGGTGAGCGGTGAATCCCCGACTACAATGCACTGGCTCCTATATGTGTCGCAACTGTACCCAACGTCGCCACCTGATGACTCTCCTGGAGCCGGTAAACGAGTCAAAGCACAACCCTAGCATATAGAGCCTCAGTGTTGTCCCAGGTCGTAAGGACTAATGGTGTACAATCATAACCACGGACTCATCCTCTCGGTGAATGATAACCACTTGGAAAGTCCGAGGGAGGGTTGTTCGGTATAATCATCATATGACTACCCATCTGCATGTTTGGACATCTCCATGCCCTTACCAAGAAACGCAGTACACAACATCACAGATGCTAGTCTCGAGCTCAAGCGGCCTTTATCCCTGTTTTAGGCGGCTGAATCGACTAGGAACGAATTTAGAATATGCAGTGTTTACAAATGAGTTTCAACATCGAATTACGATTCATTTGTATTAAAGCATAATCAAGGACTTTATCTATGCTGTTTGCATGGGTATACAGATAAAGTATAACAAGACCATAAAAAGTTAAATTATATTAAAATAAAGATTGTTTATTACAACTGAGTCAATAAATCACTAGCCAACCGTTGGCTTGCAGGACATCTACTCTAACAATCTCTCATTTGCCCTAGAGCCAACTACCCGTAATCCCATTGCTTCGCGATGCTTTTCAAACAATGGTCCTGGCAAGGGCTTTGTAAGTGGATCAGCAACATTTTCTGCAGAGGGGACTCTTTCAACTGATATGTCTCCTCTTCCCATAATCTCCCGGATGATGTGAAATTTCCTCAGTACATGTTTGGATCGCTGATAAGACCTTGGTTCCTTTGCTTGCGCAACGGCACCAGTGTTGTCGCAGTAAACCGGGACTGGATCAACTCCATTAGGAATAACGCCCAACTCTTGGACAAAATTCCTCATCCAAACTGCTTCTTTCGCTGCAGCAGATGCAGCAATGTACTCAGCTTCAGTGGTGGAATCCGCAACGATGTCTTGCTTGGAACTTTTCCAAAAGACAGCCGCACCATTAAGCATGAATACAAAACCAGAGGTCGATTTCGAATCATCTACATCACATTGGAAGCTAGAATCAGTGTAGCCTTCCAATTTTACTTCTCCACCCCATAGACCATGAACAAGTTCTCCTTCTTAAGTACTTAAGAATATCTTTCACGGCCTTCCAATACATTGAACCAGGGTTTGCCTGATATCTGCTTGTAACACTCAGAGCGTAAGCAACATCAGAACGGTCATCAGTAAAGGTAATGAAGTAGGATTGCCCATATCTTGTGCTAACACTTAGCGGGCCACAAACGTCATTGTGGATCAAATCCAGTAGACCATGTGCACATTCCACGTTTCCATTGAATGGAGTCTTGGTCAATTTTTCTTTTAGACAGGACTTACAAGTAGGTAGAGAATTTATGTCTGACAAGTCAAACATGCTTTCTCCCACTAACTTGTGCATCATTCTTTGGGAAATATGACCTAGTCTAGCATGCCATATTTGTGTGGGATCTGGATCATCTAACTTTCTTTTTGTTGAAATCATATTTACTTGGACATTCACTCATCATTTCCAGAACATTTCTGGCACATATAATTTCTTATGTCCGGACTTCTTGCAGTAAAATAAATATATTCTAACTTATCGAGCTTTGTAGGCCTTTTAAGTGTCTTTCAGAGTTTGCTTCTTATTGAGATTGTTTTTCTTGTGAGGGGTAGAACGTTTCTTTCCCTTACCTTGTGGGCCATTTTCGTCTGACGAGAGGGCCATAAGAAAAATAACAATTCCCTGTTTTATGGTGATCTCATAAGTTATAAGCGTATTGACTAGCTCTGCAAGGCTATCATCTATCTTATTCAAATTGAAGTTCACCATAACCCCGTCAAATGAGGATGAGAAAGACAACAAATTGATGTTATCTAGTAACTCATTAGAAATCACATATTCCAGGCCCATCACATTCTTAATAAGCCCAGTCATACGTACACCATGCTCATGGGCCAAAGCCCTGTCTTGCATTCGTGTAGTCATGAGCTCCTTGAAAGTGGTGTGCATAGTTTCATGCACCATGCAACTCTTGCACGTACATTCGAATGTCAGCAGCATTCAAAATTTCCTCAAACTGTCCCTACAGTCCATTTGACGTAAAAGCGAGCACATCACACTTTAGCTTGCATACTATGATCCTACTAT
Organism: Primulina tabacum; assembly: GCF_025594145.1. Taxonomy (NCBI): domain Eukaryota; kingdom Viridiplantae; phylum Streptophyta; class Magnoliopsida; order Lamiales; family Gesneriaceae; genus Primulina; species Primulina tabacum. Next base: position 1,125,518 of record NC_134551.1, read on the forward strand.
CTTGTATGCTTTGTCAGTTCAACATGACTGACATTAGTGTGTATGCCATTTTCTCTGAATTCAGAACAATTTTCCCAACCAGTCTTGAAAATTAGATTCGATTAGCTTGTTAATAACATAATAGGATTATGTGACGAAATAGAAAAATATACTGATGTGAAAACAGAATAATTGTTGCTGATTATTTTAAAATAATTTTAAGATATAAAATATGGATTTTATTTCATAAATCTCCCCCCCACTATTTTGACATTTCCAACACCCTCTGATTAAAAAGGGAAATCGTATTTCCTTAGTGGGCACGTAGAGTCCAATTAGCCAATTATAATCCCGAATAATATCAGCCAATTATAATTTCTAAAAGGTAGAGTCCAATTGCATCCCTATGCAACCTCCGCGTGTTTTGACTTACGTTTAATAAGGACCCAATAATATGACGTCGTTTATTTTCGCGTGTCAAACCAACCCATCAATATTGAACTGTAGTAGACGGTCGCCATGAGTTCCCCCAATAATATGAGCCGAAGTCATGGGAGTTCCACTCAATTCACATCATATGTCCGGTGGAAGTCACAGCTTTCCGGCGTACAGGCCTCCCCAATAATATGAGCCAGACACTGTCCGCGGGTAGCGATCAACATGCAACCCCGGTTGATGGAAGGCAACGAAAAATTAAACTCCTTTAATTTTTACTTTTACGGTTTGATATGAATTTTGAATCATATTCAAAATGAGGGATTTTAATTTTAAAATTGTCTCATTATTTTAATTTAAAAACGTGTGCCACGAGTTTGTATGTTTGACGGATTCATGCAACCATTGGTTCATCGAGGGTTGCATATTAATTCGATAACTATGTGATAACTATAATAGTGGCATCGCGTGTGCTATTGGAGAACTCTTTCTCCAACGTACATCTCATACTCTGGCCAGAGATTCCATGCACTATTATTTCATCAGATCACATAGGATATCCACACCCGTAGGTGAGCGGTGAATCCCCGACTACAATGCACTGGCTCCTATATGTGTCGCAACTGTACCCAACGTCGCCACCTGATGACTCTCCTGGAGCCGGTAAATGAGTCAAAGCACAACCCTAGCATATAGAGCCTCAGTGTTGTCCCGGGTCGTAAGGATTAATGGTGTACAATCATAAGCACGGACTCATCCTCTCGATGAATGATAACCACTTGGAAAGTCCGAGGGAGGGTTGTTCGGTATAATCATCATATGACTACCCATCTGCATGTTTGGACATCTCAATGCCCTTACCAAGAAACGCAGTACACAACATCACAGATGCTAGTCTCGAGCTCAAGCGGCCTTTATCCCTGTTTTAGGCGGCTGAATCGACTAGGAACGAATTTAGAATATGCAGTGTTTACAAATTAGTTTCAACATCGAATTACGATTCATTTGTATTAAAGCATAATCAAGGACTTTATCTATGCTGTTTGCATGGGTATACATATAAAGTATAACAAGACCATAAAAAGTTAAATTATATTAAAATAAAGATTGTTTATTACAACTGAGCCAATAAAATTTCTAGCCAACCGTTGGCTTGCAGGACATCTACTCTAACAATTAGCATACAAATATAGTAACTTCGAAGGTCTCTAAAATTTGTTATTTTCTTGTTTTTTTCTATAAATCTATTATAAAGAACAGTTCATCAATTACTCATGCAAAGTCAGCATATCACAGCACACAACAGCAACAAACAAGAAAGAATATTATTTTCTGCAAACAAAAATAATAATAAACAAAGAGAATCTAGATAAAGCTAAAGAAGGACAAAGTGAAAGATCTGAAACGTTGATGGGGTGAGTTCACTTTAAAGGAGAAAGACCGAGGAGCTGCTGAGGTGGGTGGGTGCCTTTTTACTCTTCCGAAGTTCGCGTTTCTTTTTCTATTTCTGGGTAAATTTTATTTTGATCAAAATAAATTCTTTAACTTCTAGTTCAAGTTGATTCTCAGTTAGTATGTCTGTGGACGTATGTAGTTTTTTTTTTCGGGGAAATTTTGATTATCCGAGGTTTAGAATTTTTGTTTGATCATTAAATGATTTGGGATTCTTGAATTATGGGATTTTTGTTTACTTCTTCCGGTGAATTCTGAGAAATTTAGATTATGGAGCAGTTACTGTTGATAAGCATGTCGAAAGTTATGTGTTCTTGATTGTAATATCATGATCCCTTATAAATTTTCTTTCCACTAGTTGCAGAAACAGGGACAGCTTGAATTCTATATTCTGTCTTAATATTGAACTGGTTTCTTGAAATCGGTATCATTCAGTTCCGGTTCAGCTTCAAATTTGCTTTGCCGGTGCCATTGCGCGTCTGTGACTCGTCAAGATGGCGCATACGGATTCGAGGAGAATGTATTCTTGGTGGTGGGATAGCCACATTAGCCCGAAGAATTCAAAGTGGCTCAAAGACAATCTCACGGGTATAGCTTCTGATAGTTAATTATGCGCATATGTGATATCTTAAATTCCATGCGTTTAGAACATAGTATTTCTTTGTGCTGTTGTAGATATGGATGCCAAGGTCAAAGCTATGATAAAGCTGATTGAAGAGGACGCCGATTCGTTTGCAAGAAGGGCGGAGATGTATTATAAGAAACGGCCCGAGCTCATGAAATTGGTCGAGGAGTTCTACAGGGCATATCGTGCTTTGGCAGAAAGATACGATCATGCCACTGGAGTGATTCGGCATGCCCACAGGACAATGGCAGAAGCGTTTCCGAATCAAGTTTCCTTGACGTTTTCTGATGATTTACATTCGAGTTCTGTTTCAGGGACAGATCCTAGAACACCTGGGATGCCAACCCCATTATGCATGATAAGTGAAGCTGATAGTGATATGCAGAATGAGGATCTAGGCTCAATCTTTTCTAAGAGCGACTTTACCGGTGAATCGGATTATGTCACAAGAAATAAAGTTTTGAAATTGAATGATCCATTTGGTTCGATTGATCGGGTGAGAAAATGTCTTAATTTTGAGGGGGTGGTTCAGAACAATAGGAACATTTATGTCGAGGATCAAGAATTGCCAGAACCGGATCATGCTAGTGAATCTGAAGATACTCAAACTTGGGAGGATTTTCGAGTACTTAGAGACCGTGCAGAAAATGCAGAACAGGGTGTCGAAATTCTTGAACATGCCATTTCCAAATTGACCGAGGAAAAAGAAGCTGCAGCTTTGCAATATCAGCAATTAGCGGATAAAATTTCTAGCCTAGAACAGACACTTATATCAGCACAGGTGGAGGCTAAACGTCTCAATTCCGAAATAGAGGATGGAGAATCCAAGTTAAAGGGTGCTAAAGAACAATGCCTCGTGCTAGAAAGATCGAATCAATCTCTTCATTTTGAGTTGGATTCTTTGATGTTGAAGATGGGAAATCGAGAACAAGAGCTTACTGAGAAACAGAAGGAACTGGGAAGACTCTGGGCTTGTGTTCAAGAAGAGAGATTGAGCTTTTTGGAGGCTAAAACAGCTTTTCAGGAAGAAATTCGGTCCAAGGCTTCTAAGCTACAGAATAAGGCTCAACTTTTGACCGTTGCAGAGACCAGTGTCCGGAGCTTGGAAGATGAAGTTCGAAAGGTTGAGGAAGAGAACAAGCAGATTCTTGAGAAAAATTCCATTTTGGAGTGCTCCTTATCAGATTTGAATGTAGAACTAGAGGCGGCTGGAGGGAAAGTAGAAGCATTGGAACAGTTCTGTGAATTTCTTATGAATGAAAAATCCACTCTTGTTGATGAGAGAGCCACACTCATGACTCAACTTAAGGAAACAAATGGCAATCTCGTAAACCTCTCGGAAAACTACAGTGTTCTAGTTAAATCCCTTTCGGGGTCACGCCATCAGCTTGAAGCTTCAAAGGCTAAATCAAAAATCTTGGAAGATTCCTGCCAGTTGCTCGTAAATGAGAAAGCCGATCTGATCAATGAAAAGGATGGTTTGAAGCACCAGATGGAAAACAAGCAGGTAAAACTAGAAGAACTTGTGAAAATTCGTAGTGAACTGGAACATAGATGCATAACTCTTGAGAAAGAGAAAGAATCGAATTGCCGCAAAGTTCTAGAGTTGCAGATTTATTTGGATGCAAAGAGAAAAGAACTTTCGAGTTACCTTCAAACGAGTCATACACAGTTATGTGGTGTTGAAGCTGAGAGGGGACTCTTGAATGAAGAATGTCGACGGAGAAAGATAGAACTTGCTCAAGTTCTAGACAAGGGCATACATGATGAATTAGAGATATTCGTCTTGCGGATAACGGTCCGAGAGCTGGAAGAAAGTAAGCGGGACTTGTTGATGAACAATCAGAAACTGGTGGAAGAATCCATTCTCTCAGAAAAGAAGATCTCGAAGTTGGAGGAATTCAAGTTTCATCAAGAAGTGGAGATCAAATCTTTAACTAATCAAGTTAATCATCTGAGGGCCAGTACTTTTCGGTTATTGAAGTTTGTTGACACTGTTGAGGATCATCCATGCAAGGATGAAACTGAACAAGACCAGCTTTATGCCAACATGCTGTTGAATAACGTTCAGAAAATGAAAGAATCTCTCTGTCAATTTATGGATGAGATTGAAAATGGGAAAACCGTGCTGCATCAGATGGGGCTAGAACTTCAGAAAGCAGAAAAGAAGATTACTACAGCTGAAAAAGAGAAACTAGAGTTGGGAAAAAAAATCAAAGATCTCAGAATAGAATCCACTGTCATTAAAAAGAGTCGAGATTCCCTAAAGAATAGGATTGTTGAACTGGAACTTGAGCTCCATGAATTGCATCAAGAGAAGAACAAGAGAAAAGGCCGAGAGGGTGATTTGCATTCTCAGCTTCAAATCAAAATAAATGAGATAAACGAGCTGGAGACTCGGGCTGCATCAGTATTTGCTCAATTACAGTGCTCTATGGTCATTCAGCTTCTTTATGAGCAGAAGTTTCATGAGCTCCACGAAGCAAATCTTGGCTACTTTGATGAAAACGAATTTCTCAAAGCTCAACTTTCGTGCATTGGTTCTAAAATTGTATCCTTGAAAGAATGCACATCGTCCCTGGAGAACCAGACTGACGTACATATTAAGTTTCAGAACCCCGAAAACGAGGAATTACAAGTACTGCATACATTTTAAGATTTATCCATAGTTTTCTTCCCTCTGCTTTGTCCATAAGTACTGGCTTTAACATCTGTTATGTTCTTTTCTTATTTGTTTGATTCAGGGTGCTCAATTTACAAGTGTTCCCCATAGCATTAATCTGAACAAAGAAAAGAAAACCCCAGCGACAGACACGCTTGCTGACTTGCAGGATGTGCATGCTAGGCTTCAAGCTTTTGGAAAGGCATCAGTTGAGATGAAGGAACTAATGGTTCAGGAGAACACGAATCTACATCTCAAGCTGGAAGCTTTGACGAAGCAAGTTGAATTGTTAAAATCCAAGGGTGGGAAATATAAGAGAAATTCCAAGCCTACATCTGAAATCTCTGAGGCAGATCATAATGTTCTTTTGACAAAAGACATTGTCCTCGATCAAATCTCTGATGATTCTTCTCACGGGATCAGAAAGAGAGAAGAACCGGTTGGCATAGAGAATGAAATAGTCGAATTATGGGAAACTTCTGATCCAAATGGCACAATTGGTCTTATGGTTGGAAAATTGAAAAAAGTTTCTTCTTCTTCTTCTGCACTCGATAAGACTGATATCAACCATGTTAAATCAATGAGGAAGTGGAAAGGTGAGATTTTGATTCCTGATTCAGATTCGCTGGTTGAGAAGGAGTTAAGTGTGGACAAGTTAGAGATCCCGAAGCAACACGAAGATCCCCTTCAAGGAACGAACAAGAGGAAAATTTTAGCTAGGCTGGATGCAGATATCCAGAAACTGGCCAATCTCCGAATTACAGTTCAAGATTTGAAGAGGAAACTCGAGGTTACAGAGAAGGGGAAACGGGGCAAAGATGTTATTGAATGTGAGTCGTTGAAAGGACAGCTTGAAGAAGCCGATACAACCATAATGAAGCTCTTTGATCTTAATGCAAGATTGACTAAAAACGTAGAAAATAGCACATTTTCCGAAGTTGAAGCAAGTACAAGGAGGAGGAGATTGCCGCAGCAGGCACAAAGAATGTCTGAAAAAATTGCAAGGTTACAGCTGGAGATGCAGAAGTTACAGTTCGTTTTACATAAACTCAACCATGAGAAGGAAGAAAAAACCGAAGTTTCTGAGACAAAAAGAAGAGTTCTTTTGCGAGACTATCTATATGGAGAAGGAAGAGCGAGCCATAGGCAGAAAAAAACACAATTTTGTGCGTGTTCCCAGCCTCAGACCTTTCAAGATTGAGAGCTTTTTATTCCTGCTCTTAATATTTCGACAGCTCTACGTATATCATATCTGTATATGCTACCCCTCTTTTAGGTACTTTTATGCTCTTGGCCTAGAACAGCATATTTACGGTTTACATTCTTTACAGTAGATTTTTATGCAGTGTTAGCCGCCAGGAACATTTCTTACACTAAAACTTGTGTGAAAATTACACTTGAAATTTGCATACCTTGCCTTTTGGTTCAAGTGAAACGATACAACAGTAGCGCGTAGAACCATTTTTCTTCAACTTTTTTATTTTTAAAAGCACTGAAGCTGTACAAGTAATCGGTACATTATTTTTTTTATGCTACATAGATTATTTTGGTGGACAAAATTGTTTCCACAGTTTAAATCTCAAATATAAACTGCATGCTGTTTCTCGGGCATACTTATATATATGTATACTCGCACATAAATACCCTATACATTGCTGCTATAACTTTCTGGTTGATCTGGAGCCATGATTTCCTTGCAAGTGTGAAGCATGTAATTGCATGCCCCAACAGCTTCTCCCACGGTTAGAAAGACCCAATCCTGGCCTATAGTTTCGAGGAACTTCGACTTGTTTAGCTTCTTCATCACCTCGGCTCCTGGATTGGCCAGTGCTAGCTGCTCAATATCACACCAAATTCCAATCAAGAACTGAAATAATCTTGAATATTGTTCCAAGTTATTAGTAATTTATTGACAAGCAATGGATAACAGAAAGCTGATTTGAATTTACATTGAGCCCTCTTCGATCGATGATCTTCTTTAGCTCGTCAAGCATGCTGATTCCACTTGTATCGATGTTTCCAACAGCTGCCAAGTTCAAGAATTCGATTGGTTGATATGTTAAGCCTTTACATCTAAATTTAGAAATCTCTAAGACTCACCACTCATATCGAGTATAATATACTGCAATCCCGTTTCTCTCAAAGACTTTATTCGGTCTTCCTCGTCATCTATCCATCTCGAAATTCTGGAACAAGAAAACCATGATTTGGGTTCACAATTGATTGATGATTGTGATGAATTAATGACCCAAACAACAGTTTTTATATTTTTTTTATGTGTGTATTGTTGTTACCTCTCTCTCAAGTAGCTTGCATTGGCAAAATAAATGGGAGCAGTCAATTTCAAGAATTAGAACTCCGGGAACTCTGCTGGTATTGGAATACTGATCCACATTTCTGTAAACCTTGGAGTTGGTAATATTACCAAGAACCAATGTCTTTGGTCTTGCAATAAATAGAAGTACTCTCAAAATAGACAGTCCAATCTGCAAATCTAACTACACGTATTAACGTCATCGTATTCGAAACTTTGAATGGGGTGCAATTTAACGTACTTACAGCCATGACTAAGCCAATTTCGATACTGGCGAAGACTACGCCAAGGTATGCACTCATGCACACGACAAAGTCGAATTTGTCGATCTTCCATAGATGGATGGCCGCTTCATAGTCAATGAGGCCAAGCATGGCGGCGATTATGATTGAGGACAGGACCACTATCGGCGTATAATGGAACAATGGGATAAGGAACAACAACGTTAACATGACAGCAAATGCCATTACAATGTTCGAAACTGCTGTTTTACATCCGGCGTTGAAGTTGACGGCGGAGCGGGAAAACGGGCCTGAAATCAATCAACAGACAATTATGTTACTCATTTTCCTTCTGTATTAGTTTTTTAATTAGAAATTCTAATATATTCAAATCCCAAACCTGTAGTGAGGTAACAAGAACTGCAAGAACCAGCAATATTCATCATTCCAAAAGCAATCATCTCTTTGTTTCCATCAATGTTGTAATTCTTAAACATTGCAAAGCTTCTACCCACTGCTATTCCCTCCTGTCCAAATTAAGATATTATACATTAATTACAGCTTTAATGATATACATGTGCTACACAATAAAGGGTGGGAGATTATTTATATAAGTGGGAGCGAAAATGGCGTACGGCGAGGGCGATGATGCCGGTGACTATTCCTGTTTTGATAGTTGTCGGCAGATACTGTGAGTCGAAGTTTAGATTCATTATTGATGGTGGATTTATTCCTTTCTTCAAATGTCCAATCTGTAAGTTAAATTATTTCAGAACCATGCAAGATCAGATTTAAATATTATTGTCTAAACATGCCCAATGAAGACATGCATGAGCAATTCAATGATTATTGTAAAGAACACAATGAAATATAAAGGGTGGATTAGGTTGTATATAATATTCAAGTCGAAGCAAGCTCAAGAAACGCCAAATTCGAACTCACATGATCAGGTAAGGCTAAACCGGATTTAGAACTGATTCAATACTTGCGACTGGATTAACTCGATTGCGCCGAAAATTGGGATATTAAATTCGATACTATTAAGTGATGAAAGGGAAGGGTGAGGCTCACCACTTGGACCCCATGCTTCTCAGCATGGGTAAGGTATACAAGAAGGCTTCCCAATATCACAGACGTCAATGGAGCCATTGCTGAAATCCAGAATAGATTTGGCTTCTTTTTGCTCTGCATTTCAATTACCAAATTCAATAAAACGTCATTAAAAATCATTGGAAAAATAAATTTATAGCTATCATCTGTTAATTACAATATTTAAAACACAATTAAATTTTTATGAGTTATATATATAAATTGGAGAATAAAGTACAAGTGTCCTACACTTGATTATAAGAATTGAATTAATTCAGACAAAGACACAATTGTCAAAATTTCGAGTTTGACGTTTGTAATTAATTATATGTACACATTCACAAGTAATTAATTATTATACATATTTTGAGGCTCAAAAGGTATTAATAAAGGTAATATTGATTTTGCACTCAATGCAAAAGCCGCCCACCCAATGGCATCTACTTTTATCTTTCGTTATTATGGAGTTGGCTGAATTTGAAAATATTCAAGCCCAGATTGGAGAAAATACTTGAAAGGAATAATATTTTAATTTTTTTTTTAAAAGCATTCTTACATAGCTAAGGTGGGGATTTAGATGACGACAGAGCAAAGAAAACAAAATTCCCTTACAAGAATTAAACATGTATATATAAATATTCCTTCTTCTAGAAAAATGTAAAAGTTCTACTAATATAAGAGTAATAATAATTCAATACGTGAAATATATGCATGCAAATAAAATATAATATAGTATTCAATTTTGAATTAAATTAACCTTCAAAAAAAATTATGACTTAAATTTAAATATATTTAATTATTTAACATTGGCGATAATTTGAATAAAAATTGGATATCGTATGCATGACTAGATAAGCTATGAAAATGTTTTTTTTTTAAAATAAATAATTAAACGTGAAGATTAATATACAGTTCTTGTATGAGATATTAATACGACACCGAATATATCATTGAGATGAACTTACGAAGTATCTGGACAGCAAGAGGTAGAAAAGGAAAACAAATCCAAGAACAGCACTCTCCCATTTCCACTGCAAATTATCAGATACAGCAAACTATTAAATAGACAGATTATTTCAACTGTAAATTCAAGAAAAAGAGATAAATAAACAAGAAGAACCTGATGAATCTGGGTAAAAACAGAGCGTATAACGTCGATAACATCAGTAGAATGAGTGAAATGGGATAATCCAAGTATCCCTTTCAACTGCTGGAGGCTCACCACCGTCGCGGCTCCACCCATGAACCCTACTATCGTTGCATGCGACAGGAAGTCCACGATAAAACCTAATCTGAAGAATTGTACGCAAGAAAACATGAGTAAATTTATCATCATCGATCCAAAAAAATTTCTGAAACACGATTTGGTAAGGATCCCATTACCTGAAAATACCTAAAGAAGCTTCAAAAAGCCCGGCGAAGAGAGTAGCAGTAAAAGCAAGATGAAGATAGAGTGTAGGATTCTCGTTTGGATTCACCACGGCGCTCAACATAGAGGCTGTGAGCAGTGATCCGACGGCCACAGTCCCCACTGCTAAATCTCTTGAACTCCCCATTACAGCATAAATTAATGGCGGAACAAAGCTTGAATCTAATAACAAATCGTCAAAAAAAAAAATGTTAGCTACGAAATTTATTTATATAATAACATTTTCTAGTCAAAAAAATTTATAAACTTTTGCTCACAAAGGCCAAGAATTGGAGGCAAGTTAGCAAGCTTGGCGTAACTAATCCCTTGAGGGATGGCGAGGCTGGCTATGGTGATTCCGGCAATGAGATCAGATTTAAACAAGTCCAATGTGTAACGGGGACCCCACTCAAATACTGGAAAGATGTACTGTAACCCTAATGCAAACTTCTTCCTCGGTGGCTGGTTTTTGAATTGGCGGAGGGGGTCATCGGGGAAAAACGTTTCTTTTAGAGTGTTCTTTAACGACTTTATGAATGATTGTGGTGGAGGAACCGCGGCACGGTGTCTCCCTGCTGGGTCGAGGATATAGTCGTCGTTCGGTGACGGATAAGTATACTCGGCCCTAACCATTTTAGGTTTAGCAAAATGTTCAAAAAAATTCACTTGTAACAGGGATTTTTAAGAATCTGAGAGTTGTGGAGTGAATGGTGCATGGAGGGGAATTTAAAGTGGAGGGGGAATAAGTGTGTCTCTTCGGAGTGTCTACTTGGCAGGGACAAGAAAATAAAATAATATAATATTTTTAAAAACAATAAAGTGTGAGTTAATTCATTTTTATTGGTAGTAGAAAGGAAATTCATCTTTTGATATACCCGTTTAATTAAATATATTGGAAAAAAAATAATCAACCAATTAAATGGAAAAAATATCACTAAAAACATTATTTATTCTCTATTTTTTAGGCCAATAATTATATATTCACATTTAATTTTGATGTGATTGTATTTAATTTATACAAGTGACTACATAAAAACAAACAAACAAACGTGTTCTATATATGTAATATGGATTTGGATAATTTGGAATCTCCTTCAATTTTTATCATTTAATAATTTTTTTTATGATTGATATAAAATATTCGTAAATTGAAATGGAATAATTATCCCACTTAGAGATTCAACTAGTTTATAATTAATCATATTAATTTGAACTAAATGTCGACCAGATTCGAAGATTAAAAGCTTAAATCTAATTTAGTTAATTCTTGTAGCAAGGTGGGCAGTCTTCTTTCTATTGTGGGTTTAACTGTAGGCAGTCAATTGGGTGGGTTCTATAAAACGTGTCACATATCAAACACGTTTACTGCACAACAATACTAACTACTTTTGATTGGGCTTTCTACCATGCCCCAATTAGATTAGTATGATCGCGTTCGTCATTGTTATATAAAGTAAGACGATTCTTACTAACTTTTTTGGTCGACATGTTATATCAGTATAAGTAATACATGAATATCCTCACGCATTAATGTGAGAAGTAGGTATTTTGTGAAACGGTCTCACGAATCTTTATATGTGAGATTGGTCAACCATACCGATATTCACAATAAAAAATAATATTCTTAGCATAAAAAGTAATGATTTTCATGCATGACCCAAATAAGATATTCGTCTCACAAAATACGACCCGTGAGACCGTCTCATACAAGTTTTTGACTAATGTGAGAGTCGCATATTTATAAGACAAATGATTTTTTTTGAAAAAAAAATGGTCTCATTTCTAGGTGAGATTAAATCAAATGCAAGTTTATGCCATTATTAATAGTATTCAATACAGTTAACGAATTCTGTTTAGTTTGTATCCCGGCTAATTTTGATTAATGACGAATATTTATTCCACACAGTAATTATCAGTGTAGGTCGCCGGGCCAGATAACAATCCTTCGATATCTGACCTTTCGGAATATCAAACCGTTCCAGTTCTACCTTTATTTCTGCTGGGTTCTTACTATTTATTTCTTTTCTAAAAATAATTATTTTTATTTTGACTCGCCATCGTGTGATTGGGCAAGCAATTTGAAATCAATTTTGACTCGAAAAAACACGTAACTAGTCTTTGATTTGGGTTGCAATATTTGAAAATTAATGTGTTGAAACTGATGGGCCACGTACAATTCATGTAAATAACAAATCATTAAAAATTAGTTTTGGAGAATTGCTTTACCAAAATAATTAAATAAAGAACGAGTTTTATTTTATTTGTTCCGTATTTAGAGCTGAAAGTATTATTTTTTTGCATAAAAGTAATGCATTTTAACATGTCATATCAAGTAGATGATATGTCCCATAAAATTAATCCATCATACAGTTTCATAAGAGTTTTGTGTTAAAATTAAGAGCATGTTATTATGAAGGTAACAATTTAATATGTATAAAAAAATTTATTTTATCTTCGTGTCTTAATTAGTTTAACTTATATTTTTGCATGTTGTTTTAAATAAATGAAATTGCTAAATCACGACAGTACGATAAAATTATGATTAAAAATTTTCTGATTCTTTAATAATCACGTGGGAATTAGCGGTCAACTAAGGGTCAAAATTGCAAGTGCTAGTTTACGGCGTTCGCGCTTTTGAATAGTGGATATATATTTGATACTAAAATCTTTGTCATATTTATACAAAAAAATTAATAAATATATTAAATAGTTTTATTAAAAATGTTATATTTCTGGAAATAACGAATTTGAAGGGGAATTTTAGGAAATCGACTCAAAATTAGGGGTATTTCGGGGAATACAATATATATAGTAATCGAAACATTCATCTATTTGAGGGGTTTCCTGTTTTAGGAAAACGATTTCTCCTTGGCTTCTCTTATATATGGAGAGATTCGCCACGATCTTAATCATATTGTAAACTCCAAAATCAATTTTATCACGTAATATTATTTTAATTATAATAGTTTTTTTTAAATATAATTATGATAATTAATGAAATCTTTTCTTTTTCTCATTTTACGAGTCTCATAGAACAATAATTGTCTCTAACGAATAAATGACCAATACAATAGTGTTTGAATTGCTCTATTAATACTAACGACAGTTTTTTATATATCAACTAGTGTTTGATCCTTAAATAACTACGACAAAAACTTGTATGAGACGGTTTTACGGATCATATTTTGTGAGACAGATCTCTTAGTTGGGTCATCAATGAAAAAGTATTACTTTTTATGCTAAGAGTATTAATTTTTATTGTGAATATCGGTAGGGTTGACCCGTCCCACCGATAAATATTCGTGAGACCTATTTTCCAAGAGACATACTCAATAACTACACTTAAAAAAATTATAACATGATGATGAGTTGAGTTCTACAAGGGATGAAGAATTTTGTATGTAAAATTTACAAAATCGAATATCGATAGTTTATATAAAATTGTGTTACTATGTTTCTTTAAATAAAATAAAGTATAAAGCATGAGAAAGAGACACAAAACCTTTGCCCAATTTGAAATACAAAAGTAAGTTGACTATATGTACCACTTGCTTAGCAAAAGGTCCCGAAAAAGAATTCTACGAAGAACTCTAATTTGTTGACTATTTTATTAAATGGGACCATACTACTTAATCATTTTCCGAACTTAAATATAATATTCGGTTTTTTTATATTTATAAAGGCAAAAAAATAATAAAAATTGCACGTAAGAACAGCTTGTCAACAAAGTAAAAGAATCCAAAAATGACTTTACTTGTGATTTGTTTTATTTTTTTTAAAAAAAAAATCTATTTTTAATTAATATTTAAAATTTTCAATTAATTACAAGTAAAATCAATTATGTAATATATACTGAATTTGTTTTATCAAAAAAATTCAAGTTCGAAAAGTGGTGTTTGGCGATTCAGGAGAAAAATCTACAAGAAAAGAATGTTATATATGTATAGATAAAAAATCACGGGCATACTTTGACAAAAAGGACACCAAAAATCAAACAGTACCTAAAAAGTATCGATTAAATATTAAACTTATGACTATAATTTAATTTCCAATCTTATTTATAATAATCTACATCATTTATATATTATATAATACTTTTTGGTGCCTTGTAAATTTACAATTATTATTTTTATTGAAGAAAAAAGATGTATTTTCTCACTTATTTTTTTAGTGATTATTGGAATTTAATTAGAATAGCCAACTGGATATTTCTGTTGGGAACGACATATTTGTTCAACATTTTTTTGCTGCACAAATATATATAGAAGATTATACCTACATGTCTTTGCATAGTAGAAAATATTATGAATAGACATATATATTATATTTTTAACTGTTGTCACTCTAATACAAAAAAAAAATACATTTATGATTTATGTATGGTATATTTGTCTGTACAAAATTTATATATGCGGCATCTTAGCACCTAACCAAAGAATTTAGTGTCTTTTATATATATATATATATATATATATATATATATATAAAATTCAATTCGTGTGCGGCATCTTAGCACCTAACCAAAGAATTTAGTGTCTTAAACTCACAAAAAAGGTTAAATAATTTAAGTTTGAAGACTTGACTTTTTAGTTTTTACCAAATTATATGGAAAACGTGAATAAAAAATGATTATTATATCGAATGAGTTCAATATCGAAGACGAAAGCGCATCAATTTCTAGTCTCATTTTCTTACCCAAAATGATTGCTTATTTGAAATGAAACGAACTCACTTCACAATTGGACTTAGGTAAATTTGAAGTTTTTTATTACGAAGAATCGATTGTGCTATTAGAAATATTACTAAGTTGGCCAGCCTTCTAATTGGTTAATTAGATGTATTTTTCATACTACAAATTTTTTTTATTTTGAAATTTGATTATGTGTTTTTTTTTTTCCACTTTCACTAAACATAATAATTGATGTGATCAAAAAATATTAAAATAGCTAAAAACCACCTATAACTATCCATCTTGGCTTTGCAAGACTTTGTGAATAATTACGCATGCACTCCCTCAATTAACCTAATAATTTATTGCAGATATTATTTCGATGTTTAACTTTTCTGTCGGGAAAACACCTACTCAAGTTGAACATTTTACCGGATAAAACCTGTCAATATAATTTTAAAATAAACATTATATATTTATATTACCGTGGTAGTTATTTTCAACTATTTATACAGTAAAATAAATTGTTAAAATAAGTGAAAAGTGCGAGCATGGTTAATAATGAAACTTTTCAGTACTAAATTACAATTTCCATTAGTTTGCTAGAATGCAATGTGGAACTATTAACTTTAAATTAATTTATTTTTTTTCATGATAGTGACATTTTTGTGTAATGAATTCTAATTGCTATTTTAATTGCTAAATTTGTAAAATAATTCAATTACTAATTAAGGTTGACAATAATAAATGTATATGATCCAAATATTTAATATTCATTAGTATAATTGATTAACTCCAAAAAACATCCAAATTTTTACATGTAATATAATGTTTTCTTGAATTAATTTGACCCTTCATGCTCGAATATCAATTGCATAATTCGCTTTTAATTTGTGCAAAAGAGGAAAAGAGATCGAGTGAGTGACATGGAAATCACGATCCCATTAATGTGGCCTCTATTTGGTGGGTCGAGAGACTCTGCATTCGGCAATAATTCACACTTTAATCATACAAAAAAAATAAAATTAAAATTAAAATATTATCGCTATTTTAAACAAACATATTATTGCATTGCTATAATTTGGCGATCCATATTGATTTTGTGCTAATAATTGAGAGAGCGATACATGTTCTGTGGTCCTCAGTGATCAAAGGTGGGAAGACTGTACACCACGGCATCGCGTAATCAAAAAGTGATGATATGATTTGTGTTAATGGACGTACTATATGAAACAGATTTATACTATTACATCCACGAGAATATATGTAGATTAATACCACAATCAATTGTAGATTAATACCACAGTATGTTAAACGTTCAATTTTACAATTGATATCAGAACCAAAGTCACGAGTTCGATTAACATAGATTGTAATGAATGTAATTTAGTGGGATGATGATTGTTGGACTGCAATAATTGTCTTTATTATGAGAACTATTGAACTGTGACATTTTAAATATCGTACAGTTTAAATATATGCTTATCCTACAAATGAGAAACTGATCTTATAATTATTGTAAAATGGTAAATAATCGTACACATTAGAAAATAAAATATTAAGTTATAAAAGGCTTATTTACCTTTAATACAAAGTACAACTATCGTAATAATATTAGCAAAATCCTTATAGACTAGAGGCTCTTGATAGAATATGAAGTAGAAAGGACAATCTAATTGGGAACAAAAGAATTGAAGTTCATAAAAATCGATTATAGACTGTTACAACCAATTACATTAATGACAAAAACTCTTCTGACGGCGGTTTTATAGATCAATTTTGTGAGATGTGTATTCTATTTGGATCACCCATGAAAAAATATTAATTTTTATACCAAAAATATTAATTTTTATTGTAAATATGGACATGATTGACTCATATCACGAATAAAGATCCGTTTTATAATTGGTTCTGATACAAATTATAGAATATATGGGAAGGACTGCTAGAGAAAATTAATACCACATATCTTTATTCCAGAATCAAAAGATCTAACTAAATAAAGAGAAAATAAAGAGTCAACAGCTCAGCCAAGCAAGACAAACATGCATGTATACATGAAAGCATGATCAAATATTTTAAGCCGAGATTTGAATCAGTTAGCCCAAAAGAGAACATTTTGCTTCGTGATTCCTCGAGTCACAAATAAAATTTCCCCAAGTTGGTAATAAACAAGCGGGGGAAAAACCCATGAAGATTGATCAAATCTTCCCAACAACTCTTTTTGTTTATCCGAATGCCACGCTTCTCACGTAGTTTATTTTAAAATTAACAATCATTGAGCACGTATCTATCCATGGGGATTAGAATTGCCCCACTATAGTAATAGATAGCATTCGGGAAAGATCAGACTGTAGTGGTGGGCATGCAAGCCCACTCAATTACAGATCGTGGATGCCAAATTCAATAGGACCTTTTTTTTCCCCTCTTCGCCTTTCAATATTTTATTTCATACTAGCACGGGTGAAATCAACATGCCAAGCTTCTCACTTATTTTTTGTAAGAATATTAAGTATAATTGGTCATAATTTGGACCAACAATTTTTTTTTTTGTTTTTTGAGGGGAGGAGATGACTGTCGCAATTGGGTTTCGAACAGGAGACTCGTTCCAAACTTGAGATCTTGGATACAAGATGAATTTGTTGGATTGAACTTTCGATTCAATATTTCCCCTTCACCGTCGATATGTGTATGTCAAATGAATGGGCCCTTTTTTAGACCAATTTATTAGGAAAGCTAACCAGATCAGCTAGAGGCCATCCAACATGGTTAGTCTTTGGTATAGTGTTGTCTTTTTAACTTGAGAATGAAATTTCATGTGGGTTTCAACTTTCGGGGTCTTGTTTTATTTGGAGATTATATAACCTGTGCTCCTATCAACTCGTTATTTTTTACATGTATTGATCATTGAGTTTACCCCCATTGTCAAGTCAGGCTTTCGAGTAACTGAGCTACTAGCTGCTCGGACCGAACCGACAGGTGTCCGTAAAAAATATGTTCATGAAGTGATATCATTAATCAAAATTATTTTTACTTCATGAGATATTTCTAATAAAACAAATTAACTATATATCTACATTTTTCAAGAAACATATATATATGTATATATGTGTATGTGTGTGTCTCCAACGCTATTTTTTTCCCTAATGGGCTATAGGATCATGATCCACATTCCGCACCCAGCCCATGGTGTCAGCAGGCCCAAATCTGGTTCTGGGTCCATTGGGTGAACGATTTGAAAAGCCCGAAAATAGATCTTTCGGTTTCAGGTATGGGAGATACCAGTGATCTCCTCCAACTTCAATACTCCGATCTCGTACAATTATCGATCGATGAAGTCCCGGCATCTCCCTGTGAAACCTAACGGCTAGAGTTGTTATCTGATCAAGTCTTGCATGACATCTGCTACCTTTGGCGCGAAAGCTCTCCCTTCTCAGTAACCCAAAGCGCGGCTCTCCGCCGGAATCTGCTACCTTTGGCGCGAAAGCTCTCCCTTCTCGGTAACGATGATCGGAAACAGATTCTCATGGTAAAACCCCTTTCTTATAATTAAATCATAATTAATTTACGTTCGCATTTTTTTACTGTGGATATCTGTTTTTGGTGAGTGAGTAGGAGTATAATCTGGGAAGTGGTGTGCCGCTAAAGAATTTGAATAGAATTGTGTCATCTTTTGCAATGCAGATGAAGTATGATCAAGAATTTATTGGTGAATTTTGCGAGTCAATGGAAGCTGAGGCTGATGGTTCAGACTTTAGTAATCTAGGGCTTGCATTTCTAGAATTAGGTTCTTGTATGATGGAATTTGTTCTTCTTTCTCGAGTTTGCGGCAAAAGACTTGGTGGGTGCGAGCTAGAGCATAGCTTTATTGCAATGTGGCACGGCTAAAGCCCGTCTAATACATTATCATTCGATTCTCGATTATGTAGTTATCAAAGAAAAATGTAGAGGAAAAGGTCGTTCTGCCTTTGATAGACGTAGTATCGGGATTGACGATGAATCGGATTTGTGGCAGAAGTGGCATTATGATTATGGGATTTTCACCATTTTGACATCTCCAATCTTTATGTTATCCGATGAAACTGATGCCAAAGAAGGCGACGTTGGAATTATTTTGTGGGCTCACATAATTTAATTAATTGTATAGGACAAGCTATCTAATAAAGGAATCAATAAAGTGATCTAATTAATTATGGGTTTCCAAAGTATTAAATAAATTGGTATGGTCCACCTTATGTGTAGAAGCCCAGCCCAATTAGGTCTTCTATGATGGGTTGAAGACTGCTAAGGTTATATAAGGTTATGGTCCCCAAGGCACAGAGAATATAACGCAGAATACATACGGCACACCGTATTCTAGATCTCTCTCCTTCTCCCATCAAAGGCAAGAATAAGGTGGTCAATTCTCTGTTGCCTTGGAAGATCCATAACTCTGACGCTAGATCAATCAATGGATTCTGGTACGTGTTTACTGTTATTTATATTTTCTGATAATTCGACATGAATTCCTGGCGTGTTGTGATATATGGATTTAATAACATGATTTATAGATTTAATATTATTGGATCTCCAACAAGTGGTATCAGAGCCACGTTCATGTTGAATTATGAGAACTTTGTTTATTGAAGGATCAAAACAGAAAAGTATGTTTTATTCTCAGATCTGAGACGATTTTCTTGTCTATAAATTTTTTGGATTCAGATCGATTTTTCTTAAAATTTTCTGAATTTGGATCTGAATAAATTCATACTCTTTGGATCTAGAATTTTCGAATTTTTCATCCAAAACTCAGATTTATTTTCGAATTTTAAAAAAAAACAAAACAAAAATCGGAAATTCGAATTTTCGGATTCTGGGATAGGCCGCCGGATTCATGGAAAATCGGACGTCGACGGCCGATTTCCGGCGACGAATTCTGAGGCGTTTTGTTCGCAACATTCAGGCGCTTGTATCCATACCGTCTATTGATCGAAAAACACCGTAACATGATCGAATTTTCACATGTATCTCGGAACTTTTATCCTCGCGTATTCCGTCTTTTTTTTGGGAGATTTCGATCGAATTCAGAACTCTTGGGTGGTTGGAGATGGTATGTTAGTGGTCGCCATGGTTATTAGACTCCTGGGTAATGTCGCCGCTGACTGGTGTCGCCGGAAGAGGTGGCGGCGCCGTGTTTAGGGTTAGGGTTAGGGTTTCGAATTTTGGAATTGATTTTTGGGTTGAATTTAAGGCCTTGTTTGGTTGTCCAAATTTTGAAATCCAGAATTTGACCTTAATTATTTTTTTGACTTCCGCAATTCTGATTTGTGAAAATTAAATTCGACTATTTCAAAATTTAATTGCATGAAATAAAATTAAAATGGAATTATTCATTATTTCATCGTCTTTGTTTATTTCGATAAAATATTTGTGGATGAATAATTATGAGGTGCAAATATTTTATTTCTTGCAAATTTAGTCTTCATGCTTTATTTGGCCCAATCAAAGTTAAATTAATATCTTGTATCTCAAATTTGGTTAAATTTGTTCATGCTAATAAAGTGATTTTTTGAGATATGTAGATATTGTTCAAGTTCAAAATAAATTGTGTTTCAATTTATGCGAAAAATAGTCGGCCCAAAGGAAGATTATTTTTTGGCCAAATTTCAAACACAATAGATGATTTTAAAGTATATCTAGATCTATGCGGAAATTAATCGGCTTAAAGGAAGATTATTTTCTGACCAGATTTTAGATTCAATATATCTTTTTCAAGTGCATTTATATCTATGCGAAAAATAGCCGGCCCAAAGGAAGACTATTTTTTGGCCAGATTGCAGACTTTATAAAAAAAAAATTGTGTTTATATCTATGCAGAAAATAATCGGCCCAAAGGAAGGTTATTTTTGGCCAGATTATAAGCACATAATTATGTGATCTTAAAGCGTGTCAAAACTATGCAGAAATTAATCGGCCCAAAAGAAGATTATTTTCTTGCCAGATTGTAGACACATTATATGATATTAAATTGTGTTAAATTTATGCGAAAAATGATCGGCCCAAAGGAAGATCATTTTCTGGCCAAATTTTAGCACAATATGTGGTGCTAAATATGTGATAATTTCGGATTTATCCATGCATGCAATTGTCGGTCCAAAGAAAGGCATATTGTTGGCCGAATTTATTATCAATATTTAATAACCATGATTTTTGAGTGTACCACTTACAAATTGTTATTTTTGTTCAAAGACTAAATATCAATGTTGTGCTAGGTAATTTTTTTTTTATGAGCCGACCACCAGCATGATTATATTTTGTGATTTATTTAATTTAAATATATGCATGGACTATATTTTACTGTGAGTTTTTTTTTTTTTTGGTTCTATTTTGTTATAGCATCTTCTATATCTGCCAATCTGAACAACATTCCAGTACTTAATGGCTCAAACTTCAAGAAATGGAAAGAACATGTTATGATAGTGCTCGGCTGCATGGATTTGGACTATGCGCTAAGGGAAGATCGCCCCGCACTTTTGACCAGTTCAGGAACTGCTGATCAAAAGGGTTCTTTGGAAAAGTGGGAGCGATCAAATCGCATGAGTCTGATGATTATGAAACACTCCATTCCAGATACTATAAGGGGCGCAATTCCTGAAGAAAATGATGCCAAAAAGTTTCTTACTCAAATAGCAGATCGTTTCGCTGCAAACGAAAAGGTCGAGACAAGTACTATTCTGAATAAACTTGTCTCAATGCGGTACAAAGAGAAAGGGAACATAAGGGAGTACATAATGGAAATATCAAATCTTGTGACTCAACTAAAAGCATTCAAGTTGGAATTGTCGGAAGACATAGTCGTGCATTTAGTCTTGATCTCTCTGCCTGCGCAATTTAATCAATTCAAAATAAGTTATAATACCCAGAAGGAAAAGTGGACTTTGAATGAGCTTATTGCGCAGTGCGTTCAGGAAGAGGAGAGATTGAAACAAGATGTGATTGAAAGTGCTCACTTGACATCTAACTATCAAGGTAATTGCATCAGTAAGAAAAGGAAATGGAGCAATAAGGAAGGAAACTCTGGGACTTCACAGCATATGGAGCAACAGAAACAAGATAAAGTGATCACTTGTTTCTTTTGCAAAAGGACTGATGGGCATGTGAAGAAGGATTGTCCCAAATACGCCAATTGGCGTGCAAAGAAAGGGTTGTCTAAGGAGCCGGTTGCCAACTGATGGTGAAAGATACATCTTATGGAAAATGAAAATAAAACTGTTGGTGTTTTTTTTCTAAAGCTTTATTTGGGAACTGAGTTTTTTTTTATTTTATGGTATTTGAATTTGAAAAAAAAGTCCCGGCATCTCCCTGTGAAACCTAACGGCTAGAGTTGTTATCTGATCAAGTCTTGCATGACATCTGCTACCTTTGGCGCGAAAGCTCTCCCTTCTCAGTAACCCAAAGCGCGGCTCTCCGCCGGAATCTGCTACCTTTGGCGCGAAAGCTCTCCCTTCTCGGTAACGATGATCGGAAACAGATTCTCATGGTAAAACCCCTTTCTTATAATTAAATCATAATTAATTTACGTTCGCATTTTTTTACTGTGGATATCTGTTTTTGGTGAGTGAGTAGGAGTATAATCTGGGAAGTGGTGTGCCGCTAAAGAATTGCAATGCAGATGAAGTATGATCAAGAATTTATTGGTGAATTTTGCGAGTCAATGGAAGCTGAGGCTGATGGTTCAGACTTTAGTAATCTAGGGCTTGCATTTCTAGAATTAGGTTCTTGTATGATGGAATTTGTTCTTCTTTCTCGAGTTTGCGGCAAAAGACTTGGTGGGTGCGAGCTAGAGCATAGCTTTATTGCAATGTGGCACGGCTAAAGCCCGTCTAATACATTATCATTCGATTCTCGATTATGTAGTTATCAAAGAAAAATGTAGAGGAAAAGGTCGTTCTGCCTTTGATAGACGTAGTATCGGGATTGACGATGAATCGGATTTGTGGCAGAAGTGGCATTATGATTATGGGATTTTCACCATTTTGACATCTCCAATCTTTATGTTATCCGATGAAACTGATGCCAAAGAAGGCGACGTTGGAATTATTTTGTGGGCTCACATAATTTAATTAATTGTATGGACAAGCTATCTAATAAAGGAATCAATAAAGTGATCTAATTAATTATGGGTTTCCAAAGTATTAAATAAATTGGTATGGTCCACCTTATGTGTAGAAGCCCAGCCCAATTAGGTCTTCTATGATGGGTTGAAGACTGCTAAGGTTATATAAGGTTATGGTCCCCAAGGCACAGAGAATATAACGCAGAATACATACGGCACACGTATTCTAGATCTCTCTCCTTCTCCCATCAAAGGCAAGAATAAGGTGGTCAATTCTCTGTTGCCTTGGAAGATCCATAACTCTGACGCTAGATCAATCAATGGATTCTGGTACGTGTTTACTGTTATTTATATTTTCTGATAATTCGACATGAATTCCTGGCGTGTTGTGATATATGGATTTAATAACATGATTTATAGATTTAATATTATTGGATCTCCAACAAGTGGTATCAGAGCCACGTTCATGTTGAATTATGAGAACTTTGTTTATTGAAGGATCAAAACAGAAAAGTATGTTTTATTCTCAGATCTGAGACGATTTTCTTGTCTATAAATTTTTTGGATTCAGATCGATTTTTCTTAAAATTTTCTGAATTTGGATCTGAATAAATTCATACTCTTTGGATCTAGAATTTTCGAATTTTTCATCCAAAACTCAGATTTATTTTCGAATTTAAAAAAAAAAACAAAACAAAAATCGGAAATTCGAATTTTCGGATTCTGGGATAGGCCGCCGGATTCATGGAAAATCGGACGTCGACGGCCGATTTCCGGCGACGAATTCTGAGGCGTTTTGTTCGCAACATTCAGGCGCTTGTATCCATACCGTCTATTGATCGAAAAACACCGTAACATGATCGAATTTTCACATGTATCTCGGAACTTTTATCCTCGCGTATTCCGTCTTTTTTTTGGGAGATTTCGATCGAATTCAGACCTCTTGGGTGGTTGGAGATGGTATGTTAGTGGTCGCCATGGTTATTAGACTCCTGGGTAATGTCGCCGCTGACTGGTGTCGCCGGAGGAGGTGGCGGCGCCGTGTTTAGGGTTAGGGTTAGGGTTTCGAATTTTGGAATTGATTTTTGGGTTGAATTTAAGGCCTTGTTTGGTTGTCCAAATTTTGAAATCCAGAATTTGACCTTTAATTATTTTTTTGACTTCCGCAATTCTGATTTGTGAAAATTAAATTCGACTATTTCAAAA
Organism: Primulina tabacum; assembly: GCF_025594145.1. Classification (NCBI taxonomy): domain Eukaryota; kingdom Viridiplantae; phylum Streptophyta; class Magnoliopsida; order Lamiales; family Gesneriaceae; genus Primulina; species Primulina tabacum. The sequence goes on from NC_134551.1 coordinate 1,149,673, forward strand.
TTTAATTGCATGAAATAAAATTAAAATGGAATTATTCATTATTTCATCGTCTTTGTTTATTTCGATAAAATATTTGTGGATGAATAATTATGAGGTGCAAATATTTTATTTCTTGCAAATTTAGTCTTCATGCTTTATTTGGCCCAATCAAAGTTAAATTAATATCTTGTATCTCAAATTTGGTTAAATTTGTTCATGCTAATAAAGTGATTTTTTGAGATATGTAGATATTGTTCAAGTTCAAAATAAATTGTGTTTCAATTTATGCGAAAAATAGTCGGCCCAAAGGAAGATTATTTTTTGGCCAAATTTCAAACACAATAGATGATTTTAAAGTATATCTAGATCTATGCGGAAATTAATCGGCTTAAAGGAAGATTATTTTCTGACCAGATTTTAGATTCAATATATCTTTTTCAAGTGCATTTATATCTATGCGAAAAATAGCCGGCCCAAAGGAAGACTATTTTTTGGCCAGATTGCAGACTTTATAAAAAAAAAATTGTGTTTATATCTATGCAGAAAATAATCGGCCCAAAGGAAGGTTATTTTTGGCCAGATTATAAGCACATAATTATGTGATCTTAAAGCGTGTCAAAACTATGCAGAAATTAATCGGCCCAAAAGAAGATTATTTTCTTGCCAGATTGTAGACACATTATATGATATTAAATTGTGTTAAATTTATGCGAAAAATGATCGGCCCAAAGGAAGATCATTTTCTGGCCAAATTTTAGCACAATATGTGGTGCTAAATATGTGATAATTTCGGATTTATCCATGCATGCAATTGTCGGTCCAAAGAAAGGCATATTGTTGGCCGAATTTATTATCAATATTTAATAACCATGATTTTTGAGTGTACCACTTACAAATTGTTATTTTTGTTCAAAGACTAAATATCAATGTTGTGCTAGGTAATTTTTTTTTTATGAGCCGACCACCAGCATGATTATATTTTGTGATTTATTTAATTTAAATATATGCATGGACTATATTTTACTGTGAGTTTTTTTTTTTTTTGGTTCTATTTTGTTATAGCATCTTCTATATCTGCCAATCTGAACAACATTCCAGTACTTAATGGCTCAAACTTCAAGAAATGGAAAGAACATGTTATGATAGTGCTCGGCTGCATGGATTTGGACTATGCGCTAAGGGAAGATCGCCCCGCACTTTTGACCAGTTCAGGAACTGCTGATCAAAAGGGTTCTTTGGAAAAGTGGGAGCGATCAAATCGCATGAGTCTGATGATTATGAAACACTCCATTCCAGATACTATAAGGGGCGCAATTCCTGAAGAAAATGATGCCAAAAAGTTTCTTACTCAAATAGCAGATCGTTTCGCTGCAAACGAAAAGGTCGAGACAAGTACTATTCTGAATAAACTTGTCTCAATGCGGTACAAAGAGAAAGGGAACATAAGGGAGTACATAATGGAAATATCAAATCTTGTGACTCAACTAAAAGCATTCAAGTTGGAATTGTCGGAAGACATAGTCGTGCATTTAGTCTTGATCTCTCTGCCTGCGCAATTTAATCAATTCAAAATAAGTTATAATACCCAGAAGGAAAAGTGGACTTTGAATGAGCTTATTGCGCAGTGCGTTCAGGAAGAGGAGAGATTGAAACAAGATGTGATTGAAAGTGCTCACTTGACATCTAACTATCAAGGTAATTGCATCAGTAAGAAAAGGAAATGGAGCAATAAGGAAGGAAACTCTGGGACTTCACAGCATATGGAGCAACAGAAACAAGATAAAGTGATCACTTGTTTCTTTTGCAAAAGGACTGATGGGCATGTGAAGAAGGATTGTCCCAAATACGCCAATTGGCGTGCAAAGAAAGGGTTGTCTAAGGAGCCGGTTGCCAACTGATGGTGAAAGATACATCTTATGGAAAATGAAAATAAAACTGTTGGTGTTTTTTTTCTAAAGCTTTATTTGGGAACTGAGTTTTTTTTTATTTTATGGTATTTGAATTTGAAAAAAAAAACGAAATTTGATTTTAGTTTCATGTTTAGACAAATCAAGTTTTTCATTTATCAATGCGGTATTTTCAGTTTTTCGAAATTCAAATATGTTTGGTATGAGTTCTTTGATTGATAAGCTTGATAAATTGAACATCAATATTTTAAATGACATTGACATTATGCATGCATGAAATTTTGAAATTAAATGCAAATTAATTTCGTATGTTGACTTTAGTGGGAGTGAGTAAATTGGAAAGTCAACATTGAGAAATATATATTGATGTTTATGTGTACATATGTGCTGGTATAAATTTTATCATGTGGTAATCTCATTCGGATTTATAGAGAACATTGTTTAGATATTGTGAACATCATTAGAATGTTGAGCAGATATTTAAGAAACCCGACATTGGATTATTAATCGGGTTATGCGGTACATAAAGTGAACTAAAGATTTTATGCTCACACATCGGAAATCTGACATTTGGAAATAGTTGGATATTTGGAATCCGAATAAAGTTGCAGAATTTTATCACCGGTAATGATCATTGGTTTAAGAAATCATTGAGGATCAATTGTAATAATAAAGCCGCTATATTATACTTAAAGAACAACTGAAACTTGTCAAAGTCAAAATATTTTGATATGAAGTTTCCAGTTGGAAGGAAATAATTCAGAGTGGTTATGTGTCAATTGAGCTTGTTATTGCAAACTCTATAATTGCGGATGCGTTTGTCATGGGTTGGCCACCCAAGATTTTTTGGGCATGTGACACACATTGGTGTTGTCCATATAGTTGATGTGCCTGTACAGTGGGAGTTTGTATTCGATTTGAGCATTGACTCATTTGACATGATTTAAGTTTCTGTACAGGCTAAGGTTTATTTGCATTACTCTGAAATAAAGTGATGACTTTCATTGCGGTTTAGCATTTGGTTGAAAGTCTGTTATTGGACTCTTTGAGTCATTAGGAGGACCAGTTGGAAATACAGGTTTTATTCTGGGATCACATTTATGTATTTCCATGCTACACATCCATACTTGATCTATGTTATTGATTATGTTAATATTGTGATCATTGATGGGTCTAGTGATTTTAAATGTAACGATGACTACTTTGGTTCGATATTGGTATAATCGATAGACCAGATTGTTAAGGAATATTTTGGTTTAGATAGCAAGAGCTCACTCCAGTTTTTGCATATACAATATCCGGATAACTTATGTGGCCCAAGTGGGAGACTGTTGGAATTATTTTGTGGGCTCACATAATTTAATTAATTATACATGGACAAGCTATCTAATAAAGGACTCAATAAAGTGATCTAATTAATTATGGGTTTCCAAAATATTAAATAAATTGGTATGGTCCACCTTATGTGTAGAAGCCCAGCCCAATTAGGTCTTCTATGATGGGTTGAAGACTGCTAAGGTTATATAAGGTTATGGTCCCCAAGGCACAGAGAATATAACGCATAATACATACGGCACACGTATTCTAGATCTCTCTCCTTCTCCCATCAAAGGCAAGAATAAGGTGGTCAATTCTCTGTTGCCTTGGAAGATCCATAACTCTGACGCTAGATCAATCAATGGATTCTGGTACGTGTTTACTGTTATTTATATTTTCTGATAATTCGACATGAATTCCTGGCGTGTTGTGATATATGGATTTAATAACATGATTTATAGATTTAATATTATTGAATCTCCAACACGCGACTCTCCAATGGGCCACACATATTTGCAAATTCTTCATCTGAGGAAGAGTCTCGTCCTTTCGGTGAAAGCTGCTGAAGGGAGTTTCATTGTTCAGGTGGGGAATCCGCGGATGTGTTATCAAAAGGGAAGCTTCGATCCACTCTTCATCGTGTTTCTAGACAGACTTTTGTCATGTTTTTGCAGCCGGCATGGAGCAAGATTTTTTCCCTTAGAGAATACCAAATTGAACACTTCAAAGAAGATCAGAATTTAGAGTCGGATTGTGAGGGAACAGGAGATACTGAGCATGAATCAGATGAATTGATTCGAAATATTAGAGGAACGGTTCCACCACTATCTTCGCGGTTGAAGGATGGGATGACATTTACTGATTTTGTGAAAGAAACCACGAGGAAGTATTATGGCAGCTGTGGATTGCAATCAAGCAGATAGGAAAAGATAATGTTCGACTTACACTGAGTTCTGCTGTGCACTGATGTAGTTATAGTGGGAAAAGTTCATATATGAACAAGGTATTGTCAATAATGCAAGTCTTGGAAAATATCAAGCCGGATTGGACGGTTCACGACTATGGTTGCCTTCAAGGTCCAATGGCAGTTGTTAAGGGTGAGCTCTATATCAAGAGTAACGGCCAAATTTACGAGCAGGAACTGATTCGATGCACACTGCTTAAGCTCAGAGGTTGTCCATTCGGCCACCCCATATAATGCTTGTAATTTGATAGTTGGGGCCAACCTTTTTTGGCATTCCAATACTTTGGATTGAACCATTATGTTGTTCTGTTCTCCGACGTGGATGTTTCGACACTGGGAACTCCTTGTTTCTAATCTTATCCATGATAAAATTATAACTCAAAGATGGCATTTAAAAAAAATTATATCAATATAGTTACACTTTATATAAAAAAATTAATATTTTAAATTTTTAATATGAATATATGTATCACCTGCTTTAGTTGTCTGGATCAAGAAGCTTTTTAATCAATGAGTTGGTATCTATAAGAATAGTTATGTTGTTTTTCTTAAAAAAATTAATATTTCGACGGAGAAAATATTTTTCTTACTGTGTTAAAAAGACAGGTCTTATTTTAAAAATAATAATATTTAAAAGTACTGATGTATCTTCAAACCAGCCCATTACGATTATTGGGTCCGGAAGCAGGCCAATACAATCAAAGCCCTGGATGAGCCCTAATTATCCTCGTTTCTGCGAATCCTGGTTCGAAGAGAATGGAGGAAGAAAGCCAGCAGAAGCTGGAAGCGAAGGTTGTTCCGGCCCTTATTTCAGTCCATCCGGCCCATAAATCGATATCCGTATCCATCGGGTCAGATATCCGGGTTTTCGATCTTGAGTAAGGGAAAAAATGGTATTTTTTTTTTGTTAATATGAGCAAGTCTGCAGTACGTCATGCACTGATTCAATAATTGATTTGAAGAGAACTCTGTGGAGTTACCCTGGTTGATGAAAATGGTGGGCATAAGGATTCAATTCGGGCAATTCGTTATAGCTTAAACGGGGAGATTTTTGTGTCAGCTGGAGATGATAAGCTAGTCAAAATCTGGGATACTAGTTCTTGGCATTGTGTTTGTTCCGTGTAAGCATTTTACTGAGTTTAGAAAACTTTTCTCTAGTAATCAAAAATAGTATGCCGTAGTGTTTACTGAATTTCGGTGAATGATCAGGATTTCAGAAAAAAGAGTGACTGCTGTCGCGATCACCGATGATGGGTCTTTTATATGTTTCGCCGACAAGTTTGGCGCCGTGTATGTTGTGGACATAGGAGACTGTGACAAAAATAGTATGTCTGCAGTTCATAAGAAGGCGGTTCCGACTCTTTCTCATTATTGCAGCATAATTACTAGATTGGTATGGAATTTTTCACCAACATTTATGTGTTTTTATCCTTACTGGTTCTTGTGCAGTGGAATATCATTTGATGTTTTAGCTGTTTTAATTGTTACATTCATTCGGCATTAGTGCATACAGGTTGTGTTCATTTCTTATATTTGAGCAGCATGATTTGTTGTTTCAGTTGCGTTTTTACTCTCATCATGTAATCCATTTTCTTGCTTCAACCAAGATTCTCTTGCAGTTCAATTACATCTGTGATCATTGTGCAGGAGTTTTCACCAGATGGACGATACATCGTTAGTGCTGATCGAGACTTCAAAATACGTGTAAAACAACTTCCACTACTTATCATGGTGCCAGTATCCATCTTGATTTTTGTTATTTGAAACCATTTCTTACAGAAGTTCGTACAGGTCACTTTGTTTCCGAAGAATCCCCTGAATGGAGCTCATGAAATACAGAGTTTTTGCCTTGGTCATACAGAGTCAGTTTCTTTCTTGTCCACTCTTGTGTACTCATAACAATAATCAAGTTCAAGCTTTACGTTCTTTGTTTTGTTAATTGTGGTGGTGTCTCCTGGCTAGTGACTTAAAGAGGGAGGTTAGTTTTTTTGGCTTTGCAGCTTATGGTCGTTAAAGAGTGAATATGAATATGAATATGAAGTATATGTTTAGTTGTAATGGACTCCACTTCTTGCTTGGCTCTCATTCTCTTATGCTGGTTACCAGGTTTGTTTCCTGCCTAGCATTTGTCACTCCTCCGGATTATGGACAGGGCTTTTTGGTTTCTGGAAGTGGTGATTCAACGGTGAGTTAATTGATATACTTCTTCAAAGTTTTATGACTATAACTCCCAAAAATAACGAGCATTCATTTGCCATGGGCTAACCAAATCATGGTGGAATTGCAGGTTCGCTTGTGGGAACATGCCTCTGGTTCTCTTCTAGATACCTGTGAAATTGGTGCTGAGGTAAGTTGCTTGGATTTTTATTAAGAAGTGTATTTCTTGATTGAAATTCACCTTTCCTTGATTCCGAACAACAAATTTGCAATCTGCAATTCGAGCCAAGAATATACCTTGTTGGCTTGTTTTCCATTGAAATTTTCTACGAAAAACTTATTTATTTTTATTTATTTTTTTGGAAGATTGTTATGGCGTTAGAGTTCCTAATTCCAGCTCAATTTCTCTCAATTCTTATCAATAATAAAAATATAAACTTCATGTTTGGTTTAAATTCTCTGTTCTTGAAGGCAGGATTTTTACATTCTGATGGAAGAGAAGATGAGATATTGCCTGCTGTTACAGATCTCTGTGCAACTTCCGATGGTTCACTAGTTGCAGTAGCCATTCAGAGGTATGTGATTTTTGTTGCGTGTATACTTCTGTATGTATGTTGATATTTAATTAAGTTCTTTTCGACCAAAGCTTGTCAGGCGTGATGCTTTTACGATGCAACCACCTTAACCGGACACTCACTAAGATCAAAGTTAGTTCTTGTAAGCTCTTCAAAATTCTTGAGTTGTCTGAGCGAGGTAATTTTCTTTAGTATATAACCCTCTTTTTGAATATTTCTTGCAGGTGGTTTTTGTTGAAGGAGAGACGTTTATTCCAACCAGTGTGGGTGCTTCCTCTTTGGCCCCCATGTTATGGATGGTAATGGGTGCATCCACTTTACACACGAGTGATTCTGAATCTTTGGTTCGTGTGAGGACTATTTCAGGCTTCATTGCAAACAACTTGGAATCAACGGAACATGAGACCCTAGTCTTAGAAGATACTGATCTACCTGGAGGAGGGCCATTGCTTCAAGCGCTTCAAGGCAAGTTATCGATGGGAAAAGAAGCTTTTGTAATAGCTTCCGAGGCAGTGAAAACAGCAACACGGAATTTGTTAATCAAGAAACAATACTCAGCAGAGAGACGGGAGTTGAGAAAACGAGGTAGAAATGATAAGAAGGGCCAAACAACAGCTGAGGAATAATGATTTCTGAAAATCTTGAAGTTTGGCTGGCCAACCTTTAACTTGGTTCGGAAGTCCCATAATATTTTTTGTAGTACATTGAGATATTGAAGTTAAAGTGTGTTAAGAACAGTTGTTCTTTAATGTCGATTTCCTTTAATGTCGATTTCGAGATTAATCATGTAATTCTGTCGTATGTTTTAATAATAAAAAAATTTATATTTTTTGGGACTTCATTGTGCACGGTCTACGCTTGTTCTGGTAAAGCATAATTGTCGTTGCATCACAATAATTTATGCGCAGAATATTTTTAATGATCGAATCATTTCCTCTTATTAACTTACAGTTTGTTTATATTCATCATTTTTTCCACGTACCATTTCTTACTTTCCGATGGTTTTTTTCACGTACCATTTGTTACTTTCCGATGGACTAAGGACTGAATTATTTAACTATTCACTTGCTCAACACCATAACTAGAAGAAATTAATAAAATCGTCACGTGGTCCGTACCATTTCTTGTTTTCCAATATACTTAGGACTGAATTATTTAACTATTCAAAATCGTCGCGCGGTTAGTTGGATGATGCATTTTAAGAAATGATGTTGTTAATTCAAGTATAAAACAAAAATCAAAGAGCACAAAGATGCAAGATGAGAGGATGAGGCATTGGATAACGTACTCTGACGATAGAGAGCTACATAGAGTTTGTAAAATGGTGACACAATATACTGGTACAAATGATATGCTTTGCCCAGGGTCGATTGCAACACAAGTTCAACCGATTTTAACCAAACGAAGCTACGACTCCGTGTTAACTCTGCTCCTGTTAAGAGTGTAACAATGTAAAACAGAACCATCAACACGACTGTTATGAACATTAGTATGCGCAGGTCCATCAAGCGGCGCCTCGTAAAGAAATGTCTTCAATCAAATCCAGCAAAAGCACTGGTTAAGACAGTGAAAATTTCGCATTAGTACAAAGGTGCATGGGGTCAAATCCGAAGGAAACGGGTGAATAGTAAAGATTACCTGTTAACAGCTTCGCGTGATCAACAATTTCCGAAACAAAATGGAACTGATGAACTATGTGGTGTAAGAGATTAAAAACCAAGAGCTAAAATATCATCTAGATACAGGCCACCACTTCAAGAGCATGGGTGACTTTCTCGCCTCTCGGGATATGTTATTTACATAAATATGCAGTAAAACACTGAGCGGAAAGATCATTTGTGTAATCCCATTTTCAACAAAGAACAGACAAAAACTAGCTCAACACAGCTCAAACCTAAAGGACAATCAACTATATCCACTTACCTTCACGTTTTTCTTTTTAAAAAAATCAGAAAAACGGAGAAAGGGAAACACCGCAGGTTAGCACACCAAAGCGAAGATGCAGAGATCAGAACTACTTCTAAAACAACAAAAGACGAAGTTGAGGAAATTTGGATTATTATAAATAGAGAGTGGATAGCAACCTGAAGTTGGTATTTGACCGATGAAACTAAAAAGAAAGGCCAAGTTCAATATGAAGGCTGAGTATGGGTAAAAAAGAGATAGGAAAAACTGCACTGACTGACAGGTTAGGGCTCTATACTATATACATGTATAAGACAAGAACCTAAAATAAAGAAGGAAATACAAATAAACGATTAGGAAAGGAAGATTCTTTGGAGAGCTCAATTGATACTTCCAACCATGTATGGCCTGATTCCAGCTAAATATATTCAGACAAGTAAGCCAAATATCTAATCACGCGGGCTCATCAATCACTGACCAGCACAGCACTTCCATAGCCACTGCCACCACTACTTCAGGAATCCCAAGTGAATTCCTCGTAAGAAGTTAGCTCACGGGCCAATCTTATTAATTCCATACACAATCTACCGCCAACCCCGTTCAGGTTTATTTCATCCTACCCATGTGGACATTGCCCATGATAGGATGGATGGCCAAGATTTGCCCATGCATATATAGGAACCACTTTTTTTTTAAATTGTACGTGTGCCAAGATCTTACACTTTGGTGATTCCTGTGATGAGCTACAACGAATACAGTCTCCATCAGCTCAGCGCACCGAGAAACCCTTCTTCACTCGTTCACAACTAAGTCAAAACTTTACAAAAAGGTATTTTAACAGATTAAGAACACTAAACTGGATCTTAAACAGTCAGAAATCTTAGATCTTCTTCGTAACCACCAAAACCTGATCAGACCTCGATAAACCCAGTACAGCTAAATGCATCCACGACAACCACACCCTGAGTTTCTTCAGATCTACAAGACACCACTCAAAACAAAAACAGAGCAAAATTACAACAGCGACACAACATAAAATAAAAAAAGAAACACAAGTCAACAAAAAAAAAAACCAAAGATTTAGCATATTAATAAATCCCGAATTTTTCAAAAAAAATCACAGAAAAGTTACCTATTTTTTAGTAAGAAACAAGTAAATGGAAGAAATCGGAGAAGCGGTTTCGACTTCAGACTGAGAATATTCGCTCGATAAATATATATGCATGCACGTGCGCTATTTCACGAGTGAAAGAGATGAAGAAGACATTGGTGAAGCTATCCTGTGTGTAAAATGAGAAATATTTGGATCTGAAAATGATTCGAGTCTTGGCGGTACCTTGCTAGGTGGTGAAGATGAATGAAGTTACACAAACACCCTTGCTTGTAAACGCAATTTACTGATTTAAGCGACCTTACGCCGCAAAATTAAATGCCACGCAATCCTATAGATTCCCAATTTTATTTCTTTCCTATAATTTAATTATTATGTATTTATTATTCGTTTGACATATTCAATTTTCGGGGTGTATTCATTTATATTTTCAAATATTTTTAATGATTTTTTTAAATGATAGACTTTCGTGAAGTTTATAGATTTTTATTTACTTTTATGTAATCTTACAGAATTGTAAAACAAATTTCATAGACTCTAATAGACTTTTTTTCAAGATTTTTGTAAACTTTTTCATAGAATATGTGAATTTTGTAATTTATAATTGTGATTTATTTTTTATTAATTTTTTTAAAATAATTATTGGACATAGATAACCTCTTCAATTTTAAATTATTTTTTTTATTTATGAATGTAAATGAATTTACTTACTTAAAATTTAAATCAATTTAATTTGTGAAAAACGACAAATGAACTATCCAATTTATTGAAATCAAAATTTCAATTCTTTATGTCAATTCAATATATTAATGAATAATATTTTTATAAATTCATAATAAACTTTTATTAAAGGAACACTCAAAATAATGAGTAGTCTTTTATAAAAAAAATCTAATTATTACTGACAATTTGATCAACATCGTTATACATTCCATTGGCTTTGATATCCCTCCATGCATTAGCATTTGCTCGTTGTTGTTTTTGAGTATTAAATAACTGATCAAAGTCGTCACCTTCATAAACTTGTGCTGATGAAGACAATTGAGTTTCATTATCTAGTTCAATTTGAAATTCATCAAATTGACACTTCTTTCGAAGAAAATTGTGTAATATAACACATGCCAATACAAGCCCTGTTAGGGTGGGAAAAAATATCGAATTTTCGGTATACCGAGATTACCATAACAAAAAAATATTGAATTTACCGAATTTTAAGTATACCGAAGATTTCGATACGGTACGGTAACAATACCGAATTTTTCGGTACGGTAACGATATCTAATTTGAAAATTTTGGCATATACCGAAATACCAGAAAAATATACAAAAATTTTAAAATATATAATATTTTAAAACAATAAATTATAAATTTTTTAAAATGTAAGGTTTTTTTGGTTCGGTATACCGAAATTTTTGGTATAGTATCGGTATTAATTTGCTTATACAATAATTTAATATATAGATTAACTAAAATTAAAGAAAATAATTAAAAATAAAATGTTATATAATAATTAATAAAAAATTAAATTTTAATTATGTTTTTAAAAAGTACAAATAAAAGGAAAAATAAATATATGGGAAAAGAATGAAAGTTTGTATTGAATTTGGGAGATTTCTCAATTAAATGTACATCCAAATTGTGAGGGCCCGTTATCCTAATAACGATTTATTAGCATGCAATCATGATTAATCAGTAAACAGCGGAAAAGTGAGTTAAAAATTTGCGTTTGGGCCTATAAAAATTTTGGCATGACCTTTCCGTAAATATGACATACCAGAAAATCAAATACTCAAAATAAACAACATATGCCCTCAATAAACATACATCATAAACATGTGCCAACCAGACACGATCATGACATACACAAGCCAAAATATCATAGAGTCGACAAGGCTCGATAATACCATAATACAATCCTTCAAATATATACATATAGTATCTGGGAGACAGCAACGCAACGCAGTACCTAAATACCACTGAGCCCACTGTCAAGGAGCTCTGGTACTTCCTGAGGCTTCCTCTCGAGCGCCTGAGGTCGAACCACCTGCACCACCTGTCATGTCCACATACAAAAGACACGACAACCCGCTCTTGGGGGTCAGTAACCCCAGTACGAGACATCAAGAAACCACGATATATGACATAGAAATGCAATGATGCCATGCATGAATGCAATGCATGAATAGGTGCAAGATATCAAGAGTCAAATGATCGATATCAACAATCATACATATATGCTCGAGCTGGTCCACGACTCAGCGAACCGTGCCTGGGATATGGCCCAGCCTCGAAGCCAGCAACTACCTAAGCCGGACCGAATCAAGGTAGCCAAACATCTCCAGGACACCATATCATATCATATATATAACGGATCTCAACCGAAATATAACTGGATCTCAATAACAGATAGGCTCAATATGATATGTTCAGTGGTATTGATGTGTCTAATCAAAATAAAATGTGTGTGAACCAAAAGAAATATTTTATTTTATTTTGCACATCAATTACCAACTGATAATATGCGAGTCAGCATATAATATCACATAAATCAGCAAATAGCAAATAAATCATACACAGGATCATCAGATGCCTCTGTCAGACATCGTGAAAAATAACTGATCTCTACATACCTCAACTAATTTACCAGTAACTTAAATCCTCAAGAAAGTCCTGAAATTGCCAACTCAGACAAATCAACTGAATATTAATTTAAATGGTCTTATTATCATATAAAAATTCCAGAACCATTTAAATTTACTAAAAATCCAATTTCAACAATTTAGGTATTTTAAATTCCTAAAATTCTAATATTCGACTAAAATGCCTAAAATCAATTATTTCTATTTTATCGTCGCAAAATATTCTTTTTAGCTTTAAATGACGTCAAACTAATATTTAAGCGACTGCGATAAATTCTAGGTTAATCAGATTATAACTTCAACTCGCACAATTCCGGAACCTACAACAATAACCCAATAATTAATCAATAATGATACATTATTTGAGTGGAAATTGAATGAAATTCACATAGGCAACAATTCACACCGAGACAGCTAGTAATCCCAACAACAGTGACTAGAAATCGAGCCTAACCCGAAGCTAACCGGCAACAGGCGGCAAACTCGCCGGAGAAAATGACCGGAATCACGCAGAAAAACGGAGCCGACGGGTCGTTCTCGAAAATTTACAAAAGTAGTACCAAAAGAAAGCTTATGACATAAGGAACAAAACCCTTCAATCAATTTTTACTTTTGAGCGGCGGAACACGGCGATTAAGCGATAAAGCCGGCGGCGTTTTCCGACGGGTTTTCAATAATCACGATTTTACCTAACAAGAGTGGTATCAATGCAATTTCCAACCGTATATTTAGTTTAATTTTTCGATGACTAGGACGGACACAATCGGCTGTCGAAGGGGAAGCGGCGGTTTGAAGATTTTGTATACAGAAAGTTACGGGAAGACCGCGGCTTACGAGGAAAGATGATGATATTCATCTTATATAATATATATATATTAATATTATATGTGTGTTTATCTTTTCTTCTTTTTGGTTCGAACTTGACCAGATCTATTTTATTTCAACTCTCGTGTACTATAAAATTTAAATATTCATTTTAATATCGTCTGTAAACCGATATTCTCTAATACATATTTTTAAACACACAATTTAATTATTTGACTTAATTATTTTAAATTCCTCAATTTAAAATAATTAATCTTAATTATCGTCAAATCACATATAATTAAATCGGGTCATTACACAAATCTTTAGGTTGAATCAAATACTTTTGTTGACATTTTATTGTTGTAACTTATGCTATAATTCTTGTACGTAATAGAATTCCATAGAGTCATTAAAAGTCTATTGACATTTTGAATACCTATAAACTTTTGTAGAGTTTTTAAGAGTCAAGTTTGAATACCACATGACTTTTTAAAACTCTAAAAAAGTTTACATTGAATACCTCTAGACTTTTAAACTCCATAAAAGTCATTAAAAATCTATAACCAATACACCCCCCTTCATCTCCATTTTAACTCGTGAAATTATTGGATTACTCGAGTTCGTGGTAAAAAAAACTTGAAAATGATGTATCGTAATAAAGCTTGAGCTAGAACTTAACCTCGCGATTGAAAAATAAAATTGACTCGTTTTATATAATGTTATTTCATCACACAACTCAATATATAATTACTCGAGGAGTAGATCTATTGTGAAACGATCCCACGAATTTTTATTTGTGAGACAGATCAATCTTACCGATATTCACAATAAAAAATAATATTATTGACATAAAAAATAATAATTTTTCATGGATAATCCAAATAAGATATCTGTCCCATAAAATACGACATGTGAGACCGTCTCACGCAAATTTTTGTCTTACTCGAATAGCTCGCGACCTATTCGAACATAATAATTAAAATTCAGACAAAACTCAAATAAAAAGTCGAGTTTTGATCGAATCTTTAACAAGTTACTCACGAATAGCATGACAAACCTGCTCCCATAGGTAGACTACAGTATCACATAGATAATTTACCTTGAATCAAGATATCGAGTTTGAAATAATATCTCAAATTTTTTACCCAAAAATCATATGATATATTCTCCTCAAACTCAAATATATGAAAATGATAACAACAACAAGAATAATATACTCATTTGCATGTGTTTTGGAGACGAAATGTAGGTGTTATATTTTGCTCAAACAAATATCATTTGCACACATTATTGAAAATTAAACGCATTAAACACCATAGATGAACAAAATATAATTAATCATTGATAAAACATTCAATTTATCTATTTTTTATTAAAAAAATATAAATATTATTTTAATCATTTATATGCTTACAATAAATTTACAGTCGTTTTTTTAAAAAAATAGATGAATCAAATGTATTATCAATAATTAATTGTATCTTGCTTATTCATGACTTTTAACGCATTTAATTTTTAATAATTTATACAAATGAGACTTGTTCGAAAAAAATGTAGCGCGATTTGAAGTACTGAGTATAGCAGAAGATTTTGTTTCTCGTTTTGTGCTTGCAACGCTGAAATATTTATAAAAATGATAAATGTAATGGATGATTTTTTCATATTTTTTTATCATGGATGATAGATTGTCTAAAAATTGAAAAATATAGATATAAATATGATTGAATTTTAAAATATAGATAAAGATATGACGAATGATTTTTTAATATAAAATATATTTTTGGAAAAAAAGGGTTTCATAAATAAATTAATATAATTAAGCATAGTTGTGATTTTAAATAAAATTTCACTTACTCAATTAGAAGATAGTAAGTATAAGATTAAAATTATTTCGTTTATTTATCACAATTCTGATGTCATTATATGTGTATAAAATTTTCTTGAACTTATATATATAAATTGCTAAATTAGCTTTGAAAGCAGCTAAAAACTAAGAATCAGGCTAGGACATATATTTTTGGAACGAGTAGGTCTCTTGTGAGACGGTCTTATAAATCTTTATCTATGAGACGGGTCAACCCTACCGATATTCACAATAAAAAAATATTACTCTTAGAATAAAAAGTAATATATTTTCATGGATAACCCAAATAAAAGATCCGTATCATAAAATATGATCCGTGAACCGTCTAACACAAATTTTTGTGTTTTATAACAAAGGTATCGTGTGTGTCAAGGTGAGTCCGTCTTCCACACGTACCAAGCTAGATCATACTCAAACCTATTCGATTATTAAAGTCTCAATCACTTTTTCAACATTAACAAAAAACGTAGGGGAAATTGATTTCGATGGCAATTTAAACTTAACTTAATATATATGAATTGATCAAAATTTTATTAATCACCAGAAGTATATAAAATTATAACAAAAAAGCGAATTTAATTTTTTAGTGTTTCTTTTTAGTAAGAGGAAAAATAAGATGAAATTGAGTACATGTGCATAAAATCTTTAGAAAACAAGTGCTATGTGAATCTTGTGGATCTCTCTCACAGTTAGTGCCCCACTGTTTTTTTAATCTCTCTTCTCTAGAGTTCTCCCCCAAACTCCATACAAAAACCTTTGCTTCTTCTTATCCGTAGAAATTTTTTTAAAAATCTTATCTTTTTTCAAATTGTTTCTTGGGTTTCTCGATAACCTACTAAATTCTTGATTTTCTCTGAAAAAAAATTTAATCTCGGCTATATCGGCTTTCTTTTTCAGATCCAAGCTTCTTGGTTTGCATGTATATAATCTGAAAACTATATAATCTTTACCCCGATGAAGGTTCACCCCGTACCAAGAAAGCACAACATCGCACTGCGATACGATGTTGCATCAGTGCTCGCCCTTGCAAACAGCTGCCGACAGAAGAAGTTGCGACGGCTGCCCCACATCTTTGAGAAGGTTCTGGAGCTGCCCTTTCACCCAGACGCCGAGGTTTCGATCGACGAAACCGCCGAGGCCCTCCGATTCACAGCCGCCACGGATGACATCAGCGGTGACATCAGGGCCGATGCCGTTGAGATCTGCCCTGGAGTCACTAAGATTGTTATAAGGGGTAACGGCTTCGTTGACTTGTCGGGCACTGAGTTGGAGCTCGATTTGTGGCGGTTCCGGCTCCCCGCTTCTACCCGGCCGGAGCTGGTCTCAGCCGCTTATGACGGCCGTGAGCTGGTGGTGACGGTTCCGAAAGGGGCAGAGGACGACGAAGAAGATGGCCGCGCGGATATTGGAGGTGGGAGGCTTGTTTTTGTACAGTAAAAGCAATATTCATCTACCTTTTCTTCGTATTTGTCGGAGTCTCTATCTTTTAGAAATTACTTAATATATTCGAGTTGTTGAAGTATCAGACATGTTAGAAAAAAAAACTCAATATCGAAGCTTTCGGGGTCGAACAGGAAAAAACAGAAAAGAGCCTGTTTCTGGTTATTTGAGGTTCTTGATTGTTCTCCATTAGTATAATGAATTAGTGAAGTTGTGTTGGCCGCACTACTGCCACTTGGTAAACGTGATTGAAACCAGAAACTATGTTTCAACAAACGAGATTCACTGAAGTTTTACGAGATCTGATTGTTTCAATTTTCAAACCATGAGTTTGGATGCATATTGGGCATCAGAAGTACAACAGTTAGTCCAGTATCTTTCTGGAATGTTTTCAATGTTTATCTCCTGCTACATGATTTTGTATGTTTGTGTTTTACTGCGTTGAATGTGTTCCAGTATAGAACATTTAGAATGAGATTCGTGCACAATGCAATGTTGTGCACTTGTATGTGGCACGGTAATTGAAACATATGGACGGGTTGAAAACAAATACACCAAGATTCAAGGTTTTCGAATTATGTGGCAATTGACGGTGTTGAAATGGCGAAAACAGGTATAACCTTCTCAAGGTTGTGTTGTGTTTAGGTAATGCAATCAACATTTAGCAAAAAACAATGACAATTCTTTCAAGCTTAATCGTGTTGCTCAATAAATGAGTATCCAAGTCAGTGAGTTTTGTTTTGTTCTAGATAGGGAGTCAATTGAAACTTGTTATTGATGAATATGTTATGGTTGATGGTCGAAGTCTTGAGGAGATGGTATAGGCAGGCAATCCATGGCCATTATTAGTTTTTTGTCTTGTATTTTTGGTTAGCTTTATGTTTTAGCAGCTGGCTCACTGGATTATATGGTGCAAAGAGACTGCATTCTCTCAAATTTCTTGAAATTCAATGAAATACATCTAACATTAGCATTTGGAACTACGCCTTCGAAGCCCCAGTATGCCTCCTTTTCTTCCCAGTGCCAATGAACATTTGTATGGTTGTAATCCGCGGCAATAGACCATGCCTGTAGGTTGCATGTGTGTGTGATGGTTCTGTTGTATGCAACGACGACCACCCTTACTTCTTGGCTTCTTGCCCCTGTTACGCATCCAATGGTTGGAAACAATATTGATGAATCGTTTTATACAATGAGAATGGATGTGAAATAGTTCATCCCAAAATTTCATCAATGTCGCTTAACTAACCATTAGATTCAAGGCATGATGAGATAATTCGAGCTTATCATTAACAAGAACATCGCACCACATGCTTGATATTCACCTTTTGAGCCTATGGTTCAAATTATGATTGAGCCGAAACCGGGGAGACCGAAACCATCAAGAACCTAAGCCGCTAAAGCCAAACCGTAACGATTAAAAAACCGGAATCAAACATGTTAGAATCTTCTCCTATTGTTTCCTGAAAGTCCCACTCCTATATCGTTTCTTCCTTGGTGGATGTTGTGTTGGCCCATCGAATTTATGATCCTTACGAAAAGGTGGTAGTGGAGCCTTTTTATTTGTTCTTTTTCCTCATCACACGTATGGACTCAATACCTTCATCTATTATTATTTTCTGTTTTTCGACAAAAGATATAAAGTAAAATCTTAGAAAATATAGATTTTAACCACTGGTTTGAAATGGACGAGGAATATGATATAATATTATCCGTATTTAATTCATGAACATGTCTCTTATGATATGGTCTCACGAAGTTTTATCTGTGAGACGAGTCAACTCTATCGATATTCACAATAAAAATTGATACTCTTGGCATAAAAAATAATATTTTTTCACGGATGACATAAATAAGATATTTGTCTCACAAAATACGACATGTGAGATTGTTTCACACAAGTTTTTATCTTAATTCATTTTTTCGATATTCTCTTTCTTACTTCTAGTTATCGGCATCTTTGTTCAAAAGTTAATGGCCACCATTAGAGATCTATAATTTCTAATGTATTAATTATTTATATATCGATTGGATTTAGAATAATAACATGATATATAGAGGTCTTTGGAAACTGAAACAACTCGAATCTAATTTTAAAATCGAATCAAACCGTATCGTTGGAATCCGTTTTAGACAATCACGGTTTGAATCGATTTTAAAATCAACTAAACCCTAAAAAATGCTTTGGCTTAAGTTTTGGATACAAATGAAGCAAACTAAACAAAAATCGTTAATAATTTTTGTTAATTTTTCTTAGATATGTTTATATTTTATTTGATTTTAAATTTGTATTATATTATTAATGAGCTTTATACCTTCTAATAACATTCCAAATTTATTTATTTTTTCAATTTTAGCACACATAAGTATTACAATCCTAAAAGAAGTTTTTTTATATAGGTTACAAAATTATACTTAAGCATTTTAATATAAGAATTTTATTTATAATAATTTTATTTCGCCATCAAACAAAATATTTACTCAACTTTTATTAATGGTCAACTGTTATTTTTTCCAAATGAATAGATTTAATACACCAATTCTTTATGAAATTTAAAGCTTAAAATTAGTCATTCAAATCAAATCAAATCAAAATTCATGGTTTAGGATAGTCGTAAAAATTTAATGGTTTGATAAACCAATAATATATGATTTAGTTCGCTTTTTATCCAAGACTGAATTAAATAATAGTGAAAAATGTCAGCTAGATGTCAAATAATGGCACTATCAGATCCTTGAATTTTATCTAAGATTGTTCATATACTTTGTTTGAAATCTGTTTTACCAGATTTTAACTTAATGAGGCTTGAGGATAATATATGGAAACATCCTCATTCTTTTCAATTCAAATTAGATTTTGATTCAAGCTATGATTCAGAGAATCAAAGTTCAGTATTGTCATAATTAGAAACTCACTTGGACAGTTTGCGGTGCACAAGCTCTCCTTATTCGTGACCCGTGTTGTGTTTTTGTTGCTGAACTCTTGACGTTACATTGTGGGATAAAATTTTGTTTGGCCATTGACATCTCTAATGTTTGTATTTTCTCGGATTCTTCCGAGTCTGTTCGCTTAGCTCTTAATCTAGATGAGGAGCTTGGTCCAGTAGGGGTTCTAGCCTTGGATGTCAATTTTTTGCTTCTGGACACTAGCTTTATTTTCATTAAGCACATGTATCGTTCGGTCAACTTTGTGGCTCATTTTCTAACTAGCAGAACATTAGATGTTTCTCTAGATTTTCTTGTTTAGTTTTTCGGGATCTCTCGGATTGATTTTATTTTATTTTTTTAATGTTTAAAAAAACATGAATTATTCTAATGAAATAAAAATTATAGCCACGTATTCGCGTGCATGTACAAGTCTGTATTTTGGATATCAATTATTTTAAACTATATTAAATTAATATAATAATTTTGCATCTAATAAATGTCCTTTGACGCTAAAAATTGAGACTGCATACCTATAAGCTGACATAATCTTGCGAAATCTTTTTATAATTTGTTTGTCACCTCTGCATGGACAAATGATCCTCTAGGCAACAGTAAATGTAATTAATGAAGCGAGAAAATCTGAAAATGTCACTAATATATATATCTTTTGTTATATATATACACGCACTGTGTGTCGAATTTTTTTTATATAAGTATTTTGTTAAAATTTAAAATTTTGAAAATAAAATTAAAGTTGATTATTTTTAGTAAGATTTTTTGACATAAATTTAATTTTTCAATTGAAATAAGGGCTGAAAAAGAAGAGGGGTATTTTGGGGATTTTAAATATTACATCCAAATACTATTTTGCTTCTATTTGACTCGACTATTATGCATGCACGCGATGCATGTTTACACAAGTGAAATAATTTTAATCGATTTCTGTATATATTTTTTTACTATTAAAGATATCTAAAAATTTAATGATATAATTAAATAAAAATAGATAAACATTTCTATAAATTGTAAAACTTTTGAAAGTAGATAAGATATATTATGTCAATAACATCAAAATTAGTTAGTCCAAAATTTTCGTGTTTATAATATAATATAGACTAAGGCTACATGCTTTATAATAAATAGGATAAATATTATATATATATATGACAAAATAAGAAACATTTTTTTAAAGACTTTTAACAATAAATTATATAATAATTTGGGTCTTTGGAAATTTGAAGTTTGTCTGGGCTGCAATTTATATACGGGCCTTGAATTGGGTAACGATTGGATCAGATTACATGAAATTAAGCAGCCCGATTAAAAAATCTATTTTGTGCGCGGACTCGAGTTAGCTCAATTTATTCTTTATTATTGCGTTGTGTTGGATCTGCATTGAGGACAACACCTCACTACAACTTCAAAATATCATATTTTGTGCTAATATTTTCGAATTGTTTAGACTCTGATCTTGCCTAATTCTGTGCATATGCATAGCAAACGAACCTCAAAAATTGCTCGGGAGTTTTTAGCCAATTGGTTTGGTTCATCCCGAAAGCGGCTTTCCTTTTTTAAACCAATTTGTTTTTCGAAGAATTCGAAAAACAAATTGGAATTTTTTTTTAAAACAGCTCAAATGTTATTGTACGTGGAATATGTTTCAACCTAGCATAACAATCTATATTTTTTGTGTTCTTTGCATAGATTTATATACAATATTGATATAAAAGAGATCATCCAAATATTAATTATATACGAAATAGACATGACGTATTATTTATTACCTACTTAAACGAGCGTATGTATAGGCTACAACCATGGTGCACTGGTTGTTTCAGGCAGCTAAAAAATAAATGCTTCACCTAATGGCTTAAATCTCAACCAGACGCCATATTTATTGCGTAGAATAATTTCCTCCTAGTTAATTTTTTAAGCTCAAATTTTGGGTAGAAAGGGATTGTTCTCGGGTTATTCGATGCTACTCATATGCATGCATGATCAACCATTTGTTCGAAAAGTATATTTTTCTCAAAACATATTTTCTTTATTATATAAATTTAATTAAAATTTATAAACAAATATCATTCTCATTAATGAAGCAAGATGGTAGGTGAAATGGATGGATGATCCGATCCCCACCATGTGTGATGGAAGATGTTGCCTTTGTAGGGTTATAAAGTTAGTTTCTCCTTCTTTTTTCTCCTTTCTTGTTTCAAAAGCTTTGGAAATCTAAGTAGTATATTTGAAATATATAGTAAGAGGTAACGTAATTGTTTCATTTTCGTTCATTTCCATGTTCCTCGTTCAAAAATTGATTTATGGTGGATTTGAAAGCTTTTCTTGAACTTTTTAAATAATATCAAATTTACATATATAATAAAATTGAGGGTGATGTTAATTTGAGCTAGCAATCTTGGAAAGCAACTTTTGAAAGTAAATGACAAAAGACAGAAAATATCAACTTTTAGAAATTTGTTCCTTTTTTTTTTCTTTTTTGCTGTACCGTTTCTTTTAGGTTTAGGTATTTTCATTAGGAAATAGGAATTACTGATTTTAAAGATATCTACTTTGATTTCATGATATACGTAATACTTTTTACAAACTGTAACAATATGGTCTATATATAATAAACTCCATCTCTAATTTTTCTTATTAAATGTTACTCGATACAAATTATAATAACGTTTTGTTCATGATTCTATTGATTCTTTAATTTGTGCACGTATTATTATTTTATAATACATCAAGAAATATATAAAAAAGACTTCTTTTAATAACTTGCAATTTTTTTATGATCCATCCGATATTCGATACAAAAATATTATATTCAAACATTTTTAATCTTTAAAAAACAACCTGTATGATTTATGATAATATCATAGAACGTAATACCCGCAACCAAATTAAATACCTAATAAAAAACGATTTCTCCCCGACCATAAATACATGCCACCCTATGTCTAAACAGTAACACAACTGAATCCAACTTTCCCCACTTTGCTCCCAAATTCTCTCGATGCCAATGCCAAGAAACCTCAATGGCTGCCTCACCACCATCAAGTCCCTCTCGTCCTCCGATCCGTCAGCGTCGGGAATCAATCCCCGCCGTCTATTCTCCACCAATTTCAACTCCCTCTACGACTCCACCGCCGACTCCGACACTGAGTCCACCTCCACACCCGACTTCGCCACCGCCTTCGCCTCCCAACGCTTCTTCTTCTCCTCCCCTGGTCACTCCAACTCCATCATCGACTCCTCCTCCTCCCTCGCCTCCACCTCATTCTCCACTTCTTCGAACCCGCCGGAGAACCCCGCGATCTTCGGCGGAAGCATCGCCGTCCCCACCTACTCGCCGGACCCCTTCATGGACTTCCGGAGATCCATGCAAGAAATGGTGGAGGCGCGTGAGCTCCACGACGTTGATCGAAACTGGGACAACCTGCATGAACTTCTGATGTGCTACCTCTCTTTAAACCCCAAAAGCACGCACAAATTCATCGTCGCTGCTTTCGCCGACCTTCTCGTCAGCCTCCTGAAGGCTCCGCCGCAAAAGGGTCACCGGAGAAAGCATCTTTCCAATGGCAAATGCAAGACTTCACGGCATCAGTAGTAATACTACATGTAACCTTTTCATTTCACAATTTGCTGATCATCAAAATGGTTGGATTCAAGTATAACATTATTTTTATCATATTTTTTCAACACCTTCCGCTTAATTAATAACTAATTTATAAATAATAAATAAACAATATAATATCAAAATTGTAAATGTTGACAGTTCATTATGTGCAGGACGATATTGTGTTTGGCCCCCACTCCATATTTCCATCACCTTATCTTTTCACAATTATACTAACACAACTCATAAATGTTAATATATAAATTTTGATAATTATTTATATTTTATTTTGGTCCCATTTATACATATTTCTCATCTACTTTCTGCTATAAAATCGATGGGACGGGTTGTCTAGAAATTA
Source organism: Primulina tabacum (assembly GCF_025594145.1). Classification (NCBI taxonomy): domain Eukaryota; kingdom Viridiplantae; phylum Streptophyta; class Magnoliopsida; order Lamiales; family Gesneriaceae; genus Primulina; species Primulina tabacum. Next base: position 1,173,246 of record NC_134551.1, read on the forward strand.
AATAACCAATAACTCTTAATTAATTTACTGCAAAATCTTTAATTTACTTTGAAAATTCAGGTTGAGCTGACAAGTAAACTAGCCTGATTTGTATTCTGAGTAAAAGCTGCCATTATTGAAAAACCAATATATATATATATATATATATAGCATAATCAATGTTCATTTGCAACGGTTATATTTATATTGATTATATATTAGTGTAGTTTTTCTTAATTATGCCATATATTAAACAATTTTATTATATTTTTTAAAAATGTATGTATACATAAAGTGCGACATAATATTATAAAATATTTTATCATTAGAATACAATATTTCAAATTTTTTTAATTAAATTGGTTGATTAGGAAGCTAGCGAACTGATTCATTTGGCAGAAGCACAACAATTATGCCTAGGGGTGGAAAAAAATACCGAAATATCGAAAAATCGTATCCAAAAAAAATATCGAACTTACCGAAAAAATCGGTATACCGAACATTTCGGTACGGTATCATACCGTACCGAAATTTTCGGTATCGGTATCGGTATGAAATATTTTTTTTTCGGTATTTCGGTATATATCGAAATACCGAAAATAATTTTTTATTATTATTTTTTTTAAATTTAAGTTCGGTATACCGAAAACATTTTCGGTATACCGACAAAATTTTCGGTGTTGATACGGTACCGGTATGAAATTTTTCCATACCGAAAATTCGGTATACCGAATGTGCGGTATACCGAATTTTCGGTATCGGTATTGATATGAAAAAATTCCATACCGATATTTTCGGTACGATATACGGTACCATAGTTCGGAACGATATACCGTACCGTATCCACCCCTAATTATGCCGAAAAGTGAAAAGTTTCCGAATGTACTTTAGTGACAGCCAAAAACGTAAAAATATGGGCTTATAATATTTTTTACGAATACACCAAAAAAATTCCAACATTGCAAAAAAGTTGAAGTTATATCATGCAGCCATTTTGGCATAGACGGAGACAATTAATTGATTAATAATATATATATATATATATATATAAGACATTTAATTTAAAGATTTTCACGTGCTATTATCGAACAAATCATTAAAAATGGTTGGATGACTCGGCTTTGTTCAAGCAAAGGACAAATATTTGGTTAATAAAGACAAACAATTGTCTTAGAACACTCGAATGGGTGTGTAAACAAGAAACTAAAGAAGGGAATCTTGAAATTGTTTTGCCGCTCTTTGAATATTATTTTTAGTACTGAGAATTTGTTGTATAGGCGAGTGGATCACATGGGGGAAATTGTTCAAAGAAAGTAATTAATTGTAAAACTATGTGAATGGTATATTGGTTGACTTGGTTCTCCGACGACAAAATGCTGGTCTGAATGCCTGATGGTGGATTTTTCAATGAAGACAAGAGATTGCAGTGCTTAATCAAGTCAGTAAAAATCACAGAACACACACACACACACATATATATATATATATATATATATATATTATACAATGAAACGATCATGAGTTATTTCGATTCTTAACTTTCATAACTTGAGTTTTATATATGTAAGTCGGAGCTTGAATTCAAATTGTACCTAGACCCGATTTCTATGATGAAAACACAAATAGATGGTATCCTATTTTTTTGATATGGAGGAAAGGGAGGCTCCAAATGTCTCGAGTATGAGTGTCACAAGGGTTACACAAGCTTGTGGCATATCCAATTTTGAATGCTATGAAAAGTCAAATTCCTTGATAAGTTCAAGAAATTGATCTTAAGATTAAAAAGAAAACACACGTTCACTGACAATGGAAAATTATGGTATTTTGAAAGTCATCAAGCTTTACAATATAATAACACACAAAACATTTTTTTAAAAAAACGAATTATAGATTGCTTTTTTGCATACGTTCAACTATGTCATCAAGCATAGATACAACCAATCAAATAGGGTACGTAGTAGATGTCTTAAGCCAACGAGCCTGTTTACTTGCTGTGAATAGTACACTGGTTGTTGGTTTGGATTCTTTGTAAGATACTTCTAATGAAAATGAAGAATTTGATGATTTGTAGGAGAAAGGCAACAATAAAAAGTCCAGTGTATCAAAAAAGACAAGGCCTTGGCAACTAGATAGTGGAGACGGATTCTTTTGTGGTGGTTGATGCCATTTCATGCAAGCTCCTAACGCTCCTGCTGGCTCGATAATTAACGGGTTCCGTGTATTTGTAGTCAACATAGTTCTGGCACAGTTCAATATTGCCCACGTATAACAAACAGAGTGCACACAGGCTCGCTAAGCGACTCGTGCTTTTCGTAAGAAGTGTGGTTTTTGTGAACTCACTCACTTTGTTTCACGATCAGTGTAAACATGGATATTTTGTATGGCCCTTAAGTTTCAACGAAACTAACCTTAAAACCAAAAAATAATGGTCTTGCTCAAAAACTAAAATACTGGAGTCTAGACTCATTTGCCTATTCCAAAGACAATTTGGCAAGATATGAAAATGTACTTTATTTTTTGCCGTCCAAAATTCCGCGTAGGGCTGATATTTTATAATCATCATTAGTTTTTTCCTCATTTGGGTTTTTTCTAATTTGTTCCTTTTGTAAAGTCTATTTTAAAGCTTCCCTGGGCTAACCCTCGTCCAACATATCAACATGTTAAGTAAAATTTTTAGTTCCATTTTGGAGCAAGAATTAGTTAAAAATGTAGTATTAGCAAGGGCACGGTGTTGCGATTCCTTCATCGAATTATTACCAGAATAACTTTCCAAGCTGAAATTTCAATAAAAACAAAAATCCAAGACTTGAAAACCCATACAATGTGTGCGTTTAACATTAAAAAGGAGATTCATCGAGATGAAAACACCAAAAGACTCTTCCAAATATCAAATTATATGAGCACAAAAATTGGAAGCAACTTATTTCTTCTTGCCAGCCTTGGCAGCATCTCCCGCCTTTGTCTGCTCAAATATAGTATAATTGTAAGTTGAACAGCAGAGGGATTTATAATAAGAAAAAAACGGTGGTGATTTCTCCTTGGAGAGAACGTATTTACTATTTAGAGAACATTGCAGTAGAATATTGTATCGCCAGATGCAGACAATATCAAGGATCTTGACAAAAGGAAGAACGTACCTTCTTAACACCACGGATCTTCTTGGCTCTGTTCTTCCTTTCCTTCATTTGCTTCCTCGACTTCTCAACCTTGGTGTCGAGACCATTCTGCATACGTCAGTTCAAGAGGTTTTCAGAAACAAAAAATAAATAAAAAATAGAAGATTTCTATAACTATTATGAATACTAGAAGTTTCTGTATTATGATCCTCTTTCCCGGTCTTAACCACAGAATTGAAACACCAGCAAAAAGACACCAATTAAGTTTCATTAGTGATGAGTTCAAAAGGCAGAAAGAATGCCTGACATTCTTAAAACCAATACGCATGAGTCATGACAGTGCATTTTATCAGCAAACCGCATGAATGAAATGACCATATTGTGTCATTCAATTCGACAAAAGAAAATAATAGTATGATAGTATAGTAGATAAATGAATTACCCTGATGAGCCTGTATTTTGGCTCAAATTTCTTGGCATTTTCGACAGAATCATATATTAAACCAAACCCAGTAGACTTGCCTCCTCCAAAGTGGGTCCTGAATTTGAACACAAAGATGGCATTTGGATCCTTCACCTCATACATCCTCGCCAATTTTTCCTTCAACTCAGCCTTCAATAATAATATCTCATATCAGAACATTCTCAGATGATTGAACCCGAAGGATCTAAGCCGTATCTAACATAGTGTTGAGTTAACAATGATCAAATTGACCTCAGAAAAATATTTATCATCTAATTCTCGACAAATAAAAACAAAAGTTAAGCTGCGTGAACTAAACTGAGATAATTATGGAAAATTTTCCAAAAAATTACGAAGAATACGAGGTTTATACTTGTGCTAGTTCCGAATCAAAACACAATCGAACTGTAATTGAAGAGATGGGCAACAATTGTGCCATTCCAAACTATATCTCCGCAGTCTGGTAGAAGTAAAACCAATGTAGTGTTTCCACTATTGTATTTTTTTTCACATTACGGCAAAAAAGTAACAAACAGATGTCTTCAAACTAAACCCTAGAAGTGAAATGCATCTGGAAGCCGCATAACATAAGGGTAACATAATTAAGCACCAAAAATTGACCATAAAACCACCAATAAATGAAAGGAAACATCAAATGAGGTCATACCTTAGAAACATTAGGCCTTCCTGGATGCAACACATCAATAATCTGCAGAAATTAAATTATATAAACGAAAACGAGTAAAAAAAATTTAATCATATAGAAAGTAAAATAAAAAGAACATACAAATTGCTTCCTGGAAAGCAGACGATTGGTCATGAACTTCCGTGTTCTGATCGTCACTGCCTTGTCCGCCATTTCCTGCACACAACACAAAAACAGCGAATCTATGAATTTTACTGAAAACGTAAACAAAGGGGAAACAAAGGGTGGATATATGTGGTTACCGTGTCGTTTTATCAGATTCACGCTGCCTTGCTCCGCTGCTCGTCGGAAGCCGAGTGGTGAAGTCCGCTGTGGAGGCGCTTCAATTTTCTTGAAAGGGAACTAAGTTATTAGGGTTTTGACTTAAGGATTTAGCGTTGAAGTTAGATCCAATAATTGTGCAAAGTAGGCCCATTTCTTGTACATCACGACTCATGAGTATAGAATGAGATCTTAAATTCATGACTCAAAACAATTTTCGAAAACTGGTCAAAAATTTGGATGGATGTGGAATTTGTTGAGATATTATGAACGTGTTTACTTGGACAGGTCTATGAACTAAAATGTTTTTTTTTTTTTTTTTTAAGTTTATTGTTCGACTACAAAATCTGTTCAAAAAAATGCTTGATGTTTTTTAGAAGTCAAAATTTCTGATTTCTGGGCTTCTATTTAAAATAAAAATAGAAGCGTTTTTAACATTTATATAAAAGTCAAAACTGCATCTGCTTTTATTAATAAAATCACTTTATAAAATTATATCATTTTTGTTGTGGATTATTGATAAATCAATTAGATATATCTTGGATATTATAATTAAAGAATCAATATTTGAGAGTACTATTTTACGCACGCTGGTTGTGCAGCTACGAAAAGGAATTATTTCTTTCAATTAATGACGAAGTGACCTCAAGAAAACTGGTGTATGTAATATAAATGGTGCATACATTCTACTAGATCAACTAAATAATTTTTATATATGATTCATCGTCAAAATATATAAACATAACCATTATCCTTGAACCCAGACCCTCACCGTTCTATCATTATCAAGCCCAGCAGAAATAATCATATTCTCCAAGGGATGGCACGATACAGATATTACTGTATCAGTGTGGCCTTCGAGTTTCTGAACCATATTTTTACCCTGCAAATCCCATAGGTATACACAGCGATCCTCCGACCCGCTGACTATATACTTTTCGCCTGTCACTGAAAAGGTCGGCATCAAGCAATATACTCTGTTAGTATGACCTGTGTATATCTTCAAGAACTTTCCAGCTGAGTAGTTCCACAGCTTCTACAATCACACAAGTAAAACAACACGATGTATCAGAATTCTTGAAAATCATGATCAAGCAACCTGGGAATTGTTTCCAAAAATCCTATTCGAGGCAGATTTCAATATGTTGAGCAAATAATGGAGTGAAAAATAAAATACAATAAAATTGCAACTTACAAGAGTATCATCAAGGGTAGCGACAAGTATAAATTTCCCATTGGGCGAAAACTTTGCAAACGAAACAGCAGGAACCTTATCATCAATCAGAGTCTTTAGCAAAGCTCCAGTTGCTGTATCCCAAATCTTACAGGACCCATCATGGCTTCCCGAAACAATCAAAGATCCATCCCTATTAAAATTCACCGAGGTGACTGGCATCAAGTGCGCCCGAATTACATGCATCGACTTACCAGTTTTAACATCCCAAACCCTGACTGTATCATCAAAGGAGCCAGAGGCAATAAGATTCGACTGCGGGTTGAAGCTCACACTGAAAACAAAGCCGGAGTGGCCCTTGAGAGTTTTCACGCAATCAGCGGTGCGTGCCTCCCAAATGCGGAGAGTGCGGTCATCGGAGGCAGAGCAAATGTACGTGGAGTCGGAGGACCAGGATAGGTCATTGATGCCTTCAGAGTGGCCGATTAATTGGGATATTTGGGTTAGTGTTTCGGCCGAATAGATGACAAGTGTTTTATCCAAGGAGCCAGAGGCAAAGAGCTTGCCATTGTTGGAGAATCTCACGCACGAGACTGCACGAGTGTGGTTAGTGAGGATTTTTTTCAGCCGATACGGACGGTGCGGAGGTGGTGCGAGGTGGTTGGACATGGCCGTTGGAAAAGAGAAGAAACCAGCGGTGCACACGAATCAGAACACCTGGAACATTTGTGTATTATAGACTGTATCGGTGTGTTCACAAATTCATGAAAGCATCCTATTACAAATGAATGTGATACGATTGTTTGAAAGAAACCAACTCCCAGGTTTTTGAGGTCAGAGAATAATCAACAACGATTTCATTTTTCAACAATCCCCTCACAGATTAACAAAGAGCAAAAGCAAAACGTTGTAGATTGAACAAAAACCCTATCTTGAATTGACTATGTATCTCTGTCCTTCAAAATTAATAACCGAAACTCCGCCGACAAATTTTTTTTTTTATTCACAGGATTTGAAACCACCCCAACACTCAAATTTCATTAATAATTTCTCCCAGCACATAGATCTGCAAACTTAAATTTTTACACTAAACTACCAATTCAGATTCTTCAAAATTGCAAAAGTCAGCCAACAATTAATCATCAACAATAGCAAGATGATAATAAAATTACAAACAAGAAAGCGGGAGATTGAGAATAAACACTTACGAAGATGAGAGGAGATTGAGATTCTCGCCGCTCAGGGCAATCGGGAATGCCAAAAAGGGGAAATTTAAGAATTTGGAGTGAATCCGCAGATAATTTTGAAGAGACGATCGGGCAGTCTAGGTTAGACCCGATTTATCTAGGTTATGGTTAAGCCGGGTAAACATAAAGCCCATTTAGTAAATTTATATTTACATACTTTTAGAAATTATTCAAAAAATTTTTTATTAATAAATCATTTTTTTGGAAAAATATGTATATATACAACACATAAATCGTGCATAATATTTATGTTTATACTATTTATTAATGTTACACGCTATTTACTAACTTTGGTACGATGATAAATTTTTTAAAAATAATTTCCAAAACACCTTCTAACCATCCCCCAACATATACAACATTTTTCTTTACATTTTATTCTTTTTCCTTCCATTTCAATTTCATAAATTATTAATTTTTCATTTTAAAGTTAAAAAAAATACTTCATTTTTTTTAAATTTTTTTACAAAATACAAACATTGTGTTTGCTACTATCCACTGATATTTATTATATACATGCATCCCTTATATAGTATAATGCTAGTAATATATTATATTTACTGTTTTATCTTTATTTCTTTACTATTTTATAAATAAAAGTTGATCACTTTATGAAAAGTGCTTTGGTAAGTCTGTCACACCAAAACTTTCTTCCAAATCCGCCCCAAAATCATCGCAGACTTATTGGTAAATTTGACCTCTCAACTTCTCCTTTTTTTTTCTCATTTGCATCACGTTTGTTCTCCTCCCTTCAGGTTATTGTGTTTCAATAAATTTCAGGAACGGTTATTTTGCAAGACTAGAAAAGCATTTTGAGGATAAATTCGATGGTTTGTGAAGAAAACTTCTTTTTTTGTTTACGTTTTCTTCTTTACCTTCTTATGATTTCATATATTCTATTTCATCTATACATAATTTTCTTATACATCAGCTAATCAATAATTTCACTGTTGGCAGGACACATGAGAAAAGCTAACGATGAAATGGTTACTGTTAAGGAATAATGCTCGACAGATATGAGTTTATATGATAACAGTAGTGTCAGATTATGAATTTGTGTTTTATCAGAATTGAGTGTTGTATTAAATGTTACAACTTTTAAGACAACATGCAGCGAGATATTAGAATTTGTAACACAAATTTACTTTAAAATAACTAAATGAACACGATGAAATTTGCACAAGTATAAATACTTGTGTGGTGCCTCAGGACAAAAATTAATCACTAAAAAACCAATAAGTTTACATGAAAATTCTATCAATAGTGATTATGACTAAAATCAATTTTCTCAACACGTTGAGAAAATAAATGATTTCTAAAACAAAATAATCAAAATAAAACTTATTCAAGAAAGCAACAAAAACGTGATGCCAAAACAGAAGCAACAAAAACAATCTTCAGGCAACTTTGTCATGAATGTTGTTTGTAAATGTCTCCAACATTCAAAACAACACGATGTATTTGCACTCCTTCGATCAGCAGCGACGTTGTGAATAATTTTCTCTGAAAAACTCGATGACTTCTGCCGAAGAGTGAAAAGCTAGAATAATCGAAGCGCCGCCTCCTTTGTTTTATTCTTTCTTATTTATCAACAATTTTTTCTCTCTTAAGAGAATCTATAAGATTAGGAAATCAAGAGTTTATTAGTGCCAACTTCCTTTTAAAAATCAATATCAAAATCTTTTTCGTATACAATATCTAGAAATGTAAAACCATATTTAACTTATTCAAAATTATATAAAGAAAAATCAATCTTGAAAAATAAATTTAATTAGGAAATTATATTTCCTTTCAATAGGACTAGGTATCGTCACCTCAATTCTTGAGGTGTTTGCCCAAGTTTGCAGCTAATTGTTTAGCATAGTAAATATTTTTAGTATTATTGATATGTGAGATAGATACGAAACACCCAATATGATTTCATACACACATAAAAGAGATTCCCCAACAAGAACAATTTTTGTGCCAAAAACTATCACCAAGAACAATACAGTTTTGCCTACCTATCAATCACATATAATCAGCACTTCCTGTTCCCTGACGATGAAAAATAACATGAATATTTTCTATGGTTGTGTAAAGATGATCTTCAAAAGAAAAAGATACAAAAACACAAAAGAGAAGGTTATTTAAGTTGAAAACATCTCTCTTTCTAGCGTCTCTGAAATTCAGAGCAAAGGCCAACTATTTCTCAACAATCCAAAAACACCACAACTTTATAAGTTTTCAAGAATCATAAAATTTCTGCATCTAAATGCGAAGAGTATCACAATATACTTCAATAATTAAAATCCCATTTGAAATCCAGCTTGACGGTCAATTCTGATCCTGTCATAGAACTTTAATTCAACTCACAATCACGAAAAAATTATGCTAGTTCATCAAGTTTCAATATCTTTTCTTTGGAAAAATATCAACATGTAACACAAAAATCAGAGGAGCTGATAAAGTAGCAAAGCTTTCAGGTTAATAGTTGAAACCACGCCACAAATAACTAAACAGTCAATCCCAACGCCACAATCTCAAATCACCAAAAAAATTCAAAAAAAATAAAAAACACAATACAGATAAAAGATACAATTGCACAATTTCCTCCAATTCGCCAAACTATAAGCACACAAATCAACCAATCATCAACAAAAAAGCGGATAAAAATACACAAATGAGCAGTCAAACGATTAAAAATGAAACAATTGGAACAAATATCAAATTACGGTGAGGGTTTCTTTCATGGTAATCGGAGCCTTAGCGGCCGCCATGACGAGCGAGTACTCAGAGCTTCGAGATCGGAGATCCAGATCTGGAAAATGATGGGGGAATCGAGAGCCAAAGCCGACAGTAGATTGGCCATTACATTTAGTCACTGCTCCGTCAATCCAAGAGAAGAGAACACCCCGAGACAAAAGCACGAAGAGGGCAAATCCGATGATGAAGAAAATTGGAAAACAACATAACAAAAACAAGATGAAAATAACAAACACAGTATGAGGCAAGTTATATCCATAATAGAAATCCAAAAATAAGTGAATGAAGTCATGAAAGAAATTAGAATAATAGGATAGACTCCTTAGTTCACATTCCTTGTTCTTTGCTGTGGATATATTGATCTACACTTTATAATATGTTATTTTTGGATTTTAGCTAATTTTTATATAAAATTACGAACAATTATGTTGAAAATATTTGTGAGTAATTTCTTATACTTTCAAATTATATAGTTTGGATGATGTGTGATTTTTTTAAGAAAAATAATGTCAACTATATCAAACATATTTGTAATTTCCATGAATTTCTGAAAGTGGATTAGATGTGAGTTATGAAGTATAAATTTACCAATGGTTTTTATGATATTTTTTATTATATGAAAAAATATTGTTTTGTGAGTTGACATGAGTATTTTTGTAAAATTCAATTGGTGACTTGGTTTCATAGAACTGGACCACTAAAAGTCTCACACTTGATATATATAACATAAATGATAAAATAATTAAATGAATAAAAATAAAAAGATGTGGGGCACATAAAGTGAATTTATGGCCGTAATGAGATCAACATAGCAGAGAAACATAGATGTGATTACATTTAATGACTACATATCTAATGAGCAGGAAAGGGCTGAAAACATTAAAACATAATAAGTAAATATGCCACCTGTTTGGAATGTCCATGAACCAGAGCTATAGTCCAGATGGTATTCTTGCATCTTAATCGAATCGCTTGTGTTAGAAAAGCATTCCAAACAAACATGTTTCATATGACATCCCTTCTTCTCCTGTTGATGAAACATTTTTCTGTAAACTTTGCAGGATATGTATAGATATAGAAAAAATCTTTTGTCAAATCGACACTGGATAAAAGCTTTTCGTACTTGCAGACAATGAGACAAATTTTAGCTATGAATAATGTATAGATATTGCCTTTAAATCAATCGGTAATAGACATGCACCTAGTGGTATTTTTTCATGGATAATTTATGAAATCCTTCGTATATTTTCCCCAACAAACCATAGGCAAAGAGACTAAGCGACGAAAACTTTGTCCATGGAGAGGTGAAATGTGTGATTTGCTCCAATATATATTGAAGACAGTTGATACTAAACAGATCATTCTTGTCCAAAATTGAACTAAACAACATGCACAAATTGATATTTTGGTTAATTAAGATTAATCGATCTTCTCCCAAGATCATATAAATAAATAAAATTCAAATCTCAATCTAAGAAACCCCACTTGGCATAAGAAGAAGAAAGTTAACGATGGATGTTCGTGTGATGATAACCACACTAAAAGGGATCATGTGTCCGATGACATGAGACTGGTAAATAAAATCATACACTGTTCCAATACTACTATGGCAAAAATTCCTATATAATGCATTAGTGTGTGATGGAAGTAAATAGATAAGTCACCGCAACTCCGTTTTTGAATGAGCAACATCAGTTCGAACTTAAACATGTGGAATGGTAATTATTTGGCTCTCATCTATACTATATATAGCATGGCCACAGATACATCCAATCTGTCGACGCTTTGTCACCAGTATTGGATAATATAATTCCAAGAATTTAATGCAGCCTTAAACCACCAAAAAGGATGAAACCACAATGAAAAGATTATACAAGGGCACAAAGCAACCATTCTATTCTAACATCATAAATACATTTGATAAAACTGAACTTCTATGAGAGCTTTATTATCTTGACTTACCAACAATGCCATATACCTTGGCAAAAATTTAACGCTCCAGTGGCACGATTTTCCTCAGCAATTCTTTGCAGCAAGCTCTTGACTTCTTGAGGAGGATAAACCACCAGGTCTTCACTAATATAATATTCAAATTCGAGGGCTCCATTATGTCAATCTTTAGCACCCTAAAAAATCTCTTGTTCCTACCACTTCCAATCAAATAAAACCCTGAAAATAATTGAAGGAAACATCAGACCGCATTAAAAATATGCATTAAAAGCTACCATTAGCCGAATATATTGTTTTTTATGTTCATATATTCCAATACCTCTGATCGGAAGAGGGGCCATATCCCGTATGACATAAAACTTTGTCAATTGCATCTTAAAAGTTTAAATAAAACTATCAAACGAAATGGAGCTCTAAAATTCAAATTTTCAAATCATACTCACACAAAATTTGAATGAGATTATTTTCAATTCTAAGGCTTCAACTATTTGTATCCAAGTACAATGTGAGTTCACCTCGAAGATCGTATAGAGCACTTCCTTAGCAATGCAATTAGAAATGAGCAAGTCAATGCAACAAAATAGAGCGGTAAAATTCTCAGTCACCCAAATTTCAATCAAATCAATCTTATTAAATATTGATTGAAAAAAAAGAGAAAATTAAAACCGATAAACTATACACCCATGATATATACCAAAAAATTAATGGCAAAATTATGCACTGTCAAATGTCAAGCAGAACAATTCTAGTACACCATTCAATTTCTTAAGAAAAATAAACGAACAACAGCGGAAACAAAAAGAAAAAGAAAACTTCTGAATAGAATCTCAGCCATTACTTTCATAACAAAAAGAAACCTCAGCGGTCAAATTCGCTAGCTTCAACTTCTACCATGGAGAAGCTGATCGGTACGAACAAAAAAAGCAAAAACTGACCACGAATCCACTATACACATGCTATTAGCGGAAAAAGAATTCTCCTTTACCTAAAAATTACCGCGCGAGTTCCGTACAGTCGGAATTTCTCCAGAGAGTACGAGTTCGGATCGGGCGTGCTTGCCGGATCATTGCGCTGACGAATTTTCATAGAATTAGGTATGGGTTGCGGCTTAAGATTCACGGAATTTGATTTCACTGTCTTGAGTCTAGCCATTTTGAACTTATCCAAGAGAAAATGAGCTTCCCACTGATAACTTGCTGAATTAAAATAAAATTGGGGAATTACAACAGGTCCTTCGTTTAGACCTTGTGCATTTACAACTTTCCTTCTTTCCGCCATTTTGCCGCAAACAGGTAGGGTTGAAAAAGAAGGAAGATGTGGAGAGAATCGATTGCAATAACCTCAACAGAGCCCTCCTCTTTGACAGCACAAACTCTTTATTTTGTTGGACAAAGAAATGTAGGACGCGTGTTTTTTTTTTTACCGGAAACTGTACATAAACTGGCCCATCAAAATTTATGAAAGCATTGTTGGACAGAGAAATGTAGGACGCGTGCTCTTGCTTTTGACCGGGAACTGTACAGATACTGGCCAAATACAAATTATTGAGGCTTTCATATAAGCAGATATGTAGTTTGTCGTTTCCGTCTCATTTGTTGTTTATTTAATGAATACTTCTACGTGATTTCCCAAATTATGAAGTATAAACACACACAATAAATAACTTCAAATATTTCAAAATTAAAATTTTAATGTATATATCCGAAGTTTAATATCCGCACGTGTAGCATGTGTCTGACTGCTAGTGATGTTAGAATGGACAAGAAATGGAGCGATCGTCATTGAGATTCAAACAAAAGGCGAAATGACCAAGTGATAGTTTTGCGTTCGTTATTTGGATTAAATCATTTCAACTGAAGATCAATTTAGTCAAGAGTTCAAAACAAGGCGGACATTGAAAAATGATCATTCTTGGAAGTTTAATAGCATATCAATTCAATTGAAATTTAAGACGATATGATATCATGAGATGGATGAAAGTTACAGTGTATTATGAGTGACGTCCTCGTCGCAGCCTGTATTTTGATCCATCGGTGTCGGAAATCTAAAGATGACTCATTTTCCCCACATATTCAAGAGATGACTCTCACTTACGTAATACTTTGTCGTACATAATACTTACGTAATTGTTTTGACCAAATTAATGTTCATATATGCATCGAGGTACTTTAAAGAAATTTTCACAACTGTATAATCTCATTTTCTTTCTTGAAACTTAATTATAATTCCACAAATCGACTTATTTAGATGTGTAGATTTACATATTCACATAACTCCTTCAAAGAGTACTTTGGCGATGTGAAAATTGATGGTGCCTGGATTACAATAAGCAACGTAATAAAAACTCCTAGCAATGGCAAGAAAGTTGTGCTTGGTATCACTATCTAAATCCTCCGAGGTTTTGGTCAAAACTGATTGCACTAATTCTTGCATGTCCAACTCGATTTCATCGGTCGTGATTTCCCCCATATCCGTCACGCACCCATTCGCATCCTGCACTTGATCATACAAATCATTCGAGAAAAAAAACGAGTCATTTGTTAACTTGATCTAATTAGACAAAATTTGATAGCATATATATGTATTTTTTATGATCCTATAAGAAGAGTTAACCACGTCTAACCTTTCGGGATTGGAAACTACGAAGTCGATGGCAGACTCTGCTAGTGATCTCCAATAGGTTTTTGTACTTAGGATGAGACATTAATAGCTCCTCTGATATGCAGCCGCTGCTACCTCTTCCTCCACCACCACCGCTGAGATTCAACGTGCGCACTAGCAATTCGGCATCTCCTGTCCCCGTGTAGCCTCCCTCCTCCAATGTCCTCAGCCACTTTTGCCACTGCAAATAGACAAAGTTACTATCTAGTAAGTATTATGGGCGGTAGAGGTTGTTTTAGTGAAGAAGATAATCAAATGTATTATGTTGCCCATCTTTTTTCTATAGTAAAGACTTAAAACACAATATTCCATGCATTAATAAATATTTGGAAACCTGCAAAAATATTCACGCAAAAGGACCAATTTCACTCTCGGCGTCATATCAATATTCCGACGAAAATAAAGCAAAAACTTATGTGAGACGGTCTCACGGTTGTATTTTGTGAGACTGATCTCTTATTTGGGTTATCCATGAAAAAATATTAATTTTTATGCTAAGAGTATTACTTTTTATTGTGAATATCGGTAGGGTTGACCCATCTTACAGATAAAGATTCGTGAGATTGTCTCACAAGAGTCCTACTTCGAAAATAAACTACTCAAAGAATGAGAATATGAGGATAATGTATAAAATAATCAATTTTTTAACTCAAATAATTGTAGGTACTCAAATTTATATTAAATAAAGATATATTATCCTATCCTTGACACCAAACGTGAAAATGATATAAATATCAATCACAAGATGATGATAAAAGACGTGTACCGCATGATATAATTGTTGATGGATGTCTCGGCCGCATGCCAAAAGGGTGTCCAAAGAGAGCTGGTTTAAGGTTCTCAGTAAAGTCCCCACTAAACTAGTTCTTGTTTTGTACCTTCAAAAATCAATATACGTATTTTTTTTCGATCATTTGAGAGGCCACATTTGAATCCACGCCCAAATAAAACGACACAAAATTATGTCTTTTTTCCCAATGTCAGTTGTCTGATCAGTGTAGCGGGCTAAAAGACCTTATCTAAGAAAAAACTTTGGAAATGTAAAATATGATACTCACAATTGTGCGGTGATCCCGAAATTTTAAAAACGATTCTTGAACCATATAATGAATATTTTATACGTGTACGAGTATGTTTCAACTAGATAACCAGTTGTTTTGTGCACTTGTAAAATTAACTTTTTGTGAAATTTTTTGTCCGGATAAACATATTAACCCGCTAGAGATTTCTACATGCATATATGCATAAACTTTATCCCTTTTTTTCATCTGATATTGTAACTCAAACAGATTGAATTTCTAGAAATATAAGAAACGAGGTGCTCACCTTCCACCAATGACGTACTTGAGGCCACAGGCATACTCGAATTCGTCGATAAAGGAGCGTTTTTGGTCCTCGGAAAATTGCCGTCCGCTAAAATGCGACACTGTCGTCTCCATTAAAAGCGCTGTTTTAGCCCAAGCCAGCCTCACTACAGAATTTTCAGGCTCGAATATACTTGCGGCGGCTATAAAGTATGATAAGATTAGGCTTCTCTCGCTCAATCCAAACTCTCCGAGGCTACTATCTCTATACCATCTACACATTTTTTTAAAAAAATAAATAAATTAAAATCGAGAGTTGTATAATAATTTTAAAATTGCTAAAAAAAAATTTATTTAACTTTCATTTACTTTTTAATGCTTTTCCACTCTTGCTGATGCACGGCTTGGCAATTGTTGTAGTCTAATCTCCCCAAGTCAAGATACGTGTTGTTGTTAACTTTTGACATCCTACAAGATAATTAACGAATATTAACTCTTGAAATTCAGAATAAACATTATACGTGGATGAAATAAAAAAATTTAATGATTAATTGTTATTTATCTGGTACTGCACATGAAATAGAAGATTAAGATAACATTTTTTTTCATTCAAATAAATGAAAGATGTGAACTTATTATAGAGAAGCGTCGATTATACCAATAATTCTCCTCAAACATCTTCAAATTTTTATAGATACTTGCCCCGTGTGCACGTAAGTACTTTTGTTAAATTAAAAAAAATGAAAAATTAAATAAAAAAATTTAAAATTTTCTGATTTTTTATATTTTTAAATTCATTATGGAAAAGGGAAATATATATATATATATATATATATATATATATATATATATGGTTTGTATGCCGCCATATTTGTTTTGTTGCTCGAACTCTTTGCTAGGACCACATTAGGCTCTTGTTTTTTCCATTGTATTAAAGAACAGTTCGGTTTTAAGTAAGCCATCTTATTTTAATTGAAAACATATAATATATGATTTGAATAAGTATAATATATACTTTTAATTTATATATACTAATGAGAAATAGAAATGAACCTGTATAATGTTTTGCCAATCCAAACATCATCCTCACCGCCGTATTGTTCCAAGTAGAACCTTGTTTCCACTCGAGATAGGTTGGCGTACCAAGGAACATCTAGTGCATATCCAACCTGTAAAATATAAATAATTTTTATGTCTCCAACTTTACTACAATTTTTTTTTATTTCTAATAGGAAAAAAAACTCAATTCGTGAGTAGTAAATCGACCCACTAAAACAAATAAAAATTGCATGATTACTTGTAGTAATAGAAGGAAAACGAGTGGGCTGGCATATTCGTTCCATTATGAGACAAGCTTATGTGTTTGTGGCAAGTGATTTACTTCCCTATCACCCTTGTGTTTAGTTGTATATAGTAAATATTTAGTTGTATATAATTTTTTCGACCCGAATTAGATATGTACCTCGCCCGGGAGGTCTTTGGTGATGATCCACTTATCGAGTAGCTCGTTGTTGGCTCGTTTTTCTTGCAAGAAGTTGGATGAGAATGTCCTAGCTCTTGCAAGTATGCTTTCTCGGGGGAATGTAACTTGTGAAGCTCTGTACAAATTATACATTCCTGTCACGGCTTGGGTAGACTGACCGGCGAAGCAGAAGAACTCCCCGCTTTCCTCAAAATGTTCGAATACATCTGCATGCCATACAGGCTAATTAATAAACGGTGATATTTTTTACTAGAATTAATTGATTTGAGAACATGTTAAATCCGCGTGCCTGCCGTGTTTTGTCCTTTCTCGATTTATATTATTTCAAAAGTTTTTTTAAAAAATAATAATAATAAGTGAAAGACTTATACCTGAAGAAACCTCGTACCCGTACAACCTCAGCAATCTAAATGCCATAGCTGTGTCATCGATGTCCTGAACCACAGAGTTTCTTGCCCAGCAAATCCCTTTATTTGTCCAATGTCTGGAATTTTCATAGTGTTATTACATAATTATATATCTAGCATAATAATAATAATAATAATACTTATTAAAAAACTAGCAAAATCATGATTAACATACCTATGAACATAATCGACGCATTCCTCAATCTCCGGCTGAAAATACCGGGAAATCCCAAGCCTTCGCACCCTGTCCACTGCCCAAAGGTGCTCGAACAAGTCCACCGGATACACATTTGGAACTAAATCACATATACAAGCATCATTCAAAAAAGATAACACTACATATAGTTAGATTTAGCTAAAATATAAAACTTTTTTTTTATTTTTTTAATAATAATATAATATATATACCTCCACCATTGAATTTTTGAACTTGGTTATTTAAGTATTTGAGGCACTTGAGATCTTTAGTCTGGTGCAGTGCAAAAGCGGAGGAGGATGGCGAGAAAAGAAAAGAGCCATCTGCACACTGTAATTTTAAAAGCTCATCCCAATCAAGCCCACCCATGCCTTCCAAGCTGTGAAGCAATGTTGTGGGCACTTTGTGTAGTATGTCCCTCGGTATCCTACTCAACACACACGTATATCACAAATTTAAACAAATCAAACCATATTTTCATATCCATCTTAATAAAACACTCGAGTCGTCTTTCGAAAAATTTTGTTTGCAAAAAAAAAAAAAAATTGTTCAAAATATATAAATGCAGATTAAGAGCAGTCCTGTTTAGATGACCAAACTATAAATACGTATAGGGCAAATTTATAAGATCATTTTTTTCCCACGTAGAATGATATCTCATGGATGGGCCCACTACCTATGGCCCATTGCAAGCCCAAATGGAAGACAGGCCCATCAAGGACCCATGTATTCTCCTATAAATACCAGGTTTAAGTGTTCAGTTAATTCATTCACTATATCGTTTTCAGCAGCACCCTTAGCTGCTCCCCCCATATATCCTCAGTCTCTGACTTGAGCGTCGGAGCGTCTGGACTAGTGACACTTGCTGGAATCAAACCCTAAATTTACCGTGAGTAGCACTTGGCGCCGTCTGTGGGAAAGTTTGATTTGAGACGTAGAGATGGTAGGCAAGAGAGGGAGTAGAAGAGCTACCTCAGCATCATCGCGTCCTCAGAGGGGACCCGAACAATCTCATCTAGAGACAAGAGCCGAACAACCTCGTCAAGAGACCAGGGTCGAGCAACCCCGTCCAAATGAAAATGTGCGGAACTTGACCCTGGAGCAGTTGGGTCAATTTATTACCCGGACGGTGGACGAGGCCATGAAGAGAAATCAAGAGTCTATGTTTGCTGAAGGACAAGCCACTCGCCAGGAGCGAGAGGAGAATGCTGAGGGTCATCAGAGCAGGGTTGAAGAGACGCAACCCCTCCAAGGTGGGGAGAATCCCGAGATAGAGGAGATGTGGAAGGAGATGAGAATTTTGAGGCAACAATTGGGAAACAGAGCTCCAGTGTCCAAGAAGGAGTCTCCTTTTTCCCCCGCCATTTTGGAGGAAGGGATTCCTCCAAGTTTTCGACAATCAAATGTGGGAGAGTACGATGGTCGTACCGACCCAGAAGAACATTTGGGAAGGTTTGAGAACACAGCTCTGTTGCATCAGTATTCAGATGGAGTTAAGTGTAAGGTGTTTCTGGGCACGTTGGTGAGGTCAGCTCAGCAATGGTTTAACACCTTGCAGCCCAACTCTCTACGATTTTTCGAGGATTTTTTCTCTGCTTTCTTGCACAGATTCGCTAGCAGCAAGAGGCACCAAAGAAATTATTTGAGCTAGTTTGTGATAAAACACCAAGAAACTGAAACTCTGCGAGAATTTATCCAGCGTTTCAACGATGCAGCGCTGGATATACCAGATTCTTCCCCTGACATCATGATAAGTGCCTTTACCCAAGGACTGAGGGGAGGAGAGTTCTTTAAATCGTTGGTCAAGAAACCTCCATCAAGTTATGATGATCTATTATCTCGGACGGAAAAATATGTCAATCTAGAAGATGCCCAGCGGCATAAGAGGATATAGCAGCGGCCCGGGGAAAGTAGAGTTGAGGGAGCGGAAAGAGGAGGTAAGAAGAGAGGTGTGGGCGAGAAGGAGGAGGATAAAGCTAGAGGCAAAGGACAATTCTCATCACATGTTCTCCTGGATAGGAGTCGTGACGAGGTGATGGAGGTGAGGGAGCCCGCGGGGAGGTGGAAGAAGTCACGAAGGGTTGATTACAGTGCTAGATTGCCTTCGCGGGACAGACGAGAAAGATCCGCACCTGGGAGTCGACCGAGGTCTCGCCCGTCCCCTAAGCGTGGTCAAGGCCCCCCATGGGTGAATCAGAGGGTTGGGGAGCAGAGAGGAGAAGGTCGAGGTCAAGATGTCCCTCAGGAGCCCGTCGAACCGAGGAGGGGAATGGATGAGGATAACCACCCAACGAGAGGAATTATTCATATGATCTCGGGGGGTGATACTGACAGAGATTCCGGGTGAGCTCGGAAAGCGCATGGGAGGAGATTGGAAATCTTTGAAATATCTAGGGGTGCAGACTTACCACAAGACCCCGTCATCATCTTTGGCCCTGAAGACCTCCGAAGCGTTGTGACTCCACATAACGATGCCTTGGTGATGACGGCCACCATTGCCAATTATGATGTGGCGAGGATATTTATTGATAATGGAAGCTCCGTGAACGTCTTGTTCAAGAGCACGTTGGATAAAATGAAGATGGAAGTATTTGAGTTTGAGCCGGTATCCACCTCGCTGTATGGGTTTGCAGAACACGTCATCCCGTCTTTGGGTCAGATTGTTCTTCCCCTATCCTTGGGGACTGATCCTCGGCGGGTAACAAAAATGATAGCCTTCACCGTGGTAGATACCCCGTCAGCGTATAATGCAATTCTAGGACGGCCGTCCCTGAAAGATTTTAGAGCCGTAGTTTTCAGTTATCATTAGAAGCTTAAGTTTCATGTGGAAAGTGGAGTTGAAGTTGGCTGGTGTGAGGGTGCGCGATGTTGTGCTCGGGCGTAGGCGGGGTAGAACTGGTGAGTGAATTGCAGAGGGAATTATGTAGGGAAGAAGTGAAATTGAAGTGAGGAAGGTGACCTCTATTTACAGGGGAAGTCCAACCAAATCTTTCCTTTCAAAGCAGGATTGCGATTTGATTTGTTTCCAAATTTTTGGAGATTAACGAACAGCTGGAAGAAAATGCACAACTCGCACCCAGTAACCCGAGGGCAGCACAACTAATCTAACTTCGAACCTGCAATTCAGTTCGACTCGGGAGGGGGAGACTGGTGATATCCCATGGATGGGCCCACTACCCCTGGCCCATCCCAAGCCCAAATAGAAGACAGGCCCATCAAAGGTCCATGTATTCTTCTATAAATACCATGTTTAAGTGTTCAGTTAATTCATTCACTATATCGTTTTCAGCAGCACCCTTAGCTGCTCCCCCCATATATCCTCAGTCTATGACTTGAGCGTCGGAGGTGCTACGCCAGAACACCCTCCTGGCCCCCTACTAACGATCTTATTTGTGATTTTAGGCTCATGGTAATTTCAAAACCTGCGTCTGGACTAGTGACACTTGCTAGAATCAGACCCTAAATTTCATGTGAGTAGCATAGAATATTTTATGTAAAATTTATTAATGTCTTTAAGAGAAATATATTATGTATTTTGTTTTTTTAAGATTATGTATTTTAGTAAGTCGATAAGTGGTATTTATGAATTTTTTTTTCTTTTGGAAAACACAAATTTCAACATATTTTGAATCGTTCCCTTTTTCGAAATAGATATAGCAATTACTATACCTCGCGAGCTTTAGATCTCTTCTGGCGTTAATCTCTTTCATTCCTGGAGAATCATCAGGGATATCGATGCCCAACTTTTTGGCAATTTCGATAAGTGATGGCAGCGCCACTTCGAACCCAATTGGCATGTGCTCCTCATCTTCATCTCCAAGTTTTATTATATTTTCTTGTATATAACAAATCCCTGCAAAAAAAATTCTTATAATTTAATTCTTAAAAAATAATTTAAAAATATATAAATTCTTTAGTAATCAAGACAAGATGTGGGGATGCATTATCAAATTAACATGTAACATCGTAGTAGGTAAGAACTCATCCGGTGGCCACACGACAGATTTCTTTATATTGTCTCCTAAAAAGATAGGTAAGATCATTTATTTTGTCATTCCATTATGTTTTATTTTTATGGATACATAAAGTTCATTACTAAATTGTATTTAAATTTACTTTATAATATGAAAAAAAATCAAATTTCATCCCCAAAACACATTAAATTTTATATCTTTTTTATGTTTCAAAAAGGGCAGCTTAAAAAATGGTTTAGTTAGTTTAGCTATTATAAAATTAGGTTTAATTTGACATAATGATTAGCCACAAAGCGTGACACATTTTTCAGATATATAAAAAATTTTAATTAATTAATTAAATTAAATGGGATAAATTTGTATATAAAACCTTTATCACTTTTGTCAGAGTGCATGTTCCATGATCTCAATGCAACCACACACGCTAATGTGTTGATTATCCGGTCGTGGGCGGAGAAGGTTGTGGCGTCGCCCCACGACCCGTCGGAGAGCTGATTATTCGCAATCCACTCCAAACTCGAAGGGAACTGCGGCCTCCCGCTTCCGCCGACATCCCATACCATCGCTACCCACGCGGTGTCATATGCGGATACGCTTATTTCTCCGTCGTCCATGGAGGACAGCATTGATCCGATCGTCTCCACCAAGTCCCTTATCTTGTCGGATTTTGTCTCCTATTGGATTTTGTTACAGGGCAAGAAAAGGAAAACAAAAATCATGGGATTGGACAGGAAAATCTAGTGAATGTTTTGTGAAGTGACTGAATCGGTGTATTTTGGCGACAACAAAATAAATGGAATCCTTGGTATTTAATGGTTACCTGATGTATATCTTTTTCTGTGTCATGATCCACGATAGCTTGCCACTTTATGCCTGCCAAACCATTCTGAATCACATCTATATGTTCTGCATTTTTAGCATAAATATATACCAGATTATAAATGCCACAAAAAAATAAATAAAATTAAATAAAGAAACACAGACGAGATTTGTGTGTGTGTGTGTGTATGTACAGACATATCTGTCTGCTACCTCCAGTTCTTTGCCCGGAAATCGCGTTGCATTGGGGAGATGTACTGGGAGTAATTGGTTTCCAACAGGGAAAAACTCCTGCGAGAATCAAGTATAAAGTTGATTAAGCAATCACAATTTATATGAAAGAATTAATTTTATATCGTGTTATATTATGTATGTTATATTGATGCAAAAGCCAACGGAAAAGAAAAATAAGAAGCCAAACTCTCATAGTAAATAACATACCGGAGGAGATAGCGGTGATGCGTGTCCCATGGCAGGGCGCCGCCGGAGAAAGAAGGCGGTGGATGGAGGATGAATGGAGCAGAAACTTGGAAGCAGATGACATGTTTTAATCTTTTTTTCCTGAATATTTAATTAATAAACAGGAATAAAATATTGTATAAATTGATCTGCTGTTTGTGTACGTGCCCTGTTTTTGAACGAGGAAAAATAGTAGGAGAGGAGCTTAAAAGGAGAGAAAGGAGAAGGAAAGAGACAGAAAGGACTTCCCAATAGATTCCAGCTTATGTGTGCATGGGATCATTCCAAATTCATGAAAATGAGTGAACTCCAATTCTTCTTCTTGGCTATTGCTTTGTATATATAGATAAGAAAAACATAATATCATCGCCTATTTATACACACATAATTATTCTTTCTTTCTTTCTTTTTTTTATCGTGGATAACTTATTGAAGTTAAGTTTTGAACTCGAGACCTCGTCTTAAATTTGAGACATTGATATCATATAAACTATAAAAAAAATTGGGTGTAGTTATATAATTTTTGTAAGGACCGACGACTCGGCTGCGGCCCCACTGCAGCTCAAGTGGTTACCAAGATTCAAAGAACTATGTACTTAGCCTGGAGGTGATAGGTTCAAATTTTGGGAAGGCAGGGACTCCAGTGCCATGGCTGGGGAGTCCTGTGAGTGGGGCCGCAGCCGAGTCCTTACAATTTTGATGCAAGAGTTTGTCATATATTTTTCAGGAAGGTTGTACATATAAGATATATATGGTAATTGCACGATTGTTGCACACTCGATTTGTCTGGCTTAATTTAGTGGTGTAATTTTATATGTGTGATTATGGACAATTTGAGGTAATTTTTGGAATATTTTTTACTTTTGGAGCGTGTATTGGTAAAATACGTGAGGTGATTTATTCATTTAGGGAATGATATTGTCTACAATATTGAAACATTTTTCACATATATTATAGTGATTGGTACTTGACACTTTGTTGGATAAGGCAAATTGGGATAATCTTGACAGCAACAAATAAATATATTAAGATTCCATTTAAATTAATTATATATCACATTTTAAAGTGCATCCATAAAGCAGGGAAATATTGTATGCTATAGGATATTTTATGTTTTTTAGTGTAATAAAATCAATTTTAATTTATATATATATATACACCTGAAGCAGATCCTGACTATTCATGCTCTTTTTTCGTTTTCTGAGATATATATATATATACACTATAACCAAGATTCAGGTTTATTTGGTTCTGAGCCGTATGAGTTTGGTCCAATCCCTTCAACTTTTGGATATATATATATATATATATTTTCCCTAAAATTACAGATTAAATTGCATTTATTTATTCGGAAAATTGGGATCGTTGGACCCTTTTTTGCTTAAAAAGGTGAACTGATTTTAAATTTTCGTCTCTCCACTCCAACAGTGTAGAAAATTTTGACCAAAAAAGTAACAAGGACAGACAAGCGACACTGTAAATATTAGTGTCACATTTTATTTATATTTTGTGCCATATATACACAGGGGCGTAGCCAAAATTTTAAAATAGAGTGCGTTGGACATTGAAAATGTAAATATTATTTAATGTATTTTTTAATTTTTTTTGGTTATATTTTGTATAATATGAACTAGATAACTTTTTAAAATTATAGTAAGAATTTAATATATCAAGATACATAATAAATATCATTTATAATAATAAACTTTTAAAATAAATTCATGGTAAAGTAAGTAAAAAAATTGAATGTACATATGACATTAGTCATTCAAATAATTTAGTTATACAATTTTGTACTCTAATAATTATCACTTAATTTTATTATTATTTAGTATTTATATTTTTTATTTTATTCAATATATTTATGTAAATACATAGTTATAATCAGAACAACACAAATATATATATAAAATGTAGAATTAGAATGAGTAAATATATAAATTAAGATAATCATATAGATACCGAATAAGCTCAAGTGCTAGATTATTTTAAACTGATAGAAATTCATGTATAAAAATTTTGCTCAATGACTAAAATTCCTAAAATACATAACTATATATACATATTAATTAATCTCGAGATTAAGTTGGGTAAAGCCCACCCTAACCCCTGGTGAAGCTAGGCACCTGCACTTGACATTAATTGAAAACGGCATGATATCAAAAGAAAGTCAGATTTCCGATACATGGGGTGCACGAGCTATCATATAAAAATACAATATTTTCAATTTTTTGGCCGCTAGATGTGTACATATATTATTATAAAATTAAATTAAAATATAAATTGAAACTCATGCGTACGTACGTAGATTTTACACTAAATAGCTTGGCGATACATGCATGTCCCAAAAACTTAAGGTTAGTTAAGCGACTTGCTTAGTGATAAACATAATATTAGTTAAACATAGTATAAAGCAAATATCATTTCCAGAGCATAAAAGAGTGTGGTTTTCTAAATGGAATAGAAGAATCTTTCATTTATTCACACGTTAAAATGGGCTTTTATTCATTCTACTCTTAGGAGAAATCAAGTTCAAGAGCCCAAAATCCATTCAGACGTAACTGGACCGTTAATAATTAAGCCCGTTAAAATGATAAGCAGACCATAACAACGAGAAAATAAGAATTACTGGGCTTTAATCAAGGCCCGTAAAATAGTGGCCCATTGCAACTATAGCTTACACGTACTTAACATGTGACAACTACTCAAAGATCACGCCAAAACAATGGTTTCTCTTCGCTCCCCTTCTCGTTTCCTCAGACCCCAAAGCTGCCCATCTCCGCCGCCTCTAATGCTTCTTCACGTCCGTTCTCCTCATTCGCCGCCGCTGGCGCGTTATCATTCTCTGCCGCTGGCGTTGCTATCTCACAGAATATCAACAGCCCATTTCTTCAAAACGCACTTAATTTATTGGCGTCTAATTTCACGCACAACGGAAGCATGCTAAATCCCTTGTGGGGTTCGCTTTCTCTTTCTAGGAATTAGTCTCCGGTCGTTGAATAGAGGACTGGAATGTCGTTTCGGCGCTTCTGAGGGATTCCCAGAGCCTCCTCGGAATTGGGCTGCAGAAACTGCTAAAGTTCCTCAGTGAGAAACATTTAGATTCTTCAGTTCCCAAATTGAATGAGGAGTTGATGGAGGATCTCATGGAGAGTGATGATGTTAGCATGACTGTGAGGCTTCAAATAGTTTTTGGAAGACTAGTATTCTGTCTGTGCGGAGTGCTTCCGAAGAATCTTTTGGTCTCTGATTACAGAAGTTTGGGGGTTGGGATAACAACGAGTTGCGTCATGGATAACACTTTGGTATTGTCAAATGGCTTTATAGTCAAAGGTCAGCATGTGAATCATTAACCTGATAGAAAGTCGATTCCACAAGGAATGCTTGTTTACCACTTTCATGTGTCATATTAGGCCAAAACCTTCTCGACTACCCTCACCACGAGGACGAACCTAGAAAAGTAAGATTAAAAAAGAAGAAAGGAACCAAAATTTAATATGATAACGTGACGTGATTAATTATGTTTTAGAAAGAAAAGAAGCACCAATGAAAACAATTAGAAACTTGCGATAAGAAGACAAGAAATATAATTTTATGTACAAAAATTTTTAATGTAACTGCAAATATACTAAACCAATCCTTTTCATTTTTCTTTTACTTTTTCTTTTTCTCATGTTCTTTATCATTGCGATTACAATAACCGGTAGATTTATTGAAAAAAAATTCAGTACAAAGGGAATTAGACACTACAGGTAGGGAGAAAAAAAATCGCCACTAGGGCCAGGGCGTCACCCTACAACACGTAGCATCCAAGTTTGGGTCCACGGATCCGTGTCTCCTTTGATCTTGCTCTAATTTTTCCCAAATAGAGACACTTGTTAAAGACAATGATATTATAAAGTTTATGTTAATTAACATACAGATTTAATTCAACAATCTTTATTTAATTATTAAACAATACTACAGGTAATGCGCCAACAAAGATATATTTCAACTGTGATGGCCTCCTCTTGAAAACATGTCTCGGCCCTTGAGACTTTGGAAAGGAAAATTGGTGCTTAAATTCAGAAGGAAAAAGATAAAACATGTTAACACTTATCATAAAATCAACGCCGCATATCTTTCCTCAGGACAGAAAAGCAAGTGTCATGGTCCCACCTAGCTAGCACCTGGAATTCCCACCTATCACAAGTTGAATAATACAAGACAGCCTAAAATAATGAAAGAATGGGATGACATGATAAGCACAATCAAGTCCTCGTGCACCAAAGGCGTAAAAAATTAAAAATATATTCCAAAACAATAGGATTAAATAGTATTAATTTCAAAAAAAATCAACCCTACTAAATTCAAAAAATTTGAATATAACTTGACGTAATATGTGGTCCTAGTATAACCAAACTTGCAAGCAAGCATTTTTTTCAACGCCATATCTTCAACACGCAAAGCCCCAACATGTAAATATCACGTGCTTCTCGCTCGTCAACTATACACTACCTGTCAATCTGTGGTTCCGGTTCACGCAGCGGAGAAGTTTTGGATATAAAGGTTCTCGAAAAATTCAGTTCTTGAGCTCCGAGATTTGGCCAGAACACGTGCTTAAGATGGATGGCACATTCCCTCGACAAGCAGGGGAGGACTTCTGGCTGGGTCCGTCAGGAGAAGCCTCTATCTGTTGGGATGTTAATGCTGAGATTGTTGAGTCAGCATTGACAACATTGGATCCCTTTCTTTGGCTGCCACCAGCGTTTTTAGAGATAGAGGAGTCAGCTGTCGACCCAATTGGTAGCACTGGCTGCTTGTTGGCGACGATTTGCTGCCCTTGAGGTGTTGCAGCAGAGACCGAATGACCCCCGAAATAACTTTTTAATTCGGGGATGTTTATCAGGCTTAAGTTTGCAGTTTGAGATATCGCTTCAGGAGCTGCGGATCTAGGCAAGTTCTTCCAATGGTGAGGATATGATGAATCGTTGGTTTGAACAGAAACTTCTGAGAAAAAAGGGTTTTGTAGGAAACTACCAGGAAGGAAAGATCCAGGCAGTACGTTACCGGTTGAGGCGTTGATTTTACCTGTTCCTGTCTGTCGCATTTGCTGCATATAATGCTTCTGGAGTTGAATCGATTTCTGCTGATGCTGATGAAGCTTCGGTGATACACCAGATGCCTGAGCAATTGAGGATGCAGGGAACGAATGTGGGTTTCCACTTGCAACGGAAGGAACAAAATTGACACTTCCAGCTAATCCATCAACTATGGAAGTTCCCATCATGGAAACAGGAGACACATCGTTGCTGGAAGTTTTACGACCATGGGTTTCTGACTTTCCCATGATACGTTTTAATCCATCATCGATCTTTGCTGAACCAATTGCACTTTTCCCGTCAAATGTCTGAAAATTCTTCTGTTTCGCCATCTGGTAACCATTCCAAGCCATGTCAGGAAGCACTGGGAAGATAGCAGAGTTTTGTGCCATGGCAGAGAGGTTAAGGGGCGGACATGATGAAGCATTTAATCCATACGACGCGGCAAAAGGTCGAGGGATGAGTTCAAATCTATTTTCAGTACTCATTTGATGTGTATCGGTATACAATGCACTACCTTTCCTTACAATTTCTTGGGCAAACTTGCTGGACGAATGAGACGGTGGCAATTGCTGCTTCTCTGTCTGTGTTGAATGTGCAGCTGCTAGGCTACGATAATTATTGTCAGCGACTTTTGTACTCGACAGCTTCTGACTTTGAGAAACACTGAACGTTGTAGATGAATAATGAGAGGAGTGGAATGAAGGCGAAGGAGGGGAATTCACTCCTTTAAGCTGAGGCATAACCATGTTTGTTGAAATAGGAAATTGACAGCCATTGTTTTGCAGCACAGCCATATATGGAGCAACTTCGTTTGAAGCCAAGCTTGGAATACTGAAGCTCGTAACAGCTTCTTCACCAGGTAAGGACAAGTTTACAGAAGGTCCCCCAGCTGAATTAGAATGCAGAGACATGTTGCTACTAGCAAAAGCAGATTGGGCCGGTCCAGAGGATTTAGCGGGTGCCATCACCGTCGTTTGATGGTTACCAAGTGGGAAGATAAAGGCAGGATTCTGCTACGAATCACAAGGAAAAATACATGAAACACAAAAAATCATAGCTGTAATTGTGATTTAAAGATTCAAAGGCAAAGAGTACACTGACTAACCGGAAAATTATTGGCTGTGGTATGGAGTGAAGACTGTTGAAGCATTAGCTCTTTATTTTTTGACGAAATCAAAGCCAAGGGAACTTCAGAGCCTTTATCTTTTCCATTTCCCACAGTAATAGCACCCAGATTCTGATTTCCCTGACACGCACCGATTGCAGGGCTTCCAGGAATCAACCTTTGCGTCGGTGGCATGGTATTTGGGTTTAATGGCATGGTTCCACATAAAGTAGCGATACCAGTAGGCCCAGACAACAAAGACTTTGTGATAAGTTGCTGATGTTGTTGAATACTGCGGGCAATGTATTGTTGAGTTGCACATTTCTTTGGAGGCGGCTGTGAGAATGTGAATTTTGGGGGCTGCAAATTTTCCATGTATTTGGCAAGTTAACAAATAACTGAAACAAATACATAAACAAAAGTTCTAAAATCCCCATGTATAAAGTACCTGCATTGCAATTGGAAATCTGATGCTGTCATCCATGGGCAAAACTGCTTGCTGAGATTTCATATATCTGCATATAGAACTGGCTGAGCAACGAGCAGCTTCGATTAAAAAAATAAATTAACAAAACCTCTCAAAGATATGCAACATACCCTGGATGGGGTAGAACACTGGGCCATCCACCGAGAGAAATTTGGAAAGGTGACGAGGAAGTTTGCACTGCGAAGAGAATGTTCCGTTTAGCCGAAAATATATCTCCGATATGCAAATGACCAAGTCGATTTACGAACAAATAAATTCTTATTCAGAAATCAGAAGCCTTACATTGATTTTTCTGCTCCTTCTGACCCCGCAGCAGTTGTTTCCCACCATCTCTAACACTTGATTTATCATAGTGCTTTTCCAAATCAAGCTTCGGCAAGCGATTGATTGCCTCTACGGGACCATCCCTTGAAATTGTTTCACTCTTCTGTATCAGAGTAAGCGGAATAGTCTCGGTCAAATTAAAAAAAAAAAATTATAATGATTTTAAAATTTTGTAATAATAATAATAATATATAAATACAAGTAAATTAAAAAATCCTGGTTAGAAAAAAAATGAAACGCATGAAAGATCTTCACACCTTGTGAACATCGTAAGCCTTATATTTAGGAAAGGGGTCCATATCACCCAAAACATCTTTTTCCGCGGATGACGTTAAAGGTGGAGGAACCTGTCAAAAATACATTTATCTCCAGTTTTTTCTCCTTCATAATTTCAGTATTTATATTTCAAGAAAAGTATTCTGAACTCAGTGCTCACCATTAAATTAATCTCTAACTTGGCTTTCTTCTTGGTCTCAACAACAATCGCGGGATCGTCCCCGCCAATTCCACCATAAAAATAATCAGAATTGCTGAGAAGATGGATGACATATAATGGTAAAAGATACAAGGACAAGTAAGAAACAAAGAAGAAAATTGAGGAATGCTCACGCTCTAGTCACTTTCGGATTCTGTACTTCATAAGCATCTACTTTAACACATGATGGCGATTCGCTTTCTTTTGGAGACGTCGCTTTTTCTATGTTCAAAAACCTATCTCCACGCTCTGGAGCTGAGTCATATGGAAATTTCTCTTTCTCAATTCCTTCGTCTTTCTTAAATTCCGCCATTGAATCATCCACAGCAGTTTCAGGATCCACTTTTATTAATTTCCCGTACCGATGTAAAAATGTTTTATCCTCATCTTTTCCACCCTTTGTCAACCCTGCAATCCACCAAATCCACCACAAATTATGAAGTGACATTTGGAGAAACAAACTTCGAATAACTTACGATTCAACACACAGGTAAAAAAGAACGACGACCGACCTTCATCAGCAGCGTTTACGCTATCTTTATCAAATTTTTCTTCGTTCTTGGAAGACTGAGATAGAGATTGAGATTGTTTCATAAGATCGAACAGAGCTTCGACGACCTCGATCTCTATGTCATCTTGAATCTCTGAAGAAGGCCTTGGAGTGATTTTACTCTTTAAAGCACGTGCTCTTGGCTCTACCGTTTTCTGCAAAACCATACAGAAAACAGGAAATCCCAGTCAAGCAACCTCACTAATATACAATTATAAAAAAAACCATATAAAAGAGTACCGTTATCTTTCTCATAGAAGCACCGGAAGCCTGTGACGATGCGCCGCCGGCACAAATGTGACTCGCCGGAGAAGATGAAATTCTCCGATGACTCGAATCCTCCCCTAATTTCCCGCTGCTTGAATTACGGTAATCATGAAACCTCTTTATTGAAGCTGTAAAGAATAACAACGACAACCAAAATCAATCAATAGAAACAGATTAAGATAAAATAAAAAGTTAAAAGCCAAAAAGCTACCAAAGCCTAAAAATACTTAAGTTTAACACCATACTTGAGCGAGCTCTTCGAGGAATGAGAACACCGATCGTCTCATCCACGGAGGCTCTAAGCACAGGGGAAGACCAAAGAGTACGGAGGTTTCGTCGCTTATTCGAAAGAGACGAAGACTGCACTGATGGCTGAGCCAATCTACTAAGACAATGAATTCTCGAATCTTCCTCGTCTTCAACGTAGTCCTCATCACTCGCGTCAGTAATCTCGTTCTCCCTATAACCTTCACCACCAATCTTCTGCTGCGTCGCGTACTTCTCAATCCTGCGTCTCTTCGGAAACTCCCGATCTCGATCCTTCTTCTGCAACCGTTCTCGATCTCCTAACCTGACATCTTCATGCAATTCCATCTCCCTTTCCTCTTTTGAGTAAAAAAAAAATCAATCAAATAACAGAATCTCGAAAATAACTAAACAAAACAACAATCGAAATACAGAGATTTCAAAAGAATTTCTCCCAACCAGCTGAATCTTTCAGAGAGGTGACTCTCTGTCGCCTCCTCGACAAACCGTTGGCGGCAGAAGTAGTCGGAATCCTCAAATCTCCGCTCCTCTCCATTACACAGCCAATTTCCTCCCAACAATCGCATAATTCGCTCGATTTCCAGCCATCTCACCAGCCAAAATGAACAAAAACAGAGAAAACAGATACACCGAAATCTTGCTGAAAACAGTCGGAGATTCAGAAACGAAACAGAATTCGTGGAAAATCTCCAGTTTGCAAAATCTCTATCCTCTCTCTCCTTGCTTTGAGTGCTCTTTCTCTCCTTCACTCTCTCTCTCTCTCTCTCAAGTCTTTATCTAATCTGTTTTCTTTGTCATATTTAACTCACGCGAAACCTACTGCATAAAGCTAGATGAAATGAACCGCATCGATTCCTCCATCTCCCTCTTCACCTCATATTTCACCCTTGGATCTAATCATCGTCTGACGGTCACGATCATCTCATGACTACGTGGCAGTTTATGCCACGTGGTTCATTTACAATCTGATATCTGTTAAATCTGCGATATATACGACAATTTATTATTTTACAATCCTGTACTTAATTGTGCGCTCTTTTCTCTTGTCTTTTACATTTAATAATTACTAATAATGTTTATATTGTAGTTTTTTAAATAAAGCAGCTGGCAGAAGATTCAAAGCTTTCAAGTTTCAACCCTTCAAACATAATATGATTGTTAAAATGACTTGCATAAAAGTCAAAAATAATTTAATTCAAAAATAATTTAAAAGGTTAATTAAATTATTTTTTACTTTTATGACAAAGGGGTTAAACGAATAACCTTTTAAATTAATTTGACTTTTATCCAAGTCATTTAATAATCATATTAGAAAAGAAAATTAAACAAACCCTTTGCTAAATAGTATTTTTCATGCCTCGTACGATAGTTCGATGATAAGGTATGATTAGCATCCTGTGAACAAATAAGAAGTTTCCATTTGAGTATAGTTTTTGGTACAGGATAGGATAAATACGTGATATATAATATAAGGATAAGTTAAGGATAAATAAGATGTAGGATATTATATTTAATGTTTGGTATGATTTTAATAAGAATGATTAAATTTATATATTAAATTGTAATGACAAAATTAATCTTATCATAATAAATTTTATAATTTCAAAGTTGTTGCTTGAGTTCATATTTTTTACTTGCATGATTTATTTATTTTTACTTAATTTTATATATTATATAATATGATAATTATATAAATGAATTCGATATAATTATATAAATAATTTTTATAAATATCGATAAAATTATTAGTATCACTCGATTAACCTTAAAAATTGATATTTGACTTGACTTACAAAATCAATTTATCACACCTAATAGAAGAGACATTTTATCCTTCTAAAAAATTATTTATCAAGAATATCATGGGCTTTTTAAAAAGGTACCAAACATGGGATAAGGATGATTATTTATCAATCCTTCCTTTATTCTATGAACCAAACTATGCCTTATTGTTTATGTCATCCCAATTTTAAACATATATTTCATAATTTATCTTATCAACATGATTTATTGTGTTGATTTTAAAAAAAAAATTCAAGAAAAAAGTAAGTTGTATTTTCAACTCATACTTTTTTTAGAATATAAAATGTAAATTCTATGAAAATGAAAGTAAATGAGACAAATATATTTTGATTTAAAAACATATATATAATTTTAAGAGTATTTCACTTCTGAGACAGGTCTCACGAATCATTATCGGTGAGACGACTCAATCCTACCGATATTCACAATAAAAAGTAATACTCTTAGCATAAAAATTAACATTTTTTCATGAATGACCCAAATAAGAGATACATCTCACAAAATACGATTCATGAAATTATCTCACACAAGTTTTTACCTAATTTTAAACGATATATAGTTGGTTTTACGTATGAGGGTTGATGTTCATTTTGACTTTTTGCATAGGTTTACAAAATACGATTTCCCCAATAAAAGTACATTTAATCAATTTAATGACATTACTCGATTAAATATTGACATGATCAACTATGATTCTCCTTTCAATTGTGATAATTACACAACCTAACAGTCAAGTTAATTCCCTTATCAATAGGGATATTTGTCACAAATTTTTATTTATTTATTAATATTAATTATTAATGATCTCGTAATATTCATCACACAGATTTATATTATATAATTTTTACAATTATATTCATAAATCTAATGAATCTATATATTATACATCTTGAGCTGTATGTTCTCAATATTTGACTGCCTAGGAATATACTATAAGAGTATTTATTGCTTTTTATTAAATCATGATATATTAATTAAAAATTTTAAAGCCTGATTTACGGAATAAAGACATAAAATCTGATTTCCAATAAACTATTTATCCATATTTAATTATTGAGAGTGAGATATAGTTCAAGATTGAGTGTATGTAACGGATGCCCAGAACATTTAATATGTGTAAGGACAAATTCATTCATACACCAATCGGGACATACGAAATGGTCCAAACGGGATCAATTATGTTCCTCGTAAGTTTCATACGAGACTGATCCCGTGAATTTTTATCTGTGAAATGAGTCAATCTTACCTATATTCACAATAAAAGTAATATTTTTACCATAAAAATAATTTTTTTTATGAATAACCCAAATAAAAGATCTGTCTCACAAAATACGACTCGCGCCGTCTCACACAAGTTTTTGTCTTTTTGTTACCATCTACTATATATATATATACATATACATACACAGAAGAACCCCACAAATAATTTACTCTATGAAGTAAATTTAAATAAATTTGCAGATTAATGTTGATGAGATTTAATTATATGTATATATAATTATAGTGGAGATGATTAGTAAACACAAGTGATTACAATATTTTTGAGTTTTTTTAAAATCTTTATATTTTTGATAAGTTTTATTTTTTGTATTCAATTTTAGGGATAATAAAATTTATTTGATAGTAAGTTTGTTCAATCCCACGTAGGAGAAAGAAAGCCAAAACTTACCGTCCGCCAAAGCACACCGACGACGATCAAGATGCAACGCTTTTTTTTTTTTTTTGGTCGATTTTTGCTAGAAGTTAGATTTGAATAATTTATTTTTCTTGTGATAGAGACCTCTGTGCGGTATTCTTGTTTGAAGTTTTTGCTTTATTATTTTGGATATTTGAAGCGTTGTTCCATGTTGTCAAAATTTTATTAGAAAGTTTTTTATTTGAAATAAGAATTGTTTGAAAATGGGATTGCTATAACCAAAAAGATGGTCATCTTTTCCGATGTATGAATAAATATGCTGGTAATTGCTGGAAATTATGGTATGTTTTTCCGAGTTCACTCTCATATTTAGCATTATTACTTTATTTAATAT
The DNA here is from genome assembly GCF_025594145.1 of Primulina tabacum. Taxonomy (NCBI): domain Eukaryota; kingdom Viridiplantae; phylum Streptophyta; class Magnoliopsida; order Lamiales; family Gesneriaceae; genus Primulina; species Primulina tabacum. Next base: position 1,208,582 of record NC_134551.1, read on the forward strand.
ATAATTATATATTAGTTTATGAAAACATTGAATTAGTGAAATTTCTTGGACTATGTCTGGTATGATTATTATTATTTTTTATTTTTTGCCTTGCTGATATTGAATTTGGTGTACAACAAGGTAAATGTTCTTACTTATTTTCTAAAAAAAAAAAAAAATTGGGTCGTTATACCTTATGAATTTTGAAGACTATTATTTTTATTTATGGACACACACTTGACTTCTCTTGGATAAGGGGAGTAGATCTCTTGTGAGACGATCTCAATAATCTTTATTTATGAGACGAGTCAACCCTACAGATATCCACAATAAAAAGTAATACTTTTAGCAGAAAATGTAATATTTTTTCATAGATGACCCAAATAAGAGATCTGTCTCACAAAATACGACTCGTGAGACTGTCTCACACAGGTTTTTACCAACCAAAGGAGACTGCACCAAGGTTACAACTCCATTTTACATTGGCTATTTAATTGTGAATCTGAAGTCGACACAAAATATGACAATTCCGACATAGTATATCGTTATATCAGTATAATATCTTTTACATTAGGTACATAACTTGGTGATGTGAGTGTAAATTTTGAGTGGGATGGCAACATATCATTGACACAAAATATAATAATTCCGATATAATATATTGCAATTCCTGTGTGTGATCTTTAATTTGAATTTGGTTAATAAACTTGGGAAATCGAGTATAAATTATGAAGCGTATCGTCGTGGTAGATCTAAAATCATATGTATTAACTAGTTAAACGTAAGAAAACAAATAAATGATACTGACAACATTATATTATTAGCACAAACTATGACAATTCTGGCATAACATATCCAATTCTAATGTAAGCTCAGTTTGATAAAATCAACTTACATTAAATTCATAAGTATGACAATGTTTTTTTTAGTTAAATTGATCTTATTTTTAAAAAGTATAAATTCATCTTACACTAATTTTTTTCTTCCAAAAAGTCAAATTCACTAAATCGGGAAAAAAAATTGTGAATTTAAAATTAAATACATTACTTTTCGTTTTCTTAATTGTTTGTGATGCTGAACACATCGTTCATGTCATATAATGAGTTGAAACTGGAAATCGCTTGTATCAATCCTTGGTTAAAAGAAGGCTCCACATGATAATTAATCAGTTACATTCAGTACGCACGTAATAAAAATCAAAGGGGTTAGGCCGTATACAGATTACATAGACAAAAGACAATACCACTAAATCTCCCTTCAAACATGAGAATAATGCCTGAGGATTTACAATTGTACACCGTTGCCCAATGATTCTTCTGGGCTTCATGATTTGTATGATCAAGAACATGGGCATGACCGAAAATAAAGATGACCAAATGTAGAGACCAAAACTTGTTATATTGTCAGCAACTACTGAAAGACGTGAGAAAAAGGGACGCAATGGGCGGAGGTCAAATTTTAAGTGTTTCCGCTATAAGTTGTTCAAAAAGAGGAAGAAGCTTCAATGAGTCTGTGATATGAGATGAGTACCTTCTCCTTTTGTTTGTAGATCGAATCAATCTTCTTCATGTACCCGTCTATCACTTTCTTCTGCATACCGAGATTCAAGAATCCAATTTTTATTAGGAGTAATTGGATTTTGATTGTGAAGAGAAAAGATGGTCAGACAAATCTTACTGATGTGCAGTGATATTGAATTATAAACCATATAACAATTCCTAGTTCAAGGTAATGAACATGAAATGGGTAGTGATACCCCCATAAGGATCCGGGTCATTTCAGCGATGACCCGGGTACCATCAAGAACCCGAGCACTTTCTCATCTTCCCGGGCAGTCATCACAGCCCGAGCTCTCATCCAAATACCTGGGTAATCGACTACCCGGGCTAACTCGAGAATTGAACCACACTCGAGCATGATTGATACAGATCGTCTAATCTGTCAGAACAACTTGGGCTTGGAGTGTCCTAGAAGCCATCAGAAGCTAGAGTATGGGCAACCGACTTGCCATACTTAGTAGGTGGTACTGAAATCGAGGTACCTACCTCATTTTCTTACTATAAATAGCAGGTATTAATGTCATTTATATATGGGGAAATCTTTGAACCCGAGACAATATACATATTTTCTCTCAAATATTGCTTGTGTTCATCTTCAACCTGCTGACTTTAGCATCGGAGTGGCTACGCCGGACACCCCTCCGGCGCCCATTCACGAGTTCTTTTAATTGTTTGCAGGTGCTATCACAGCCATTATCCTCACTCAAAATTCCCAAACACTATAAATTGTTGATTCGATCCGATGGAGCACCCGACCCTGCTCATCCATTTCACTATGATCACATCATTGGCGCCGTCTGTGGGAAACTTGAGTTCAAGACGTTGATATGGCTCGTACAAGAAGAACCAACCAAGATAATTCTCGCGCCCAGGATGATGGAGGGCAGACTTCAAGACAAGTCGGTGTTAATAACACTTGACCAAATCTCATTACTTTAACCCCGGAGGAGTTACAAAAGATTGTATCCTATGCCATAAAACAAGCTATGGCCAGGAAAGAAGTCTCTCATCATGTTACACCACCCAGGGATAGACAAGGGCATGAGCAGGAGCAGGAGCAGAGGGAGGATGAGATGGGAGGAGAAGACGAGGAATCCAGCGCCGGGTCCAAATCTCCTACCGTGGCAGAAGAGTTGTTGGAGTTGAGACAGAAGATGAAGGTGCTGGAAGGACAGTTAGAGAATAAGGGCACTTCCCGGGCAGTCCCTAGGGGATGCCCGTTTGCTGAGATCATTGTCCGGGAACCTCTTCTCGGGAACTTTAAATCAGCCAAAATAAAGGATTATAATGGCAACACAGACCCAGAGGAACATTTGGCCAGATTCGAGAACATGGCCATGCTACACTGTTACACTGATAGAATCAAGTGTAAGGTTTTCCTGACAACATTGGTGGATTCGGCTCAAAGGTGGTTCGAAGGTTTGGCCCCCCAAAGTATTAGTTTTTTCAGAGACTTCCAAAAGGTATTCTCACACCATTTCAGTAGCAGCAAAAAGTACAAGAAGACTGCTTTTAGTCTTTTCGAAGTCAAGTAGAGCCCGGAGGAGAGTCTGGGGGCTTATATTCGAAGATTCAACAGAGTGGCTCTGGACGTTCCAACTTGTGCCACTGAAACAAAAACTACCGCATTCACCCAAGGCCTGAGAGAGGGTGAGTTTTTCAAATCATTGACTAAGAAGGTGCCCGGGGATTTTGAGGACTTATTGTCCCGGGCAGAGAAGTATATTAACATAGAAGAGACTCAGAAGCAGAAGAGTGAGGCTGTTAAGAAGGAGAGAGGAGATCGGGTGTCTAAGCCCGAGGAGAGGCGGGAGAAGAGGGGTAATCCAGGGCATTTTTCTCAGCACGTGCCTCTGAAGATTGCCCGGGAAAGGGAAGTACAAGAATGCAGTAGAGACCTGGCCCCGGACCATCAATTATCCTTGCAAGAAAAGAGAGGATTTTGCACTTTCCACAAAAAGTGTTACCATAACACTGAAGATTGCAAAACATTAAAGGGAAATTATGTCCCATCTTCCATCCCCGGACCCAGTCACAACAACAGAGAGCCGAGATTGCCACCTTGGACATCTCGGCAGCCAGGGTCCAGCGCCCGGGGAGGAGGTATGAGGAATAGTTCGAGAGGAAATCCCGAGAGAAGAAGAGAGCCCGAGCTTGAGAGAAAAAAGAATTCACCCCCTGCTACGGGGTTGATAAAAATGATATCATGAGGCTCTACTGACGGAGACTCCAACCGGGCGAGGAAGTCGAGGAGTAGGAGGGAGTGTATGGAGGTAGAAGGAATGAGGAGGAGCGAGGCGATCATCAGTTTTGGCCCCGAGGATTTAAAGAGAGTGAATCTACCCCACAATGATGCCTTGGTGATCCAAGCCCGGGTGGCAAATTATGACATTCTGAGAGTCTTTATTGACTCGGGCAGCTCTGTAAATGTAATTTTTAAAGATGCCTTCGTGCAGATGGATTTGCAGGGCTATCACTTGGAAACTGCCCTCTTTGGCTTTGCTGGCCATGTGGTCTACCCGGAAGGGGAGATTGTCTTACCACTAACCCTGGGCTCCCAGGATCTCAAGAAAACGGCGATGACTTCTTTCACTGCGGTGGACTCCCCATCATCTTATAACATCATTCTAGGGAGGCAGGCCATGAATAAGCTGAGGGCTGTAGCATCCACCTACCACCAAAAGATAAAGTTTCCTGTGGGAGCCAGGGTGGGAGAAGTCCGGGGAGATCAGCCATCTTCTCGGAAATGCTATGTGGAAGCGGTCCGGGCGGATCAGAGCAAATCCAAGAGGGAAGGGAAGAAAGCCAGAGTGGATGTTAGCAAGAGGAAGAGTGGTGGAGAAAGGGGAAGTGCATTTTGTAACAGAAGAAGAGCAGGAGATAGTAGAAGTCGGACCAGGCCAACAAATCCGGGTGGCTCGGGATCTCAGTACATCCACCCCGGTTAGTTTAATTAACTGTTTAAAAGCTAATATCCATGTGTTTGCCTGGTCCCAACAGGAGTGACAGGGATTTCTCCCTTAATATCGGAGCACCAACTGAACATTCTCCCGAGATCTCACCCGGTAAAGCAAAAGAAGAGACACTTTGGTTCTGAAAAAGACAGTCATTGATGAGCAGGTGAAAGAACTCCTAAAGGCCGGCCACATTCGGGAAATTCAATTCCCTACATGACTCTCGAATGTGGTATTGGTGCCCAAATCTACCAACTGAACATTGATGAGAAATCCCTGTCACTCCTGTTGGGACCAGGCAAACACATGGATATTAGCTTTTAAACAGTTAATTAAACTAACCGGGGTGGATGTACTGAGATCCCGAGCCACCCGGATTTGTTGGCCTGGTCCGACTTCTACTATCTCCTGCTCTTCTTCTGTTACAAAATGCACTTCCCCTTTCTCCACCACTCTTCCTCCTGCTAACATCCACTCTGGCTTTCTTCCCTTCCCTCTTGGATTTGCTCTGATCCGCCCGGACCGCTTCCACATAGCATTTCCGAGAAGATGGCTGATCTCCCCGGACTTCTCCCACCCTGGCTCCCACAGGAAACTTTATCTTTTGGTGGTAGGTGGATGCCACAGCCCTCAGCTTATTCATGGCCGGCCTCCCTAGAATGATGTTATAAGATGATGGGGAGTCCACCGCAGTGAAAGAAGTCATCGCCGTTTTCTTGAGATCCTGGGAGCCCAGGGTTAGTGGTAAGACAATCTCCCCTTCCGGGTAGACCACATGGCCAGCAAAGCCAAAGAGGGCAGTTTCCAAGTGATAGCCCTGCAAATCCATCTGCACGAAGGCATCTTTAAAAATTACATTTACAGAGCTGCCCGAGTCAATAAAGACTCTCAGAATGTCATAATTTGCCACCCGGGCTTGGATCACCAAGGCATCATTGTGGGGTAGATTCACTCTCTTTAAATCCTCGGGGCCAAAACTGATGACCGCCTCGCTCCTCCTCATTCCTTCTACCTCCATACACTCCCTCCTACTCCTCGACTTCCTCGCCCGGTTGGAGTCTCCGTCAGTAGAGCCTCCTGATATCATTTTTATCAACCCCGTAGCAGGGGGTGAATTCTTTTTTCTCTCAAGCTCGGGCTCTCTTCTTCTCCTGGGATCTCCTCTCGAACTATTCCTCATACCTCCTCCCCGGGCGCTGGACCCTGGCTGCCGAGATGTCCAAGGTGGCAATCTCGGCTCTCTGTTGTTGTGACTGGGTCCGGGGATGGAAGATGAGACATAATTTCCCTTTAATGTTTTGCAATCTTCAGTGTTATGGTAACACTTTTTGTGGAAAGTGCAAAATCCTCTCTTTTCTGGCAAGGATAATTGATGGTCCGGGGCCAGGTCTCTACTGCATTCTTGTACTTCCCTTTCCCGGGCAATCTTCAGAGGCACGTGCTGAGAAAAATGCCCTGGATTACCCCTTTTCTCCCGCCTCTCCTCGGGCTTAGACACCCGATCTCCTCTCTCCTTCTTAACAGCCTCCCTCTTCTGCTTCTGAGTCTCTTCTATGTTAATATACTTCTCTGCCCGGGACAATAAGTCCTCAAAATCCCCGGGCACCTTCTTAGTCAATGATTTGAAAAACTCACCCTCTCTCAGGCCCTGGGTGAATGCGGTAGTTTTTGTTTCAGTGGCACAGGTTGGAACGTCCAGAGCCACTCTGTTGAATCTTCGAATATAAGCCCCCAGACTCTCCTCCGGGCTCTACTTGACTTCGAAAAGACTAAAAGCAGTCTTCTTGTACTTTTTGCTGCTACTGAAATGGTGTGAGAATACCTTTTGGAAGTCTCTGAAAGAACTAATACTTTGAGGGGCCAAACTTTCGAACCACCTTTGAGCCGAATCCACCAATGTTGTCAGGAACACCTTACACTTGATTCTATCAGTGTAACAGTGTAGCATGGCCATGTTCTCGAATCTGGCCAAATGTTCCTCTGGGTCTGCGTTGCCATTATAATCCTTTATTTTGGCTGATTTAAAGTTCCCGAGAAGAGGTTCCCGGACAATGATCTCAGCAAACGGGCATCCCCTAGGGACTGCCCGGGAAGTGCCCTGATTCTCTAACTGTCCTTCCAGCACCTTCATCTTCTGTCTCAACTCCAACAACTCTTCTGCCACGGTAGGAGATTTGGACCCGGCGCTGGATTCCTCGTCTTCTCCTCCCATCTCATCTCCTGCTCCTGTCTATCCCCGGGTGGTGTAACATGATGAGAGACTTCTTTCCTGGCCATAGCTTCCTTTATGGCATCGGATACAATCTTTTGTAACTCCTTCGGGGTTAAAGTAATGAGATTTGGTCCAGTGTTATTATCACCGACTTGTCTTGAAGTCTGCCCTCCATCATCCTGGACGCGAGAATTATCTTGGTTGGTTCTTCTTGTACGAGCCATATCAACGTCTTGAACTCAAGTTTCCCACAGACGGCGCCAATGATGTGATCCTAGTGAAATGGATGAGCAGGGTCGGGTGCTCCACCGGATCGAATCAACAATTTATAGTGTTTGGGAATTTTGAGTGAGGATAATGGCTGTGATAGCACCTGCAAACAATGAAAAGAAATCGTGAATGGGCGCCGGAGGGGTGTCCGGCGTAGCCACTCTGATGCTAAAGTCAGCAGGTTGAAGATGAACACAAGCAATATTTGAGAGAAAATATGTATATTGCCTAGGGTTCAAAGATTTCCCCATATATAAATGACATTAATATCTGCTATTTATAGTAAGAAAATGACGTAGGTACCTCGATTCCAGTGCCATCTACTAAGTATGGCAAGTCGGTTGCCCATACTCTAGCTTTTGATGGCTTCTAGGACACTCCAAGCCCAAGTTGTTATGACAGATTAGACGACCTGTATCAATCATACTCGAGGGTGATTCAATTCTCGAGGTAGCCCGGGTAGTCGATCACCCAGGTATTTGGATGAGAGCCCGGGCTGTGATGACTGCCCGGGAAGAGGAGAAAGTGCCCGGGTTATTGATGGTACCCGGGTCATCGCTGAAATGACTCGGATCCTTATGGGGGTATCACCACCCATCCCTAAAATAGTCGGGCTAGAGCTTGACTCATTGTCCCAACAAGTCATACTTGTAATTTTGTTGAAATATAACTCAGAGTGAATAAGAGCATCGGGTCTTCGAATATTTCACATATGAAATGGGATACCGGGATCTGATACAACCCGGGTTTTGAGTAAGATGCCGGGGCCTCCTCTCTCCCGGGCTCTCCAATTCTTGTCGTTTAATATTCTCGATCAGTCCAAGAGGTGACATAATGACGCGTGCTTTAGCATTTACACCGCCGAAAATCCTTTCATATTTCGAGGCAATAATGAGCATGTTTCCTCGATATCCGTACACGCCCTTTCACCTGTCTGCGCAATTTCCTAGATTCGTCTTGTTTAAACGGCGGAGATTGATTTCTTCTTTTATATATAGTAACCCACCTATTTTTCAATCATATTAGCAAATTATTATCCGAGAAGTATAATGGCAGGTTCAAGTAGCTCGAAGACTCCTGATATGGCGGAGGAGTTCATGAACGCAGCTTTTGAAAAGCGAAAAGCTGAAATAGAAGATGAAGTCTTCCAAAAGATCCTTCGCTACTGGGAGGAGCTGCAAGGACTGCAGTTTCTCTACGAATGTGGAGAAGCTACCACTGCTCGACTGGTGGCAAAGCTGGAGAAATATCGGGAACGCCTGCACGTTGCAGAGACCGTGAATCTCTTTGAAGATGACTACGTCTACCAGCTGATGCTTCACAAGGAGAGGAAGATTCTGACGAACATCACCGACTCCGATAGTTTCCTCAAGACGTCCACTGGAGAAGTAAAAAAATGGATGACCATATGGATGGCTTTTGTAGAGGAGGAGTATTTCAATGTAATCCACAAAAATTTCTTTAAATAAATAAAATGCTTATCTAGTTTATCTTTGTTTTTTACTTTGCTGCAAGAATTTAATTTTATCAGTTGATATATATATCATTAACTGAACAAAATAACTGACATAAGACTAGCTGACAATAACTGATAAATGACGAACTGAAATGCCAGGACTTAATATCCCCCGAGTTTGAAATAAAGTGTCGGGGCCTCATATCTCCCGGCTGTCCTCGGCCAAAATATGCTCCGGGCTTGTGATAGCCTTTCGCTTCCTCTGGGTCAGAGGGCATGATCTTCAGAATCCTCCCGGGATTCATCATGGGTGGCCTCCTCCTCCCGATGGGCCTCGGCCCGAGCCCGTTGTGCTCGTTGGGCCGCCTCCTCGGCCTGTTTCTTCTCCAAAGCAGCTTTTCTGGCTGCCAGCTTCTTTTCTTTGGCCGCCTTCTCGGACGCCCATTTCTTGGCAAAAGCCTCCTGCATTCTCGAGTTATCTAAATAAATAGGGAAAAGAAACGTCAGTACAAATTGCAAATTCGCATAAGAAATATTAAAAGACGGGTATAAAAGGATATGTACCAGGTTGAGCACCCGAGCCAGCAGCCTCGTCGATCACCCTGTCCAAATGGTTCTCTGCCCGGGCACTCAACCCATAAGCCACCAGATTCTCGTTGGAGATGAGAACGGAGGATGAATATTTGTGGCCCTCCACCAGGGTTTGACTTGCGAGGAAAGGTTCCTCAAATTTATAAGCCTGGGGAAGGGCGGGTTGCGTGGGGAGAGAAGGGAGAAACCCGGTCAGACAAGGGAGAGGACCGGGGAGTTGAATAAAGAAATATCTTCCTTTCTACCCTTTCTGTGAGGAAGAGATGTCATCAAGGAATCGGGCATTTTGCCGGGCGATCAAGAAAAATGCATTATCCCCAAGCCGGCAAGAAAAATAATAGTGAAGAACAAGGGGGTTGATAAGAAGATTATTCATTTTAAAGAGAATATAAGCCGAAGCCATGATACGAAAGGAATTGGGGTGGAATTGGTTGACAGGCACACCAAAAAACTTGGCGACCTGAATATAAAAAAGAGGGAGGGGAAAACGAAGACCATTTCTGACTTGGTCCCGGAAAAAGGTGGTATAACCATGGGGAGGGCTGTTTGCCCTATCAGAGGCCCCGGGGATTATGATAGAATAGGACGAAGGAATAAACCCCAGAGTTCTGAGTTCCTCGTCCGCCCCCGAGCGCAGAGAGCTGCTCATTGAGAAGAACCAAGGAACTCCCGGGGTCTTCGTAGAAGGGTGGCCAGAAGCCCGGGCTTTGCCCTTACCCTTGTCCTTTTTAGAGACACGGGAGGTGTGAGGCCCGGGGCCGAAGAGGGCGGGGGGATGATCGCCGGTGCCATCAGTTGCACGGACAATGAGCGGCTCCTGGCAGGCTTCTAGGTGGAGGGAACATGAATGAACCGACCCACACGGGAATGAGAGGGATTCCGAGACTGTTCAATGTAATGGACTGTACAGTTGAAGAGGGCTTAAAAGATTTGATTTGTACTAGTCATATCACGAAGGTGCATCTTCTTTTCGGTAGCTCATCACATAAGAACTCCAAAGTTAAGCATGCTTGACTTGGGGCAATTTTGAGATGGGTGATCTCCTGGGAAGTTTCCCAGGGTGCGTGTGAGTGAGGACATAAGCACGCTGAAAAGACTCGTCTTGATACAGTGAGGACAGTCGTCGAATCTGGGGCGTTAAAGTTGGGTATCAGAGCCGACCTCTCTTAGTACGGTGTGGTTCGGGGACGAACCAAGCGGAAGCTGGTGGGCATGTGAGGCCCGGGGCCGAAGAGGGCGGGGGGTGATCGCCGGTGCCATCAGTTGCACAGACAATGAGCGGCTCCTGGCAGGCTTCTAGGTGGAGGGAACATGAATGAACCGACCCACACGGGAATGAGAGGGATTCCGAGACTGTTCAATGTAATGGACTATACAGTTGAAGAGGGCTTAAAAGATTTGGGGCAATTTTGGGATGGGTGACCTCCTGGGAAGTTTCCCAGGATGCGTTTGAGTGAGGACATAAGCACGCTGGAAAGACCCGTCTTGATACAGTGAGGACAGTCGCCGAATCTGGGGCGTTACAGTTGGTATCAGAGCCGACCTCTCTTAGTACGGTGTGGTTCGGGGACGAACCAAGTGGAAGTTGGTCGGCATGTGAGGCCCGGGGCCGAAGAGGGCAGGGGGTGATCGCCGGTGCCATCAGTTGCACGAACAATGAGCGGCTCCTGGCAGGCTTCTAGGTGGAGGGAACATGAATGAACCGACCCACACGGGAATGAGAGGGTTTCCGAGACTGTTCAATGTAATGGACTGTACAGTTGAAGAGGGCTTAAAAGATTTGATTTGTACTACTCATATCACGAAGGGGCATCTTCTTTTCGGTAGCTCATCACATAAGAACTCCAAAGTTAAGCGTGCTTGACTTGACGCAATTTTGGGATGGGTGACCTCCTGGGAAGTTTCCCAGGATGCGTGTGAGTGAGGACATAAGCACGCTGGAAAGATCCGTCTTGATACAGTGAGGACAGTCGTCGAATCTGGGGCGTTACAGGAGGTGCCCGAAGAGGAGGGTTTGGTTTGGAAAGTTTTTGATTTTTGAGAAGTCTGGGAAAGGAGGCGACGGCGAGGGGGAGATGAGGAGGAGTTTGAGCGCAGCGCGGTGGACTCATCACTGGGAGAGCCTCGCGCATTGGCTCCAGAAGTAGAGGAAGTAGAATTAGACATGGTTGGGAGAAAAAACTTGCGATTTTAAAGAGAGATGGGTGGTGGCAGCGACGGAAGTTCACCGGAGAAGAGGGAGTTTGCGCAGAGGAGACTTCGAGAAAAAATTTTGCAAGAGCTTCGCCGAGTTTGTGAATTTGAAAGTGTTTTTTTTTAAAATAGGAGGCCTAGTATATATAGGCGGTGGGGGAAGATCTCAGCCGTTGATCTAAGAACACGTGGACGATCGTGATGAGCCTTGAAAATTGTACCGGGCATATGAAAGGACGTGCACGATTATCAATGTGTCAGACTTATCGGATTCTCGGAATGCGAAACGATTTTCGGCGAGAGTTTAATGCTAAAGCATGCGCCATTATGACACCACATTAATTGCCCGAGAATATAAAACGGTGCTATATTCTAAGCCCGGGAGGTATGAGGCCCCGGAACTTTATTCTAAGCCCGGGAGGTATGAGGCCCCTGCACTTTATTCTAGGCCCGGGAGGTATGAGGCCCCGACACTTTATCTAAGCCCGGGAGATATGAAACCCCGGCATTCTATTTTAATCCCGGGAGATACGAGGCCCCGGCATTCTATTTTAATCCCGGGAGATATGAGGCCCCGGAACTTTATTTCAAACTCGGAGGATATTAAGTCTTGGCATTTCAGTTCATCATTTATCAGTTATTGTCAGCTAGTCTTATGTCAGTTATTTTGTTCAGTTCATGATATATATATCAACTGATGAAATTAAATTCTTGCAGCAAAGTAAAAAACAAAAATAAACTAGATAAACATTTTATTTATTTAAAGAAATTTTGTGGATTACATTGAAATACTCCTCCTCTACAAAAGCCATCCACATGGTCATCCATTTTTTTACTTCTCCAGTGGACGTCTTGAGGAAACTATAGGAGTCGGTGATGTTCGTCAGAATCTTCCTCTCCTTGTGAAGCGTCAGCTGGTAGACGTAGTCATCTTCAAAGAGATTCACTGTCTCGGCAACGTGCAGGCGTTCCCGATATTTCTCCAGCTTTGCCACCAGTCGAGCAGTGGTAGCTTCTCCACATTCGTAGAGAAACTGCAGTCCTTGCAGCTCCTCCCAGTAGCGAAGGATCTTTTGGAAGACTTCATCTTCTATTTCAGCTTTTCGCTTTTCAAAAGCTGCGTTCATGAACTCCTCCGCCATATCAGGAGTCTTCGAGCTACTTGAACCTGCCATTATACTTCTCGGATAATAATTTGCTAATATGATTGAAAAATAGGTGGGTTACTATATATAAAAGAAGAAATCAATCTCCGCCGTTTATCTTAATCAAATCGGACGAACAAGACGAATCTAGGAAATTGCGCAGACAGGTGAAAGGGCGTGTACGGATATCGAGGAAACATGCTCATTATTGCCTCGAAATATGAAAGGATTTTCGGCGGTGTAAAAGCTAAAGCACGCATCATTATGACACCTCTTGGACTGATCGAGAATACTAAACGACAAGAATTGCAGAGCCCGGGAGAGAGGAGGCCCCGACATCTTACTCAAAACTCGGGTTGTATCAGATCCCAGTATCCCATTTCATATGTGAAATATTTGAAGACCCGATGCTCTTATTCACTCTGAGTTATATTTCAACAAAATTACAAGTATGACTGGTCGGGACAACGAGTCAAGCTCTAGCCCGACTATTTTAGGGATGAGTGGTGATACCCCCATAAGGATCCGGGTCATTTCAGCGATGACCCGGGTACCATCAAGAACCCGAGCACTTTCTCATCTTCCCGGGCAGTCATCACAGCCCGAGCTCTCATCCAAATACCTGGGTAATCGACTACCCGGGCTAACTCGAGAATTGAACCACACTCGAGTATGATTGATACAGATCGTCTAATCTGTCAGAACAACTTGGGTTTGGAGTGTCCTAGAAACCATCATAAGCTAGAGTATGGGCAACCGACTTGCCATACTTAGTAGGTGGCACTGGAATCGAAGTACCTACCTCATTTTCTTACTATAAATAGCAGATATTAATGTCATTTATATATGGGGAAATCTTTGAACCCTAGGCAATATACATATTTTCTCTCAAATATTGCTTGTGTTCATCTTCAACCTGCTGACTTTAGTATCGGAGTAGGCTACGCCGGACACCCCTCCGGCGCCCATTCACGAGTTCTTTTCATTGTTTGCAGGTGCTATCACAGTCATTATCCTCACTCAAAACTATAAATTGTTGATTCGATCCGGTGGAGCACCCGACCCTGCTCATCCATTTCACTAGGATCACATCAGGTAGGATTTCCATGTTGCTCGATACTTGATGAAAATCGACTAATCTAGGTACCTGCAAATCACCTGACAAGTCCTTTACATTGTCCTCGGAGAGTTTTTTATCCCGCAAGATTTCAGTAAGAATGAATATAGACATGGTAATTAAACGAGGCGACAACAATTTTCAGACCTTTTCAAGTTTTTCATAGGATTTGATGGCATCTCTTCGTATATTCCTAATAGCAACCTATAAGCATAAATATTAACTTTAAAGCAAAATTTAACATGTTTTCCACGAGATACACAGAGATGTGGACAGTAACCTTTCCTTCTTCAGCCTGTTTGGCCACAACTTCCAACAGTTCCTGGAACAGATCAAGGAAGACCCATATTTAAATGTAAAAGGCAACTCAACTCATAATTTCTCAGAAAAGCAGCTATGCAACTATTCAATTCTACATATGGCGCATTCAAACAGGCCTTGGGTAAATGAAAAAGCAGTTTGTTTAACAAGGCCATACATACACTGTTATGCAAAACTTCCCGATACCTTTCTCCTCTCAGCCGTCAGCTGTGGTAGTGTCAATCTTATAACTTCTCCGTCTATTTGGAGTCAATCCAAGATCAGAACTGACAATTGCCTTCTCTATTTCCTTCAAACTGAAAACAATCTGAATCAAAATTGTTGGATCTGATTGAAGAGTTGAAACAAATCATATCACAATTTCAAAGCTACTTAGCTTATTCGCATAGCTCGTCCAGAGCGTATTATCTTGATAACAAATAAATAAGACGGATTAAGAAATGTGCAAAAACTCTTGCCATTTGGACTCAAATACAGCACCAAGATATACCTGGATTTGTCATATGGCTGTACCATGAGATAACTTGAATTCGGTGCACTGATCTGAGCTATACTCTTAAGTAATACTTGACCTATAAAGATGAACGATTATAAGATAAATAATATTCTGTCAAGAAATTCAATTTTCTATTTTAAGATAGGTTGCACAGGTGTCAAAAGTACAAGATTGCAAACACTAGATAAACTTATTTTCAAGGAAACATAAACAATGCCTGAAGAAATAGGAGGAAAAAAGTGGCATGATGGTATTTGGAGCAGTACAACGTAAAGGTGATTCAGTTAACCCAAACCTTCGAGAAAAGATCATATTGAGGGAAAAGTAACCATGCTATAAGGTCTATAACGTCTATTAGTACAACTTGTCTCATTTTTTCCACCAAGCGTCCTTTGATGCATAAGGCAGGAAAAAGGTCAACAAATGTCCGTAGCCCTCGGAAACTCTCAGTTATACATATGCTTCAAGTCTATGACTTGTTCTAATTTCAAATATTTATTAAATTTTCAGCAGCAAAATTTGGAGAAAACGTCATTAACAAGAAAGCCACATATACTTCATAAAACTACTACTGATAAATATATAGGATCGCGAAGCTGCTAAGCACAAGTAGCATAAGATTATGCTCATGCTGTGGCAAAATAAGACACCAAAGACATTAAAGAACTCAGTTCATACAAAATAAAGTACCAAAAGACAACCCCAAACTCCATATTTCTGCATAAAGATAAACACGGCGTATACAGCATCAACAAAATACAATAACACAAATCAGATATGCTGAGCAAATAACCTCATGAGAGAAAAAAAAGTACCTCCACTTTATCTAGCATTGCTGGGCTGGCTCTGCCCGTTCTTATGGAACTGAAACTGAACCTCACATTTTCAATAGTTTTTTCCATTCTTTCTTTCTGAAAACCAGAGCATAAAATTTAACTCATAGCTTGTTACAATAATTCCCAAGTCCGAACGAAAGATCCAAAACTATTAATGAAACAGCTTATAGCCATTTTCTTACAACATCCTTCTCAATCATAGATTTCTCCGCCTCTATTTCTTCAATAGTCGCGCACTTCAGCACCCCACATCTACAAATCATCAAACCCAAAACGAACAAAAAAATAAATAATTAACAACAAGAAGCATTCTCATTTGGTGATACCATCCCACAGAATAATACACAGCTTCCAGACAAATATTTCGACCCAACTCGCCAACTTGTTCCGTGACTGTTTAACAACCAAAGGCTTCCCAGAAAACCCTCTTGCCCCCACCTGAAAATTTACGTAGCTATAAGACGCACTCCAAGAACCCATGCTCCCAAATTTTGGATAGAATCCGCAGAGAAGGCTAAAGTATGAAACGCACGCAGAGACCAAAAACACAACAAGAACAGAGATTTCTCACCGACCTGGGATAGAAGAGTAGCATATGGAGCGTATGTGAGATGCAGGCGACAATACCATCGACATGGTGGTGAAAAAAACCCGTTCGACGAAATGACTAAGTGAGGTAAAGCATATGAACAAAATTTGAGCATAAGAAGAAAAATCTCTCTCGGAGGGATGGATTTAAATTTCTGAAAAGGGCGGAGATAATATTAATAATAATAGGGGCGGAGATAATATTAACAATAATATTATTATTAGTATTAATACTGATATTAATATTATCATCAATAATAATAATATAATAATAAGTTGAATAACTCGTTAATATTTGTGAAACGAAAATGAAAACGGATGGTGGATGTGAATCCCTGAAGGTTTAGGGATTGCACGAACTCACAAAAACGAGAATCGAGGTGAAGATTATGATTTGATCAATGCGGATGTGAGAATTCTCCAAAATCAAAAAAGAAAGTAGACAATAGCCAGTTAAAAAAAATTTTCCATCTAAATAATCCCCTAAAGAAAATTATGTCATAAAACGTGAGTTAAAGTTATAATAATGTAGACTTTGAATTAAGTATTTTTTTTAAATAAAAGTATAAGCAGAATTCCGAAAACCAAAAATTCTAGCTTCTAAAAAAGCATTTTTTAAAACATCTTTTGCAATAAAAAATGGTAGTATTTACAAATACTCGCAAACATTAGACTTTTTAATAAAAACAATTTTTTTAGTATATCGACTCCTCCAACAAAAAGACTGACCAATCATGCACCGCCACGTAGGCGGTGCTCATGATACAGGTGTGCAGGGTAACAAATTCGTGTATATATATATATATATATATATATAAATTAGAAGTCATGGATGCATAAAATATACGTGATTAATTGCATATTTATTTTGGCCTTTATCCCAAATAATAGACATGCAAAGAAACGCCGGAATATTTCAAATGGCTACCAACCCTATTCACGAAACATTTGTGATTAAGTACGTTCATTCTTTGGCTTTTTTCACCAAACAAAGCTACCAACCCCCTGCAAATTCAGTTATATAACAGGATCTTCTTCTTCTTTCTGCATTCAACTGCTTTTACTCACCTCGCGAGCTAGCTGTAAACCCCCGCAGATTCCTTCGTCTCCCCAGAATTTCGCCGCTGTGCAGTCATGGGCCTGGCGAAAAATGAAGGGTTCCTCTTGATTTTCATGGCTTTCTCGGGATTCACAATGGGCGCTACTGTGTACCGGGTGGGTGAATCTGCAGGATGGTCTGTCGCCGGCAATGTTGATTACGGCAAATGGGCTTCTTCCAAGACGTTCCAAGTTAATGATACTCTTCGTAAGTTGATTTCTCTACCTGAGTAAATTCTTGATCTGTTGATTTAACTTCACAGATTTTTCTTCTTTGAACAAATAAAAAATAGATTCTAGTTTCAATGTTTACACATTTTCAACCCTAAATATTAGAAATCTTAAAAACATGTTCAGATATAGCGAGCGACAAATTTAGCATAGCACAAGTATAGTTAAATGCCTACATCCATAAAATATCCACAGGAGGGCTAAAACATTCATGCATTAGGCCAGATTAAGAGTATAAAGATCATTTACTTGTACCGTTGTTCCACTTTGTATACTTCTAGGGTTAGTTCTCTACATACCTCACACCAATCTGCTTAGAACTCCAAAACAGTAGCAGGTTTGCCATTTGAAAGAGCCTACGGACACAAAGCCGAAGAAAAAATTAAAAGGGATGCCAATTGATAAATAAAGCATGTATAATATGAGGTAAAATTTCAAGAAAGCCGCAACATTCACATTGGAGAATAAGCAACAACTCTTAAGCTGCATTTAAACGAAGGATTTAATATAGGTAGAAGAATTTGATTTGAGGAAATGGTTTGAAACTTGGATTTCGTATGATGCCAATATTAGGCGTAATGTTTATGCAAAAGCATAAATTGAGCGGGGATAAATTAGAAATCTCATCTCAAAGCACCCATACAACCAAAATGGATTTGGGATCTCGTTTTCAAATGATTCAATCTAAACACAACTTTAGCACATTGAATGACGATTAACACAATATGCATACACCTGTTATTTCCAACACCTTCACTCTTGATAAATATCAAAATTTTAAATTATGTAATGTAAAACTAATTAAAACAAGATCAAGCTCTAATATAACTCCATTTATATATCAACTTAGCAAAAATCTTCATACAACAAAGCTGCAGCGGGAGGTCTTTCGATGACACCAAAACCGAGCCGTCCCGATAGAAAAAGCCCAACTACTGCAAAAGTTGAAACAACAATCATCATGTTAACATAATATTTACAAATCATAACTATATAATTGATATAAATAAATTTGAAATGCAGATCTAGAAGAAATTTTGTTTTTTCAATTTTTTTCCGAAGCTTTCTCGTGCGTGCGCCATTCTTCTTCGGTAGTCGGCTGGTCTTTTTTTTTCAATAATGATTTTACAACACATGATAACCTTTTGAATTGGACTTTAAATCTACATATTTAATTTACTCATTTAAATTGGGCTTTAAACATTAATTGGACTTTAAAATTCAATCCATTCTTTTCTTGTTTTTGTGAGATAATGGTTCTACACATTTAATAAATATCTCTAAATAAATTGGACTTTAAACATACATACCTAAGCCTAAAATATAAAAAATATCTGCTAGGCTTATGCCCAGCTTTGCCCACAATGTTCTCCGTCCCTGCACATATGCCCGCATTATTGAAACAAAACCAGCTTGGGATTAGTTATAATCATGCATGCTCACTTTCTTCTGATGTATGTGTTCTAATTTCAATCCGCCATTGTCCAATATGTTATATGCCCGTGGTTTTGATTACAAGAAGTTTAATCTTATTCATATGCACTTTGTGATGCGATTTAAAAACATAAATCTGTGTGTAGTTTTCAAATTCGACCCACAGTATCACAATGTGCTGCAAGTGAGCCGCTCGGACTTCCACTCGTGCGACGCTACTGCTCCGATCGCCACCTACTCCACCGGAAATGACTCGTTTTTCATACGGAGCTCCGGCCACTACTTCTTCTTCTGCGGATTCCTGGGCCACTGCCAGGCAGGACAGAAAGTCGATATCCGGGTACCCAAGTCTATTGGTCATGTTGGAATTCCAGTTGGAGGCCCAATTCAGCCTCCTCGGGCCTCTACTGATGAGCCGGTGGTACCAAGCCCATCCAGTGGTGAATCTATCATATGTAGCAATAAAATTTGGCTATTGTTGATTTTTCTCATGTGGGATTTGTTTTAATGATCCCCTCGGTGGGATTGTGCTTCATGTTAGGAAGTGAATGTTTTGGACAAAAACTATGGTTGTTGGGTGGTTAGTTGCTGGCTGATTCAGAAAATCTACAATTCTAACTCGGATCTCGAAGTAAAAACACCTATTGCTTAAAAGTTCGTTTCTTAATCGTGCTTAGAAAGACATGGAAATGCACGTAACAAAATTAAGAGAGAATTTGCCTCAAGAAGAAGAGCAATACTCTGAAAGGGCCTATTCGTTATGGCCCAAAGCAGCGCTTCATCGATTAAATTCCTCTTGATTTCCATATATGTTCTCTGTTTAAGTATCGAAGTAAATCAAGAAGACGAAGGAAGTGAGGATAGATGACAAGAAGACCACCCAACCTACCTCAATGAAAGACTTAATCATCAGAAATATCATATACAACTTCGATCATCGTCATACCGTCGTGCTCCATTGTTTCGGATCTATTTTTGCATTCTGGATAACATCGAACGGAAATAAATTAAAGAAAAAACCTAACATGATATAGAAGAGCTCGTCAACATAGCTAGAATGACCTGCGTATGTTCGACAATTTTCAAATCGAAACCATCTCGATTTGTTTCCTAGGAATGCAGGAAAGTCATTCTTGGCTACTTAAAACGTCTGAAACTCTCATCTCTCTTCCTTGGTACGAGGATATATAGATATTTCCCATTTGATTACCTTTTATAGCAAAATTAAGAGCACAATATTGACCCTACCTTGGCCAAAATACCTCATCCATAACTTATGCATGATAAGATTGCAACCCGTGTAGGAATATTTATATTCTTTCGAACTCGAAAAGGGAATCTTTAAAAAGATATCAAAATTTTAAATCTTCTTTTCCATATTCATATTACATTCTCTATTTTACATACGAGTAGTACGTTTTTTTTTTAAATAAAAAAAATTGAATTGTTTTCTGAATTTTCGTTTCAAGCCACTTGTTTTGGGGAGATGGAATGTCAACTATAAATCTCAAGGAACAAAGAACAACTTGAAACTGACATGAGAGGAGGAGGTGAAAGGTCAGAAATTCTCGATTTCTTTTTTTTTTTTCTTTTTTTTTTCTTTTTTTGTTTGAGAATAATTTTTTTTTCATTTGAATCACGAAGGAAAGATTTGAAAAATATCCTTTAAATTCAATGAAGTATTGAAACAAGTTATCCACTTCACTCAATAACGTTTCTAACTTATAATCGTTGTTCATATTAATGTTTAAGTTTTATTATCTCATAAGTATTCAACTTAAAATTATATAAATTAATTTATCCCGTATTTTTATTTTAAATAATACTCGATTAATTAAATTAAATTATTTGACTTGTACACTCATTTTTCTTGACTATTAAATTTAAATAAAAAAAATTCAGTTCATTAAAATAAAATCTTCATTAAAAGGCCCAGATCATATATGAAACCAAGAAGGAGATCATAAATTTCGATAAAGGAGAACAAATTTGGCAAAATTTTGTGATTTATAAAATTTAATTTATAATTAAACAAATCTTTTTGGATCTAAGAATCTACGTAATTTTTTTCTCTTGTGGGTTCAATTAATTATTTTTACACAAAAACTTTTGTGAGACGGTTTCGTGAGTAAATTTGATGAGACGGATATCTTAGTTGAGTCAACCATGAAAAAATATTAATTTTTATGTCAAAAGATTATTTAGTTTTGTAAAAATAGACAGAGTTGACATTTCTCACGGATAAAGATACGTGAGAACATCTCACAAGAACATAATATTTTTTAATGGAGTCTTAATGAGGTAAAAGGCATTTTATGTCAAAGTATTTTGTTCCCTTTTATTTTTTCATCCAAATTTAATCTTTTTTCCAAGTGTTATGGATTGTTACCAAAACCTACCAAAACAGTTACTAAATGTGTGTCCAATTTTGTAAAGAAGAACTATTTATATACATATGGGTTCGCTTGGTGTGTAGGATGTGATAACTGAATTATTGATAATTTGGTTGATAAATGTTTGATAGGATAAGATATTTAATTTGAAAGATATATAATATCATGTGTGGTGTGAATTCAATAAGAGTGATAAGATCATGACAAATTTATTAATGACCAAAATACTCTTTAATATTTTATTTGAAAATATTTCCGTATTATTCTGAACCGAAGATCTAACATAAAGCATGAACATGTTTTTCTGATAATTTTTTTTCAGGTGAGCTCAGAAATTAAAGCTACAACCCTGATTCGAACCCGTACAAGAAAGCAAGATCTACCTGGGAGAAATGAGGATCTACGGTTGTGCACTTTCAATTTCGGATGTACTGTGCGGTGGTCGCTTCTACAAGAAGAAAGAAGGACAATGGAGTGGACCAAACCCACTTGCAATTTTTTAATTGACATTCAGGGCTATTTTGGTCATTTCACTTTCTGAATGTTGGATGATAAATGTTATCCAGCTTTAAAGCATGGATGTATTCTCCAGGAGAAACAGTCAAATTTGTCTAACACGTAGTCAATGCAACTTTAAAAACGCGAGCAAACATAATACTACTAAATAATCCACCCGTAATAACACTCACCAAACTGGGCGATATATTATAAATTTATAATGCTTGATTGACGCTATTAGACCGAATGGATCCGATGTTGTGCACAGCAGAGGATGTAGACTTTTGGTATGATTTATCACTCGAGAAATAGGTTTAAACCTCTGGAGATTCAAATGGAAAAATTATTCTCATCCGAAAATAAAATGAGAATTTTTGCCTTTCACCTCTGTCAGTTTCAAGTCGTGCTTTGTTCCTTGAGATCTAAAATATAATAGTTGACATTCCATCTCCACAATATCAGATTTATTATATCAATCACAATCTTCGAACGATCGAATCTAAATTGGATTTTCCTTTCTTATTTCACACACACAATTCAAAAAATAACAAAA
This sequence comes from Primulina tabacum, assembly GCF_025594145.1. Classification (NCBI taxonomy): domain Eukaryota; kingdom Viridiplantae; phylum Streptophyta; class Magnoliopsida; order Lamiales; family Gesneriaceae; genus Primulina; species Primulina tabacum. Next base: position 1,230,506 of record NC_134551.1, read on the forward strand.
TATACATCGAAGCGAAAATAAATTAATTTGTGGAGTAGAAGGAAATCTAAGATCTTGATTTACAAAAAAAAAAAACACACACACACACACAAACATACACACACAAAAAGATCACTAGGAGGTCAAACGAATATATTCCTTACAAGGGTCGTAATTACAACCTTATCATGCATAAGTTATGGATGAGGTATATATTTTGGCTAAGGTAACTTGGCTATAAATACTTGCCGAATCGAAAACATATATCCTCGTACCATAATATGCACAAGGAAGAGAAACCTTACATGAAAGATGAGAGCTTTAGTTAAGTAGCCAAGAATGACTTGCCTGCATGCCTCACACACAAATTGATATTGTTTCCAAGTCTAAATTCGTTGTAGAAAGCTAGCTAGGCAGTCATTCGGGCTATATTTGCGAGCTCTTCTCTATCATGCGAGGTCTTCTTTTCCATGAGATGTTGATCTCATAAACACAAACTTAGATTCGGAACGATAGAGCACGACCGCGTTAATGGTTCCGAGGATTCGTGATGTTATTACAATGTAAGAGAAATATTCAAATATATTCAAACGTATTTTTTTATGACAAAAACTTGTGTGAAATGGTTTCACAGGTCGTATTTTGTCAGACGGATCTCTTATTTGGGTCATCCATAAAAATGTCACAAACTTAGATTCGGAACGCGTCAATGGTTCGAGGATTCCTGATGTTATTACAATGTAAGAGGTTTCCTAATCTTTATTCTAATCAACATTTATAAATTGAGATGTCCGATATTTGTTGCCATGTAAGATGGCAAAGAGAGAGAAATTCAAATGTTATATAAGATTTTATATTAATTTGGATGAATTTCAAATTTACCCAATAATAAAAACATTTGAAATTCATTCTATTTTTTGTAACTAAAATATAAATAAGTAAGTTATTTAATCTATTATTTCATTATTAGCGATAAAAATATAAGAGTAATAAAATCAGATTTTTTACTTTTCATTTCTCGTAACAGTATAAGGACAAATATTTCTGAAGTTTGAACATTTCTCAATTGGGCCGCGGTTGCAGGGCCTTACACTTTCGCAAGCCCTGAATTTTGTTAAGCTATATTATTTGGTTCCGAAGTTGTTTTTAGTGAAAAGACTATATTCTAAAAATTAGAAAATATGAAAATAAAAAATAAAGCATATCAAATTAGAAATGAACATATAATAGAAAAGTTAATTATATATTTCAAAGAATAACTTTAGTTGAACTTTTGTTAAATCAAATGATTCAGAAATATTTCACAAATATCACAATTACAATAAGAAAGAATGATTAAATTATATCCTAGAGATTAAATCTTGCAAGAGAGCAAAAATGGTTTACATAAGTTAACAATTGGGAATTGAATATCGTACCCACATATATTAATACAATTTATACAACATCCTCCTAATATTTATTTCTATAAATTCACAATAGTTCTTCATTTAATACCTTTGTAATGTTTTGCTTTATTCTAACACTGAACCACAATAAATAAAATTTCCACGCACGAGCAGCAAAAACACTAAATATCTACTCACTGATTCTATATGCGGACTAATTACACTTCTTATCATTAAATGTTTGTCTATATTTGTCAGTTTTATTTAAATTTAACATTCCTTGTCGTCATAAAATGTTGATGAAAGTTAATCATGAGAAGGTGAAATAACAAAATCTCTCCGAGTGTCAAGTCAACAAATGAAAATGAATCTCGTCTTACTTTCCGTGGATATCAATATAAACATTTATATACTATAATGTCTCTATATTTTGTTCTAATCATCAGATATTCTAAGCTTGTCGAGAGATGTCAAACGATATAATATTTCAAATTTATCAGTTTCGCAAATTTACTGTAGTTAATTTGGAAGCTGTAAAAACCAGTCAAAACGCGTATAATTAATTGAATAACAAAAAAGAGTGAAAAAAATTATGAAGGCAAATATTGAGTACAACGCACCACACCGTAATGCTAGAGTACTTCCACTCCCACCATTCTTAAATACTAAAACATGAGAAAATCCATTAAATATTTTTATTGATTAATAAATAAATATTTATTCTATCGTTTATATATATATATAAATATATATAGAGACACTGCACTTAATTTTCCTTCAGCCATACTTCAACATTTCATCACTCATCAGTCTTCGATTTCTTGAACTTACACACTCGCTGTGTGTGTATTTATATGTATTGTGGAAGAAATACTCATTAGTGATTCTTACGCCATTAAAGTTCTTCAGTAGTAAAGCGTGATCTTTCGCTTTTTCACGGATTTGTTCCCCAGAGATCCTCAGTAGCTTTAGCTGTACCTATAGTTCGCTCTGTAATCTACTGATCTTTATCGTGCTAATCTTCGAAAGTTCATCACGTACTTACCCACATTATCGTTGATAAATTCTATACTGCTTCGATTTGCTTTTTAGCTGTGATTTTGTTGGGTTTCTGTGGATTTGTCGGTGTAGCTGTGTATTGATCGTATGGAGTTGAGCAAGGTGACGTTGGAGATTTTTTCTAAGCTTGAGCAGAAGTGGTTGTACCACTGTGAAGGGAAGAAGACGAGGATTTTGAGCATTGACGGCGGCGGAACCACCGCCATCGTTTGCTGTGCTGCGTTGGTCCATCTGGAGGACCAGATCCGAGCGAGAACCGGAGATTGTACTGCCGCAATCGCTGATTTTTTCGATATGGTGGCTGGCACTGGGATCGGTGCTCTCGTTGCCGCAATGCTGGTCGCCAACGATGGCGCTGGCCGTCCTCTTTTCTCTGCCAGAGGCGCCGCTAAGTTTGTTGAGGAGAATGAGGCGGAGCTGTTCAGAGCCGCTGGCGGTGGCATTTTCCGCCGTCGAACGAGGTTTTCTGGGAAGAGCATGGACAAGGTATTGAAAGAGGCATTCAGAAGAGATGATGGCAAGATTGTGACTTTGAAAGACACATGCAAGCCGCTGATTGTTCCATGTTTCGACCTCAACAGCGCGGCGCCGTTCGTTTTCTCTCGAGCAGACGCCACGGAGTCGGCGAGTTTTGACTTCGAGCTGTGGAAAGTCATTCGCGCCACCTCCGCCACTCCCTCGTTTTTCAAGCCGTTCAAGCTCTACTCCGTCGACGGAAAAACCTCCTGCCTCGCCGTGGATGGCGGGCTCGTGATGAACAACCCCACCGCCGCCGCGGTGACTCACGTTTTACACAACAAGAGAGACTTCCCATCAGTGACAGGCGTCGACGATCTCTTGGTCCTCTCCATCGGCAACGGACCATTGACCAGCCCCGCCAAAATGAAGCTCACCCGCGGTGGAGATTGCTCCACCGGCGCAGTCATCGGCATTGCCCTCGACGGCGTCTCCGAAACCATCGATCAAATCCTCGGCCACGCCTTTTGCTGGAATCCCAATGATTACGTCAGAATCCAGGTACGTACTTCAATCGTTACTAAACATACACTCCCTCGACTACCCAACAACATAGTCGAAAAGTACTATTTAAAACGAGAAACGGGTTCTCTTATGACAGGCCAACGGCGTCGGGGAGGCGGTTCTGGCGGAGAGAGGGGTGGAGGCGCTCCCTTTCGGCGGAAAACGGCTGCTGCCGGAGACAAACGGTCAGAGAATCGGCGGGTTGGTGCAGCGGCTAGTGGTGTCAGGAAAGAGTAGCCTGCCGCCGAGCCCGTGCAAGGAGACGGCCGTTAGTCCACTGGTCAATGGCCGTTAGCGCCGTGATTTGCTGATTTGTCTTTGTTGTGTTGTTTTTGTTATCAGGTAAAATGTGAGTTAGAGGTTCTACTGTAGTTAACTATGTCCTTACCGTCCGTAGTTGACTATGTTATATATTTGTATTATTCGTACCTCTCATTAATTTATTTATCGACTTTTCTATATTTGCATTATTGTCCCAATTACCTATACGAGATACGCTTCAAAATCATCACATTCTATACATTGTCTACTCGCTAGATTGTACATTCGGACAACAAATAAATATATAATATCTATAGAAATTGTATCAATAATTAAACTTTGTGCTGAAATTACAAAAATGAAAAGATCTATCAGTTTGCCAACAAGTTTTTCAAAGAGCTCTAAAAACTCTAAATAGTTTTGTATCACTATAGTCAATATTGACATGTTGGGAGCCGTGAAATGTTGTTATGAGTGTGTATATATATATATATTCATGAAATCGAAGTAAAGTTGTTAATAAAGATATGACAAAAATTTATGTAAGACGATCTTACGGATCATATTTTTTTAGACGGATCTCTTATTTGACTTATCAATAAAAAAATATGTTAAGATTATTACTTTTTATTGTGAATATCGATAGAGTTGACACGTCTCACAGATAGAGATTCGTAAGACCGTCTCATTAGATATCTAAGTCATATTTTATTATTTTATATATAGATCTAAAAGATATTTTTGCTCAAACAAAATAAATGCACTGGACCAAAAATAAATGTGATAAATTAATGCCCAACGGAACAGTCCCAAAAAAAAGTGTATTTATTTGCATGAACTAAGAAATGGAATTATATCTAAAAATAAAAAATTCATGTACGTACCCACAACTCTCTTTAACAAAATTTGCTAGGAAACACCTTATAATAAAATTTTCTTATTTTTTTACTTCCCTTCTAAGCAAAATTTCACACAACTATGCTCTTGCTTTGGAAGACACATTTAATAACTTCTCTTAATACATATAAATATGATTTTTATATACAGAGAGAATATAATATACAATATTTAAGATCGACCAGATAAGCGTTCATATCACGTACAATTGATTAATCTTCGAATTTCATATAACATCTAGTTCAGATATCACTGACTTGATCTTATACTACATATGCATCTCGCAAAGAATCATAGCAGCGTCATGATATTGGACGCGTCATGCATTACTAGTCGATAACGTCTTTGTAAAAACGATCCAAATGTATGAAACATATATTAATTTTCAACCGATGACTTTTTTTTCTTATATATCTAAAATACTTTTTAATCCTTCCCTTCTAAATTTGTAGATCCTTGCTCTATCGATGAAATTTATTTTACTCTATTTGGTAAGTTGTTTTTAATCACGATGTAGATAGTGTAGGGGTAAGTACAGATTGTTGCATTATGTGTTGTACCTTTTTTAAAAAAAAATTGACAGGACCACTGATTGTTCCTAGTATTAAATATAGAGACCCATATAGGTTGTTAATTGGTAGTGTCCTTACAATACAATATTTTTAGGACATTGATTAACAAATAATTAGGTAGGATATTCAATTTAATTTAATTTACTATACGCTAATGTTACAAAAACAATTTATCTCACAGCTAAATTTACTTGTTATTCCCTTGATTGATTGACAAAATGGGCATATTGTGCATGCTGGATTTAGGGAAGGACTATGAGGATTAATGATTTCATCTATGAGTAGATTTTTTGTGAGACGGTCTCACGAATTTTTATCTGTTAGACGGATCAACTCTACTGATATTCACAATAAAATGTATTACTCTTAGCATAAAAAGTAATATTTTTCATGAATGACCCAAATAAGAGATCCGTCTCACAAAATACGATCCGTGAGACCGTCTCACACAAGTTTTTGTTTTCATCTACATAACAAATGCGCTATCGGTCGTTGTATATGGGTATTGAATCGACATGGTCTACTGCTTTAACATTAATTTTAAAAAATGACAAAGTACATAATATCGTATGTAGAAATCATGACCGTTTTAACAAATGAATGTTATTGTAAATAAACGTGGAAGAAATGTCATAAATATATCTAAATCTTTTCTGGATCTACGTTCAATTAGCAATGTTAACCAAAATACTCAAACTTGATCGATGTCTCAGATGAACTTTATGTAAAACTGATATTTTATTTGAGAACTTTTAATTTAAGGTTTGATGTATATGAATAGATATCGTCGAATTGTTTGATCAATCAATTTAGATAAATGTCATTTTGATCAACATAAATTTAAAATGAAAAAATCATTTTCGACAATAGATATTGTTTACCAACAGTAAAGTGTGTAGTTTTAATTTTATCGTTATGAGGTCAAATCAGTTGACATATAATTAAAAAAAAAAACAAAAAACCTTCTGCTCTCTGAATTTTAAAACTCGCCTGAACCCGACAAGATTGTGACTTCCCCTAATCCATCAATCCCTCACTGTGCCTTGGGGGCCATTCGAAATTAAATTAAATTAACAAATCATAATAATTAGAGCATGTGTCTTATAAAATGATCTCACGAATATTAATATGTGAGACGGATTAATCCTATCGATATTCACAATAAAAAGTAATATTCTTAACATAAAAAGTAATATTTTTTTATGAATGACCCAAATAAAATATTCATCTAACAAAAACTATCCGTGAGACGACCGTCTCACACAAATTTTTGCCTAATAATTATATTCATGTATCATGTTCGCTTGTACTTCTCTTATAACTATATTTGTTGCGCAAAAATGTTTATTACGTTCATTTCTATATCTAGCCTTGTTATTTTGAATTAAGTCTCGATATTATTATTTACATATAAGTTTTTATATTATATTAAATCGCACATTAAACAAGAATAAAATGAGAATTTTATGTGTAAAACTTGCTTTTTCACTATTTTTTTTTAATATATATACATATACAAACAAGTGTGAATGTATGAGACATGTGAAGTATGAAAAAAATTCATTCAATCCCACAATAATTAGTTATCATCAACATACAAGTTTTAATTACAAAATGTTAATAAATATGGTTCTTTGTCCTTTCTTTTTGTAGCATTTTGGATGTCTCTTACCGAAAGGCGAAAACCAATTTTCTCTAATCACTTATGAATCATCATTACTTAAGCCTTGTTAAAAGTGAAAGCTAAAAGTGCTTACAGTGATCATGTCAAAGTAAATTTTAAATAAAGCAAAGATTCAATCATAGCAAAACTTCAATTGCTTCCAAGTAAACCATTTCATTTCTCAATGTGCGAGCCGTACAGGTCTCTGAGACGGTCTCACGAATCTTTATCTGTGATACGGGTCAACCCTACCGATATTCACAATAAAAAATAATACTTTTAGTATAAAAAGTAATACTTTTTCATTGATGACCCAAATAAGAGACATGTCTCAAAAATACGACATGTGAGACCGTATGACACAAGTTTTTGTCATATTTAAAATATTTAAGTTATATCATTATTATTAACTATAATTTTGTTTGATCTTGTGAATTATATTAGAGTTTGATTCTCATTAATTATAAATTGGTAAAATTATTGGGAAGAGTTTTCGTGGAGCTAACAATTGATGCTGCTACTAGACCGACGAAAAATGGGGTTTGGACTATTTTAAATTTTTTATTTGTTCCATTATATTAAATTATAATTTTTGGTTAGCCACAAACCCTCTATCCTAATTATAATATTATTTTTTGTTTTTAAAAAATAATATAGGTAGAAGCCTTTTCTTTTGGTGGGTTTCTTCTGCTACAAAAAGCTTTCTTTGTTTATTCCTACGATAGAAAAATTGAATCGATCAAAATTGACACTCGGAATATTTCAAAATTTTGGTTAAATTGTCTAGAGATTTACTCATAATCTTTTGTAATCTTGACTAGCAAACCCACAGACGAGTAAAAAGACATCTTGAGATCACCACCAATTTTGCTTTATATATATATATATATATATATATATATATATATATATATATATATATATATATTACGCCATAACTTAAAATATCACGTGGATTATAGTGTAAGACAAAAATTTGTGTGAAACGATCTCACAGGTCGTATTTTGTGAGACGGATTTCTTATTTGGGTCATCCATAAAACGTATTACTTTTTATGCTAAGAGTATTACTTTTTATTATGAATATCGGTAGGGTTGACTCATCTCACGTATAAAGATTCGTGAGATCGTCTCACAAGAGACCTATTCATAATTTAATAATATGGAAATAAAAAGGTGTTAGCTTGATTAAGACCCAAGTTTTTTTTTCAATAATATGTTCCATTCCTACCATAAAAAACACTAAATTGAGATGCCTTTTCTACATTGATAATTTTGATTATGATAATTAATTACTTTGCGTAAACCTTTTGCCATTGCTATAATAATAAACAATTTAGGAATCTTGAATGTACTAATATAAATTGCCCTAACCACTAACATATGATTTTAAAAAGAAAACATTTAAAGTAGCTTAATAAATGCGTGTGTACGTAACATGTAAGCATAAAATTTTTTGTATTCTTGTTTGTTTTTAGTGAACTTAAATATTAATTAAAAAAATTAATACAAAGTATGTAATTACTCATTAATAACTCAAAATCATAGAAATTAAGTTATATATACATTTTTATGTTTGATCTATTGGAAAAAAATCGTGTTGAAATACAATTAATAAAGCTAATTTAAACTAAGAGTAAGCTTTGTAAGACATATATCTTATTTAGGTCATTCATGAAAAAGTATTAATTTTTATGCTAAGAGTAATACTTTTTATTGTGAATATCGGTAGGATTGATCTATCTCACAAATAAAGATTCATTGAGACCATCTCAAAAGAAATCTACTCTATTTCACAGGATCAAATTAACCCTGCCTATGCTCATTTTGAGGCGAAATATCGCCAGGCGTAAGGCTCGCATCACAAGTAGAAATAAATCATATAATTTTTTGTGGAAAAATATTTTATTGAAACGATAAATTATTTTAATTTAGAAAGATAAATTTCTTATTTTTCTTATCAAAATTGCATGCGATTTTTTTTATATATATAAACGAAATATAGTAATATAAAAAGTAACGTGCAGGTTTCAATTTAGTAACGAGATGCAATGCACGCGGTGGAGTGCATAACGTGCGTGGCTTGAAACATTTGTGTCCCCTACCACTTTTTGTATGTATATAAAAAAAATTAGAAAAATATTTTTAAAAATAAATAAATTTTAATCCTCCAATAATGTGACGAGACAAACATTTTGTGGATTTTTTTAATGATTTCCAGACTTTTGTGTATGCGCTTTTTAATCTATTTAAGATGAACAAAGATTTATGCGGCGACATTTGGTTATATCGAATAATTAATTTAGAGTATGTCTCTCGTGATACGGTCTCACGAATCTTTATCTGTGAGACGGGTCTACCCTACAGATATTCACAATAAAAAATAATACTCTTAGCATAAAAAAGTAATATTTTTCACGGAGTGACCCAAATAAGAGATCTGTCTCACAAAATACGACATGTGAGACCGTCTCACACAAATTTTTGCTGTTAATTTAACAGAAGACGTTATCCTGACGCATACTAAAAGCTTAAATAAATAATCGACACATTTTTGTCGTCGAACCATAAATTCGTGAACAACCGACCCAGTATGGTGATATTTTCCGTTTTTTATTTGGATCGAATTCATTACGAAACCATGCTATATTTATTTACCCTAAGAAAAGTAAACAAAATCACTTATATTGGACAGAGAATACATTAATATAACGACCAATCGATGCACAAGCATTTAATACGAAGGAGAGAGGGATAAAATAACTATAAGGAATCTGGATTTAATTAAATTACACCATAAATTAGCTAATTACAAATTCTATTAATCTATTTTTTTTAATTTAAATTTTAAAAAAAAGTAAATGAACGGCTACGTCTGGCAGTAGATGTCCAACAAGATGGACTTTTGCGTATGATACTCCAATAAGTGAATGGTCAGCGTCTCGGACATTGGGGATTCAGACCATTGAAATGTCGCCGACTGTCTTCCACAACTGAGACTCAAATTCTCGAGGAAATACGAAGCTCTGGTAAATTTCTAGAGACTATTGTATCTACTAAACATTTATTGTGAGTTCCATAAATAAGACATCTCAAAACTAGATCTAAAATGGAACAAACGTGAGTGTGAGGGATGGCCAATTGTTCTTTTGTTGCTCAAGAAATAAAGAGTTGACCAACCCCATCCAGGTACAAAACTGAGCCAGATTCACACTTTCTGGACTATTATTGGATGTTATATGGATACTAATTTTCTAAATTAAACTATTTTTTCACATGTAATATTTTAAATAAGATATCATTTTTAATCACTTTTATCCAAAATTTTAATGACTTATCCATCGTTCTACTTCTTCTATTAACCTATCCATCTAAGATTTGTCTGATTTGGGATCATGTTTGGTCTCCTTTTAATTTTATCAAATCATGTTAGAAATCTCTCCTGAATCTTATTCTCTGTACTTGGCTACATCTAAATAGCTTATAATTATTCATTCATAATTATGGCAATGCGAATTTTGCCACACATCCATCTTAATAAACGCATCTCTACGGTCATCTCATGCATATGTAGTCCTGTAGTTGTCCAGTACTTCGAGTCATAAATCATAGCTGGTCGAACATTAGTCATGTAACATTTTCTTTTCGATCTCACACGCATCTTCTATCACATAAGTCTCTCAATATCATTCACCATTTCATCAACTCCGTTATAATCATATGGTTTATATCATATATAATGTCATCAATATTTTATAAAATAGATCTTAAATAACGAAAAACTTCACACTATGAGACTTCTCATCCATAATCTCCAGCTTCTTATAGAAAGTGTTTATTATCCCAGTATCACTAGCTAAGGCAAGATCTAGAATAGAAACTCATGTGTTATTTTGAACCATAAAGCCTTGACCTCTATAGACCATCTCATACCCAACTATATCCTTATCTACATTGCCATTTAAATATTTGCCTAAGAATATCTTTTCTTCACGGGGATTCTGCTAACTATATCTCTTAGAGAGTCCCAAAAATCTTTCTTAGTCTCATAATTTAATCCCACTTGTGGTACATACGCACTAATGATATGAACGATATTCAGTTCTAAGGCTAAAATTATACTCTCAATCCTATCTCCAAATCTCATAACCGCAACTACATTCCTAAAAGCTCTATCCAGCACTATCCCCCCTCAATTTTTAGTTTTATCTGTTCTTGAATAGAAAAGTCTGAAACATTCTCCTAATTCTTTAGCCTTGTTTTCCTCCCAATTTGTCTCTTGAAAACAAGTTATGTTTATTTGTCTGTTAATGTTCATACATTCCAAGAGGACAATCTAATCTTCCTAATCCTGGTCTAAATTAGCTTCTTTGCTCGTACGTCTTCGTTCAGTAATGTGCGAGAACTCTTGTCTATTTACCATCGCAACCGAGCGACACTGCAACGCGCGAAGCTCATTTGACACTACACTTGAGCATAGGTGAAACTCATCCCTTAAAGCGGGGGACTACCTAATGTTCCACATTAATATGTTTGAAATCCATGTGAAGAGGTGTAACATAATAGTTGGTAAGCTGTCACAGACCTGACACTAACAAAGATAATTTTTTTTTACGGTGCTATGCTATCACCAACTTAACACCAAACACTCCTCTTTTATTCGGGCTTGTGAGGGCCTTCTCAACATGTTCTTGGATACGTATATAAATAAATCATAGTGGGAAAATAGAGTTAAAAAAAATACTAAACTATGTGTTAATTGGTCACACGCCGCAAACCAATGCCAAAGAAGATATTAAATTTTGTGGCATCAGACAACATATTTATGCACCCTTTCTCACCCGTTTCGCCTTGTTTCCAGATCGTGCACACGTGCAACTCTCTCCCACTAATCAACTGCCAAATAGTAATTAATTAAATAAACTTCAATTACATACTTATTTTAGAGGCAAGTACTGTGGTTGATGTTTTTAAGTGACTTCACATGTTTACATTTAGTTCTCCACATCTTTTTTCTTTTAAAAATGTTTTCATAATCATATATGACTCTAGTCTTCTTTTAAAAATGTTTTCATAATCATATATGACTCTAGTCGTGTATATACAGTGACGGAGCCACGTTATATGACAAAGTCCGGATGACTCAATTTTTTTAAAAAAAATTATATGTAAAATTTGGATTAATTTGATATTAACCCGGGTAGATCGATTTTAAATTATTAAAATATTATAGAATTAAAAATTTTAGTTCAAGTAGAGTCATATTCCTGGCTCCGCCACTGTGTATATATAATATTAAACTTTCTCCAATGGAATTAAGTTTTTTCTTACAACGTGTCACATTACACGGTACAAAAGAGAAAAGAGACGGACAAGAATAAACTAACTAGAATTTTGATATTCATGACTTCGTAAAATAATATACAATGAAAACTAAGTTTTAAATATCAAGGGTTATAAGTTATTTATAAAAAAAACTATTTTATTCTTATTAAATAACGTGAAAAAAACAATTAAATTACTCTCATATATAAAATTAATTTTCCAATAAAATGCAATATCTCTAAAAAATTTCAATGATATTGATCGTGTCATATCATTTACTACTCATTTAAATAATTTTGTGCTTTCGTGTTGTCGACTAGATGATATAGTACTTGTTTAGGACAATATATTATGATAAGATCCTGTCCCCCATGGACTACATGCCGCACCGTATCTGAATTTTCAAAAATACCTGCGAGTTCCCATGCGTCTTGTATACATATATATGTGATATTTTGTGTTAAATTTTTTATTTTTAGTTTAATGTTTTTTTAAAATAAATTTTTATATTAGGAATGATATAATTATTTTAAACAGAAAAAATTGGATAACAATTAAAGAAATATTTTATTAAAAGTGAATATGATAGTGATAATTATATTCAAATTTATTTTTTATTAATAATTTTTATTAAATAAAAATAGAATACTTTTATAAATTTAAATGAAATTAATCACTCTAAATATCTTAAATTCAAATATATTGCATTAATCAAATAGAAACAGTAATATACATTATTACATTTACTTAATGACCACTTATTTTCAAAGAATATTTCTTATTTTTAGAATATATATAATTATTTCACGAATAAACAAATCATGCACGACATCCCACGTCATATCAATATATTTATTTGTACGTATACATAGCTGTGATCTTGATATTGCCAGCTTTTTGGATACCAAATATCTCTATACTAAATCCCGTGTGCCCATGAAATAAATGAATCTAGACAACACGCATAGAGGTACATACATACACACACACATATATATATAAGTAAGAATTTTGTAAAACGATTTCATTGATATTTATTAATGAGATAGTCAATTTTGTTCATATTTATAATAAAAATAATATTTGTGATATAAAAGTAATAAAATTTTATGGGTGACCCAAATAGAATATCGTTTCACAATATTGAAAGAATGATACACGAAAGTTTTGTGTGTGTGTGTATATAGTAGGTTTCTTGTGAGACGGTCTCACGAATCTTTATCTGTGAGACGGATAAAGCTTACCGATATTCGCAATAAAAAGTAATACTCTTAACATAAAAAGACGGATCACTTATTAGGTCATACATGAAAAAAGTATTAGTTTTTATGTTAAGAATATTACTTTTTATTGTGAATATCGGTATCGTTGACCCGTCTCACAGATAAAATTCGTGAGACTGTTTCACAAGAGACCTACTATATATATATATATATATATATATATTCACATAACGAAAATAAAAAAGTATCATAAAATTAAATCAAGAGGGAATAAAATGAAAATCGCATGAATGAAGTAATCTTTTAACTAATATTTTTTTTATACAATTCGATTTTTTTTTTTAAAAAAAATGTTAGAATTGGAAGACGGTGATGGACACAATTAATAAATTTTGAAAAAAGGCTTCCAATAATTTTTTCAATTTTTTTTAATTCTAGAGAAATTTCCTTGTTTTTTGATTTGATGTATCATACAGACAAAACACAAACTCTTTTAGGGATATTTTGGAATCTAATCTCCAAATAATAATTTCCAAACTTTACGAACATTGTCGAGATAAAAAGGTAAAAATTGTTTTCGCCAATATATTTTGAACGGAAATAATTAATTTTAAGTCCCAATTAATTAGATTGATTACTACGTTGATTTTTATTTCTTCATTGTACGGATAAAATTTATTTCTTGTGCTCGATTCATTAAAATTTTGCGTCTCACATACGTACGTGTGGAATCTCTGTCAACGTGACCTACCATGCCCAATCTATCGTATCGTACCAGCATGGAAAGTATTAAATTGAAAAATAAAAACAAAAATACGGATTAATTAATTCGTTCATTTTTTTTAGAGCACAAATATCATAATATTTCATACTACAAAGATATAATGTAATTGTTCATATTGCTGACGAGACTTGAGTGTGGATTTGAAACTTGCTTATCTCGAACAAAAAAATACAAAAAAACAACTAAATCTACCTAAATTAATTAAGAAAACTACCCGCCATCAACGAGATTCAAACCTGAAACCAACAAGTCTCAGAACATCAACCTTAACAACCATAGGGCCAAGGTAGATAACTCATATATTAGTAAAAAATATATAATTCTTAAAAAAAAATATTAAATTTGATTAATAAGAATAAAGGTGATATCTGGTTGATGAGATTATACAAGGTACATTTCTCTAATTGCTGTGAATGCACATAGCACGGAATTGCCCAGCTATGTATAAAGTCCCACTCTTAATGGCCATTTAATAATTTATCTCAATGATTGCGAGTGCTCACTCTTATTAATGGCGGATGGTTTCCCAATTTTATTACAATTAGTTTACAAATTATAATTTTACCATAATAAATCTATATTGTTATGTTAAGTATGAAGGTTTTAGAATAACTATTTTTGAGGACACCAAAATACTTAATTTCATAATTACCTTTCTTATTTTACTAAAAACCTTTTCAAGTCACTCCATATTTTAAATATAAAAAAATCAAAACAAAACTTACCTTTTAAATCGAAAAACTTTTCTAAATCGAAAATAACTTCGTGTTAATTATTTAGTATGATTTAATCAAATTAAAAATAATAATAGCACATGTTGCATGTGCATCTTTTACTAGTATTTATTATAATTCTTGTATTCATATCAAATATGTGAAAGTCCCGTCCATCCATGTTAGCTGGAAAATTTAAACCAAAAAAGGGGAGAAGATATAAACCGTCAAGCTTCAATCGGGAGTGGTTGCAAGGATAGTACTAGTTTAGCAGGCTGTTGTAAACTCGTCACGGTTTAAAAACATTTAAAACTTAGAATTGGATTTCAATGCACATTTATAAAAAAATCAAGACTTGATTGTTTGATCAATTTTATTTATATGAGTTTATATGTGAATAATTATGCGTTGTGTGTTGTCTCTTAAGTTAAACACAAAATAAAATGATCAATTAAGGTTTTTGGTTGTTAAGCTTTAACCTAACTAATAGGTTGTGGGTCTTAATGTGCAGAAGCATAAGTGTAATTTCTATTTTTATGATAGGTTAAAACATAAATATCAAAATATATTGATAAACATTATCTATCTATATGGTTCATGGTTCCCAGATCACGTTCTATCACGTTCCCTATTTTCTTCTCATTAAGAAAATAGTTTAGAAGAAAAAATTAATGGATTCACTCAAGAAAAGAGCGTATAGATCTGAAAATCAAGACACGTTATAAAGAAGTCAGAATTAAAACTTCAGGTACATTTCTGCTTAAATTTTTTCAGTCGAATTCTTAATAATTTAGTATGTTGAATTCTATGATTTATGAGTTTTCTCCAATATCGATATTATTCCCTTTCGTATAAATGGTAGAGAATGTTGTTCTTGTGAAGGAGTGAGTTTGTAAGTTTAAAGTGCACATGAATTATGCTATGGAATTCCCTTCTTGCTTAAATCGCTGCTTTTCCCAATAGTTTTTCGAAGACAATAGCATGATTAAAAAAACAACCAAAAAAAAAAAAAACCAACTATTTTAGCGCTCGTACCTTAAAAATTCCTTCGATACCTAGGTAAAAAATCGAGAACAACAGATAATATAATATATGCTAAATATACCATGATTTATTTCAATAAATAAATTAGTGTACGTATAGGATGGATCGCATAAAATTCAATACATACATACATATAAATATATTTAATACAATATTGATTAATGTATTATATCAAGGGTGAAATGAGGGGGTTGGAAATTAATATTACACATTTGTGGTGACTCTTGACCCCCCGACAACTCTACGTTTGTGTAAAGGATCTCTTTTTTAAAAATCGCTGCGATATATTGATTGCATGTATCGATGTTAGAAACGTACACGGACTGTTTGTTACTATATATTTAGTACCTACCTTTAAGATAATTAATATATATATATATATATATATATACATACATTAACAAACGACGCACATATGATGTATTTGAAAAATAACGACTATTATGCATGTGAATCATGATCATCTTATCCAATAAATTCGATAACATGATTCAATGTAGAAAATAAATAAATATTTAATTTTTTGTTATTTGATTCTGCCCATATAATTGCAAATCCGAAAAAGGAAATGTAAAGGGTTGTAATTAATTAACACGAGTCAATTTTGTAACACGATCTTATTAGTCAATTTTGTTATACATATATCTTATTTGGGTCGTCCATGAAAAAATATTATTTTTATGTCAAAATTATCACTTATTATTATAAATATGGACATGATTAACACGTATCATAGATAAAGATCAGTGAGACTATCTCACAAGATACTTATTTTATATATATATATATATATATATATATAAAGATATAAAGTGAAGCATGATTAACAAAACTATAATTTTATTACGAGAAATATTACTTACACTTAAAAATGGCAAAAACTTGTGTGAGAGTGTCACATGTTTTATTTTCCGAGACAGATATCTTATTTAGATCATTTACGAAAAATTATTACTTTTTATGCTAAAAATATTACTTTTTACTGTGAATATCGATTGGGTTAACTCGTCTCACAGATAAAGATTCGTGAGACCGTCTCACAAGAGACCTACTCCTTGAAATTTTGTTAAACAAAATATAAAGTGAATTATGGTTAACAAAAACTGAAATATAGATTATGTTAGTCTTTTATATCTAAAAATTTATAGTTTTTAAATTATATTTAAGCTTCTTCTTTATGGGAAAATCTTGCTTCCCCCGCTGTATCCAAAGAGGGGCCCCTACCAAGGTTTGATCGACTAAACATAAAAAAAAAATTAAAGGGTAATTTAAAAATAATAATTTTCATCGTGATTGGATTTTTAATAATTTAAATAGTTAAATTAGTTTTTTAAATATTGATTTGGCTTCTCTTTTCATTTTTAATTAATTTCACTAAAATGTTAATATGAATAAAATATATCAGTAATATCCGATATCTACATTACAATGATAAAAAAAACTAAAAATAAAATCTGATTTTGACCAATGATTATCAAAATTCAATCTAGACCAATTTACCAAACCAATTTCCCATTCTTTTTTTCTGAAGCAATTTTCTAATTGGAAAAAAATATATTCTTCTGTCTATAATATTTTGTTACTATTTTAAAATTACACGATGCATGAAAAGAAATATTTGATTTATTCAGTGTTGTTTACCGACACCCGAGGGAGCCCCCATCATATATTATTGTACTTGCACCAATTGAAAAATGTGGTTGCTCCACCGTGCGAGGGGCGGTGGTAGGGGCTACAAATAATGCAGATAAACCGGTTGCTGACTCCAAAGGCCGTATTAGGGAATTATATTACAACGAAACTTCGTGCTTCACCGACACTTCTTTTGGCCCTAGAATTATATATAATACGTAGTACCGAACGTTTTCTTGTTTAATAAAAGTTATTGTTGGGTATAATAATCTATATGCTGGAAGAACGATTGAACCGTATTGTTTGAGTTGCTGTGCTGTTTAAAATATTTCAGTTGCATCGTTACCACCGACTATAGTTTTTGATAAAATGACAAACATTCAATCTTAAAATTGTATATGAGACAAAATCACAAGTTTGATTTTCATTGACTGCAAGGAGTGCGATTATTGATAGTGAGAATGTTGAGTGCAATAAAATCGATCGAACCGGGGTGCTTGAGCTGCTGTGCACTTTAAAAAATTTGAGTTGCACCGTTACCATCAGATATAGTTTTTAGTAAAGTTGCAAATCTTTTAAGCCGTATAACAGTTCAAACACCACGTTTCGATTGTATAACTCAACAGACGCAATTATTGCACTCAACATAATATATTGCATACATTGTATTTTTGTTTTGTTTTTTAAAATTCCAAATTTCAATTGTGGATACATTTTTTATAAAGTATTTTCTGATCGTAGTTTTCTGTCTTTTATTCCTAAAATTAATTTCTAGTGTATTCGTTTAGTAATTATATGTCTATGTAATATTATTTTTCTTTTTCATTTTTTTTTGGTGGGGGTGGGGGATTATTTTATGTATTACATTGATGAAATATATTCTATGAATCACTAGTCAAATCTAGGTAATAGTTAGAAGGTAAAAACTTGTGTATGATGGTCTCATGAGTCGTATTTTGTTATACATATATCTTATTAGGGTCATCTATTAAAAAAATTACTTTTTATACTAAGAGTATTACTTTTTATCGTGAATATTGGTAAAGTTGACCCATCTCACAGATAAAGATTCGTGAGACCATCTCAAAAAACCTGCGCCGGTCAGAATTCGACAATTTTGGAAAACTTTTTGATTAAAATATGATCATATCTTTTCTTTCGTTTTATAAACATATATTTAAAATTACCTTCGGGTGACGATTAAATAATCTGTATTCAGCCCATTGAGAGCCCACTACATACAACCTTTGTACGCTAAGCCCGTTAAATAGATTGGGCCTACAGTGGTGAAAAAAGAAGAAGCAATAATGTCTCTGTAGGCTTTTGAACTTATATGATACCTGTAGGGTTATCAGTCATCCCATTTTATTTCAAATTTGGTTTATCATGTTTGGGCAGTCATAAATCAGTCAGTCAAATAATATAGGCACCTTTTATCAGCATGATGGCCTATAAATATAATGAACACAATAGCAAACATATTTCAACCTATGGTATATCGAAACTTCACTTACGGATATATTACACAGTACGACGGGAACACCCGACGCCCGAGACGCTCCTCTTAATGCCCAGGGTGTTGCCAGGCATAGTAAGAACCAAGTCGAAAATAGTGCAATGTCCGGTACCTAACAAGTCGCCGGGCATATCAAGAATCGATCGAGTCAAAAATAATGTTTGGTTGGCAGTGATGAGGGTTGATGTATTTTAAACAAATAAATGCATATCAAGACTTTTGAGGGGTCTATAATGTTTGGATCATAAGATATATATGGAGTTCAGATTTTTGGAAGAACTTTACCCAAATTGTAACACCTCATCTAAAACAAAATAACATGACAGAACCTATCAAACAATCTATTACCCATACAACAACAAAGAATGGACACCGGACACCATACAGAAACTTACATATATGATCACAACACTTGACCTCTTAGGATATAAGAAGTAGTAGTTTCGCATTTGATTTGCTTTCTTGATATCATCAATTGTATAGAGATAATCCAACCTCGGGCAAATCTTCATCTAGCAATCGATCGAGAATGAGAGGAGTCGTCTTTATTTCCCCAGCTATCTTTCACCCCACATGCTTGGATCGGGCGTTCAATGACTCCCACTCCCCCCACTTCTATTTTCAAAACCGAACAGTACTTCCCGAACGTTTGTACGCTAACATATAGTCGGAAGTCCACAGCAAATAAGAACCTTCTTTCTAACTTGTTCATTTCAGTCGTGCTCACGCCTCCCACACGAGCATAGTATGCATTATTGAAGAATCTGAAAGTTGATTAGAATATGTCATGTTACAAATTTAAACAAGTGCTTACATAGTTTTAGTGCACCCCTCCAGTGCACTTGATCCAAACACAAACTCGTAGATTCAATCATGAATGCATAAAATAATAACTCATAACATAAAATCATAGGAACGACTGTTTGCCGATATCAATAATTGGCAGTGATGATGCATACAAATAGATTTTTTAACATGAAAAAACGAAGCCGCATGAAAATATTTGCTTTTTAATAACTTACGCGTCATCCATAAATTTTGCCGCCACCATTACACTGGTTATTAAAAGTCGGTGGATATTGAGGGAAGTTATGCGTGAATTCGTCCGTTGAATAAATCTATCCACATATATATGAGCAATAACAAAGCAGGAAGGACTGCAGCACGAGTACTTAAAAATCCGATCGATATATTGTTGAATGCTTAGAGAAGGGGCTCTTAGACCGTGAAAGATGGTTATAGCATCTTTAACCTGTGTGGTTTCAAGTATTCTTTCATTTTTCTGGATGGATCTCTCCAAGAACATTGAAAGAAGTGATAAAACTCGGGGATTTCCTCTATTATCCTTGTTCGAAGTCCTTAAGCCCTAATATTGCATCATCATTTGAGAAAACAGGCTCTGTTTCAAAAGCCAAAGTTCCCATCATTTCCTGGAACTAGTTCGTGTACGTGCTGAAGAAAAGAGAAACCAATCAGCGTATGACAGCATCAGATTTGCAAAATTAATGAACAGTCTCACAGATAGATTAGATAACCAAATCGAATCAAAAAATTAATAAGGGACATGGGTTGAATACAATTTTAGATCTGCAGGGAAATAACTTAAGTGGAAAGAATAGAATGGTTATTCGGCTCAGTGAATGACCATATTGAATAAATTCTTATTTAATAATTACGAAACAAGTCAAACTCCAGAAGATAGGAAGTGATTAAAAGATGAAAAATTTTAATTACGCCCTGCATCGACACTGCTATAGCCTATATGATGTAGTAATTCATGAACGAAGTTAAAAATCTAATTCCTGGGTCAAGAATGATTTGTGCCATATGCATATCATGAACAAAATCGAGATTTGATAACAGCCCTATGCAATAATTTTGAGGTTACTAAGCTCCAGAAATTGAATAATTGTAGACACGGTTTGGGCCAAACCACGAGTGGTAACACAATCAACACCGCATTTGAGGGATAAAAGCTCTGCCCGAAAGATATCAGCTGCTGCTAATTGTTCCATCAATAGCTTAGCTTACATTGGCCAGAGTTAATTCAGATAGAGGAACGACCATGGCCCTTGCCTGACTTGTACTTTTTCATGAAAATGTAAGTTATGTGTCACGAAACACACCAAGTCGCTTTCTACTCCTAAAAGTTCATAGGTCCGACATTATGTTACTCCTTAAATCAACTGATAGCCATAGGCGTAATCGAGCTCTAAATCTCACAGATTTTCACATTGAAAAGAAAAATTTGCATGAACAAGAAACTAACATAAGTACGAAAAGATGCATATTAGTAGATCCAACACACACTAAGAAGCTTTTCCCGTACAACTAACTTACAAGGCCACAAATAATCATTTCACATAAAATTAGTGAAAGAAACAATGAAGCACAAATAAAAGCACAATCTTTTCTCATCTCAATCCTCTTTACCAAACAAGAAAGGGCCTCCAAGAAAACAGAAGTCTATTAAAAGCTTCAGGCAAAATCGCCCATTTCTCTAGACCTACAAAGAGGCCTAGAGAATCAGTAAACACAAAACTAAAGGGAAAAGAAAACAGTAAAGAACAAACAAAAGAACAATCTTTTCTCATCTCCTTCCTCTTTTACACGACAAGAAAATGCCTCCGAAAAACCAGAAATTTAATTAAAAACTTTAGACAAAATTTCCCAATTCAAGTAGACCTACAAAAATCAGCAAAATCCACTTTTCCTCCATGAAAATAAGAAACCCAACTCAACCAAATAACCCAGTAAGAGAAAAAAACAAAATGATTTCCAAAAAGATTGAAGAAAATGCAGGACAGCTCACACGAACCTCTTACAAGATCTACAACTTCAATCTTCGATTTCGGTATTCAACATCAGAAAATTTTCCTGACGCAGATTCTCAATGTTCATGAATGATTTACACCTTAAAGCATCCACCTTTGTACCACTTTATCCACTGGTCTGGAAGGTAGATTCGTTCAATGAACAAGTAATAAATTGCGTCTAGCTGTGTGTATACATTTTTGTGGAAGAGATCCAGCTTTATTTAAGTATAAAACACTTCACATGGAAGCTCTAAGACACAGAATAATAAAAAAAAATATATAAAGAATAAACTACATGAGAGGAAAAGAATTATGGGTGATTTTGTCGGCGGTCTAATTAGTTCAATTGCGGTGCGGCGTGGCCGTGGGTCCCGGATGTATTTTCTTCACGTTAAAAAATATAGTTTTTCTCTTTTGTTTTCTTTTGTTTGTGACATAGAATTAAAAAAAAATGAGATTATCTATATTCGAGTTATTACTTGTCGATATATCTAATGAATTGATTAGATAATAAAGACATCGACTAAACTTTAATTTTGCTATGTTCATCACAATATTTATCATTATTATTACTGGTAACTAACTACTACACGTGATGTCTGTGTAGTATAATACATGAATATTGTTGTTTTTAGAAAATAAACGAATGAATAAGATTAAAGTTTTTAGTGTTAGCATATAAAAAAAATGAGAATTAAAGAAATAAAGATTATATAGAATGGAAGTCGAGAAATTTTGATATTAGTGGGAAGTTACAATCATTAGTGGAGTAAAATTTGAAAGAAGTTATTTTTTTGACATTTTTGTCCATGAATTGTTACTTAGCAATAAATATTTTCAAAATTCTATAAAGAATTCGATATTGGTGTAACAAAGTCAGACCAAAACAGTTTCTATAAAATACTAAAACATTGTAATATAATATAATAAAGATATAAAAATAGGCTGGTTTGTTAAAACTAGCAACTCAACTTTCTTCTAGGTTTTTGACATCAAACCGAAGACTATAGCTGGTCTGTCAATCAATATTGTCAAATTTATATATCTAATGCTTTCAAGAGGAAAAAAGGAATTTCTTGCATGCTAAAAGGCTCCTTCCAGGGATCGCATGTGGACCATACGGAATACACAATTTTTTAATGCTAATATAAGTGTAATTAATATTAGCATTTAATCAAGTGGGTATTGATTAGATCCCCATTAGTTGAGGTTTGCATATTCGGACAACCATTGAAGGTGTAATACGCGTGCACCAAACAAAGGAATAGGGTTCGGTCGACCCTACCCCTGCGGGCACTGCCTGCAGGGGTCGATCCAACGACTCGAATTTTTTCGAGCCAATTTTTTTTTTTTTTTACAGGGAAGTGGGCCCGGATCACTCATGTGGAGTGATCCGGGCCGTTCATTGTCCGTGCAGACGGTAGGTTGAAACAAACCAAGGAATGGATTGAAATTTAAGAACATAATTCACATTTTACATTTTAATGGAAATAAAATTTTGATCACTTGTTGAATATAAATCGCCACACCAATTGGATGTCTCGTCGGTGACATATATCTCATATACATCAAGGTTTTGACTTTTGAGTCAACGACATATTTTGAGTTCAAAACTTAATTATTACAAACATATCTCTCAACTTCAAAAAATTATCAATTTTATCGTTTATATCATAAAATATAAAAAAATTGAAAAAAAAGGGTTTATTATCTTTCAAAACTCAAAAGGGTTAAAAAAATACATATTTTATTATTTAGAGATCGGTTGTCCCACTCCGTAAATATAATAATTAAAATTTCATGTAAATTATATGGCGGGATCTTTCTTTATTTCGATAAACCTATAAATAAATTAAGAAAAATACATAAACTTCGTATTTGGTTAAAGGTCAACTTCTATGCATGCATGAATCTGAATTTTCAACCATTGCTTCCCACGAAGGGGTTAAATCTTCTTCGTCGTAATGTTCCTATGGAAGGGGGTCGTGCGTTATGTGGATCGTCTTTTGCTTCGATAACTTATTGTCTGTTATGTTGTTCACAAATCTCTAAACTTTGGAAGGAGACAATATTTTGGACCCATTTGGAAAAAAAGTGGCATGAATAATTTTTTGGGGTGTGGTTTTCAGTTGAGGGCTGTTCTATCGACCATTGATTTTGAATTATTTGCTATGTTGGTTTGGGGAATTTTGAAATAGAATTGTCGTTGGAAACATGATCAATCTAAAGATCAAATCCTATTAAAGTTGATTGAGTTATTCCTTTCTTTTCTTTTCTTTTTTTTTTGATACAACACATTTTTTTCTGAGTTTTCATATCCTATTTCGGAATCGCACTGGAATAGGATTTCGTCCGGTGCGATTCCAGAGTAGACGTTGATGTGGGATTTAATGAGTTGAAGAGTCGTTTTAGTATGGACGTAATGATTCGAGATCATTTTGGGTATCTGTCAGCTGCGTCATGTCAGGATATTAGGCATCCAAATTTTGTATTTGCTTCCGAGATCATTGCTTTATTCTATGGACTTCTTCTAACGATTCAATCAGGTTTTGAAAATACATTGGTTTTCTCACATTCCTTCCTTGTCAAAGCAGTGACATCTGCATTCTTGGATTGAAGGTGTTTTTCCTTCATGGATTATAGATGTATTTTGGATGTTATTCAAATCTAATGATTTATTGCGATTCAAAAAAATAAATAAACAAAAAGATATACGATGAATTATTTTAATCTGGAATTTATATAGCTTAAAAATAGGTCATCTTTGAACTAAAATTGTCACATGACAACTCAATTTTATTGGGTTTAAAATAAGACCTTTTGATTAATGATTAGGGAACTACTTATATTATTTACCTATTAGCGTTTTTGGCTTATATTTTAACATTTTAGTTATTTTTTTATTTATTATAATTTTAGTTTTTTTTTGACATAACAGCGATGTGGCGTTGATATGACACTGAAATGATACTATAACATGTATTTTGATGAAAAATAATTAAAATTATAAAAATTAAAATTGATATGATTACAACTGAAATCTAAAAAGATGAAATTGTAAATATATATATATATATATATATGACAAAAAATCAATTTCCACTAATTATTATTCACGTATAATTTTCTTATTGTAGTGAGTTAAAGCCCAGTTATATGGGCCCAAAACATCAATATGGGCTTTCTGAAGTCCACAACGCTTTATCCAAACAGCGGGAATTGCAGTGCCCACTTCTCCACCTCTATCCAATTCAAAATTACAGTTTCTCTTCCGATTCTTCGAAGGTCTCTCTGGATTGCTTGAGAAAGAAGCACCATTTGAGGAAATATCTCCCTTTCGCTATCTTTTTTCTGCGCGCAAAATTCCAGGTTTGCTTTCTCGCTTCTCTCAGGTTTGCTTCCGATCTCTGCTTCACGTTTGCCGCGTTTTCCCTTTACGGTTGACCTGAAGTTTCCATCATTTCTTTAGTTTTTTTCGGGGATTTCAATGATGTGAATGTGACTGGTACTTATGGATCTCTTGTTAAGTCACATTTAGGAGTGTCAAGTTTGCTGTTGTACAACTGGCTTATCGTGTTTATTCAATTGTTAAAAATGGGTCAGCTCTGACTTTGTAACTGCTATTTTGTAATGGGAATTGCATTTATTGTTCGATGAACCTTTGGGATTATACGTATGTTTGTTATATTTTTCATATGGGAATTATGCCTATGATCAGTTCTACGTGATGATCGTGGTTTTAATGTTAAGATGTTTAGTTTCAGGTTCTTTTAAGATGGAATTTGGGGTTCCGTCGGTCAAGTTATGGCCCCCGAGCGAAAATACTCGACTGATGCTCGTTGAGAGGATGACTAAGAACCTCGTGACTCCCTCCATCTGGTCTAGAAAATATGGTCTCTTGAGTCACAAAGAAGCGGAGGAGGATGCGAAGAAAATAGAGGCCAAGGCTTTTGCTGCAGCAAACCAACATTTTGAGAAGGAAACCGATGGAGATGGAAGTTCTGCAGTACAATTGTATGTCAAGGAATCTAGTAGACTCATGATTGAGGTTAACAAACGAGGCCCTACTATGAAACGTGATGGAGAACTTGATATATTGGATAAAGTAAAAGAATCTGATGGAACTGTGTTTGATATATCCAATGACCCACGAAAAGTTATTGATTCAATTGATGCCGATAGACTGTTAAAAGCGTTAACCGAGCCTGGAAATAGGTATAGGAAGATATGTTTCAGTAACACAAGTTTTGGTCGGGATGCAGCGCATATTGCTGAATCTACATTGTTATCCCTCAAGGATAAATTAACTGAGGTAGACCTATCAGATTTCATTGCTGGAAGAGACGAAGAGGAAGCCCTAGAAGTGATGAATACATTTTCTTTGGCTCTGAAAGGAGCTAAGCTGCGGTATCTTAACTTGTCGAACAATGCTTTGGGTGAGAAGGGTATCAGAGCATTTGAGGCACTTTTAAGGTCTCAGCATGATTTGGAGGAGCTGTATCTGATGAATGATGGCATCTCAGCGGAGGCTGCAGTAGCTGTCCACGAGTTCATTCCATCGACCGAGAAACTCAGGGTTCTTCACTTTTATAATAACATGACAGGAGATGAAGGTGCGATTGCTATATCTAGAATGGTGAAATGTTCTCCACTTTTAGAGGATTTTCGTTGTTCCTCTACAAGGGTAGGATCTGAAGGAGGAGTTGCGCTAGCCGAAGCACTCGGAACATGTACCCATTTAAAGAAGCTTGATTTGGTGGATAATATGTTTGGTGTTGAATCTGGATTGGCTCTGAGCAAGGTGTTATCCGCATTTTCTAATCTATCTGAAATCTACCTCAGCTACTTGAATTTTGAGGATGAGGGGTCTACTGCCGTTGCGAATGCCCTAAAGGAGTCTGCTCCATTGCTGGAAGTTCTTGAGATGGCTGGAAATGAAATCACTGCAAAAGCTGCCCCTGCTCTGGCTGCCTGTATAGCTTCGAAACAGCTTCTTGTCAAATTAAACTTGGCTGATAATGAACTAAAGGACGAGGGTGCTATCTTGATTTCCAAGGCACTGGAAGTCGGTCATGCTCGATTGCATGAAATAGACATGAGCACCAACTTGATAAGAAGGGCTGGTGCCAGGTGCTTAGCCCAAGCTGTTGTAAGTAAACCCAGACTTAAATTGCTAAACATCAACGGCAACTACATTTCTGATGAAGGGATTGATGAGGTAAAAGATTTATTCAAAAATTTTCCCATTGTTCTTGGTCCATTGGATGACAATGATCCCGAAGGAGAAGATTACAATGACGAGGATGACGAACAAGGTGGTGACAACGATGAACTGGAGTTCAAGCTCAAGGGTCTTGAAATCAAACAGGAGGAATAAGAATTGTTCAATACTTGTCGCTTGGTTTCGCTAATTCCACGGCCTTCTACACTTTCAGTTCTTTGTCTGAGTAGGGTTTAATCGAACCATTTTGAACAAATTTCACATTGAGGAAAAGTAGTTACAAGATCTTGTGCTTGGGTCTAATTGTAGTCATGTATGTTTCTAATTTCTTTTGGATCTTGGAAGTTGAGTGATTTAGAAATTGTTTTTAATTCATAGTTTTCAATGTTAAAACTGCAATTTATGCTGTCCTTGTATGTATGGATAATTCTCAATCTGATATGCTGCTCTTGAATCGTGAAAGAATTTCTGGAGACATCCATTCGAACCAGAATTTAGTGTCATAAGCAATGTTGTATGCACTGTTAGTCACGGATGCACCTCGGATATATATGAATATATTTCAGATCTTTCTATTTCACGTATTTCCATTTGTTTTTAGTCTGCATCTACACAATAAATTATGAAATCGTGAAATATGATTTCAATTGTTAGAAATAAAGCTGATAAGCCAGCATCCAATTCGATTTTTTCCTGTTCAATCGCATAGTGATGATTTTGTTATGATTTCTTACCAAAGGGATGTGGTTATATTAGAAGATCAGGTTTAGCCCTTCGGACGTTTGTTTGTGTAGGCTTTGCGGTTCATGTATGATTCACTATCAAAATTTGATAATAAGAAAGTATTGTAAACTGTTTTAAATTGTAGTAACGTGGTTGATGGGACAAAATTCTGGTTTTCAGCTGAGAAATTTTACAGGAAAAAAATATGAAGAAAATGAGACAAACAGATAGTGAAAAACAGCAAGACTTATCAACTGGAGATGTTTTAAAGAAAAAAGATTCGAGAAAATGAGATGTAAACAGTTGGCTATCCTACTTTTTTTTGTTTATGGCTTTACTTCCAAATGTAGCTGCTTCAAAATCAGGCATTAGGAACGTAGCTCAACTTTATTCTGAATATTCGACTTTTTTGCACCCTTAACATGATCATCAACAAAATTGCCACTTTTCTTAATCGAATTCTTTACTTGTTGGGCTGCGAACACTAATCATGCAGCCACAGGTACTTTTAATGCTGCTAGAATCTTGTCATCTGTCTCAAATTGAATTTGTTTCTTGTCTCTACCAATCTTTATATATTCATCGAACCGCTCCTTCAAGTCCACTATAAGGTTTGTTGTTCCGCTCCATCCAAGAATCTCCTTTGCAGCTCGTGGCTCGGAATAAAAATGCTGCAGAGGTATGTAATAATCAATAATAGTAGCTGGATTTGTCATATTGGTCGGAAGGATATTCTATATTATTTTCTGCAAGTCGCACATTCTGCAGCAACTTAAGCTATTTAAAAACGGATCTAGACATACCATGTTACGGAAAGGAAATGCCTTCTTTGCATCAATTCCCACTGCTTCTGGATCATAATGGATAATCTCAACAGGAAGTCCGGCGGCTTTAGCACATAGTTTAGCCATTCCATCAAGTGTCACAGCACGGTCACTAACACAATTGAAGATGTTACCACTTGCGGCATCTGGATTTTCGACAGCCAAAGTAAGCACTGAGGACAAGTCCCTGACATGGGCAATGTTGGTCAATTGCATCCCAGATCCAGGAATCAGGACTGGCCTTCCTCTAACTATACCTGTACAAAGATTGATAACCGCGCCTTATCAGTTTCTTTCTTTCTTTTTCTTGAATAAAACATCCTACATCAGCAACCTTATTCATCGAAGCCTCTGTGATGATGCAAACATTTGATATTGAAATGTTTTAGTATACTTTCAAGATTTTGCACTTACGGTCAAAGAACCATTCCTCACAGTCCTTGTTGTTACCAGATCCAATCATATACTGTGGGCGGAACGATGCCCATTTACCAAAGGTCTCTGAGATGTATTGCTCAACCCTAACATGACCAGCATCGGCTCTGACAGCATCCTGTAGTAGCTCATGATCAGTTTTTGGTTGAATCCCAGGGGTATATCTGGTTTTGTTTTCTGATGATATTTATTTTCAGAAAATGAGTTTTTCAAAAAAGCATTGGGAAATCAAGTATATGTTCGGTCAACTTTTTAGGAAAACACAAAGTTCATTGTAGCATTTGCATTTTCGAATTTTTTTTTTTTGACAATATACCAGTATTTGAAAATTTGAACTGTACTCTTGGTGAAATTTATACCTTAGGTAAAGATATTGTTGAGAGGTTAAAACGAGTTTTTAGTAAAAAGGTTTAAATGAGATATTAATGGCGCTTTTGTTTTTAAAAATGAGATTGTTTTTAAAAACTAAACGAAACATACCCCAATAATTTGTGTCCTAGTGCGAGTATGTACTCAAAAATTATACCCCTTCAACATGAGGAGGTTCATCCGTTGTCTTGTAAATCCCAGCACTGCTGATAAATAAAAATTGCTGTACGCCACAACTCTTTGCCCAATCTGCTACTGGCCTATGAACACATAATGATATTAGAAGGTAAGTGTACTTTGCATGGACTAATATTTTGCTCTATAGTTTGTTTAATTGCTTGGTATCCCAATTAGAATACCATTGCCGTTTTTCTTTAGAATGATTTTTTGCTTGAATGAAATTATAATCATTAGACACGAACCTCACTGATTCCAAATCCTTGCCATTGTTATCCAACACCACATCAAATGCAGCATCTTCCAATACCTTGCCAATATCTGCGGGCTCACCCCACACTGTTTTGCCACCAGCACTCGCAATTTCCTGCAAAATCAGGAGCCAAACACGAAAATGCCATCACAAAAATCATCCAAGATCAAATGTTTTATGTTTCAATTCATAACACATCATTCTGCTTATGTGCAGGACAACTCGATCTCAACTGAAAATCTGTTGAAAGGAGGCTTCTTCATCTTGTCCGACCCCTCGTCACCGACGGTGAAGATCGTAACATCGTGGCCAGAGCCCAGAAGTTCCTTTGCGAAGTAGAAGCCAATGACTGCATGGCCACCACTGTTTGTGTTCACAACGAGCACCTTTTTCTTCTCTGCCTTGACCGTAAATGACTGGGAAATTGTTGAAGAAGAAGCCCTTTTAGAGCTTTTTGCAGAGAGAGCTAGAAAAGATGGAGAAATGGAGATGCAAGAGGAAAGAGTGTAAAATGAAGGAACAGAGAGAGACAAGTGTGAGAAATGGCAAATAGAGGAAGTAGGAGATGAAGAAGGGGAGATGGAACTTGAGAATATAGAAGAAGCAGCAGCAGGAGCAGCAGTGGCCATTTATTCTCACACCTTTCTACTTGGTTTTTTGATACACGATTGATCTTGTTAGAATAAGCTTTTTGTTGGTTGGATTGGAGATATAGGATTGCCTTTTTTGCTTCAGTTTACAAATACGTAGTTACTGTGTGACGTTCTTGTCGGATGGAAAATATGTGGTCATTAATTGGAGTGGATATGTTCTCTGATTTTCTAATGAAAATAACAAGCAATATTTGGTTTTAAATTTTTATAAGTAATTTTAGTTATATATATATATGTAAAGCAAAAGTGCAAACGAAACAGTGTACAATTAGACATAGTTTGGTACACATGATAGGATAAACATGTGATATATAATATAAGGATAAGTTAATGATAAATAAGATGTAGGATAATATTATATTTAATGTTTGGTATGATTTAATAAGAGTGATTAAATTTATATATTAGATTGTAATTACAAAATTAACATTATCATAATAAATTTTATAATTTCAAAGTTGTTGCTTGAGTTTATATTTTTTGCTTACATGATTTATTTTTACCTAATTTTATATATTATATAATATGATAATTGAGCTCTTGATTTTGTGAAGTCAAATATCAATTTTTAAGGTTAATCGATTGATACTAATAATTTTAATGATATTTATAAAAAAAAAGTATTTATATAATTATATCGAATTCATTTATATAATTATCATATTATATAATATATAAAAATAAATAAAAATATTTATTTGATTTTAATTTCTACATATTAGCATAGATTTATAAAAATCATTTATAAATTGAGGACAATTAAGTTATTATCACGGGCTTTTTAAAAAAGTACCAAACATGGGATAATGAGGATTATTTATCAATTCCTCTTTTATATTATGTACTAAACTATGCTTTAACGTTTTTGTATTACAATATAATATACTAGAAGCCCAAAAAGTGGCTGTAGTTTAGTGGTGAGAATTCCATGTTGTGGCCGTGGAGACCTGGGCTCGAATTCCAGCAGCAGCCACATTGAAAAGTCTTAAAATTTTATTTTTACTTACTAGTCAAATGGAGGGAGCCCACCATTTATCGTTTTAGACGCAATTCGATTTGGATAAAACGGATAGCACAGCAACCTCCTCCATCACACACCACCCAGCTGACAGGCAGCCCCTCCTCCACCTTTCGTCGCCGCCTCAACCTATGGTAATTTCCTCAGTTTCCCCGTTTGTATTTCCCATGCACCTCGCACCGCACCTTTTCTTTCCCCATCCTAAGCTACTAATCTGCCACCGTCCAACTGTTGCGAGTACCTCTGCGTACTTCTACGCGCATTGCGTCGTTTCATGTGGCAGGAGGCCTGCCATTTCAAACTCCGCGGAGCAGAATCCTCCCAGAACACTTTTCCCTGGCGGCTACAAGCGTCCGGAGATCAAAGTGCCGAATCTCGTACTCCGGTTGAGTTCTGATGAGGTGTTTCGGGACAATAAGCTGGTGCTTGATGTTATCGACGATGCTGTTGCGGATAGAGTGGGTATTGTGGTGCTTACTGGTGGCAGAGGGAGTGGGAAGATGCTGTATGAAGCTGCGTGCTTGTTGAAATCGGTTATTAGGGAGCGCGCCTATCTGTTGATTGATGAGCGCGTGGATATTGCTGCTGCTGTGAATGCTAGTGGCGTTTTACTTTCTGATCAAGGTTAATGTTATTCTTCTTAATCCTTGGTATAACTATCCTTCTTATTTTTATCACTGCGAGTTCACCATCTTGTAATTGTCATATGTTTTTTTCATCTGATAGGTCTTCCTACGATAGTGGCAAGGAATACAATGATGGATGCAAAAAATGAGTCAGTAGTAATGCCTTTGGTTGGGAGAAACGTCCAGACGCATGATGCTGCATCGGATGCTTCTAATTTCGAGGGTGCTGACTTTCTGATCTTAACTGTTGATTCTGGCCGAAGTCCAGAGCAGCTAGTGAGCTCTGTGTATGGGCGCGTGAAAATTCCAATCTTTGTCACGGTTGATTCCTTTGGATATGGAACATCGTTTACGAAAGCCTCAGATTTACTAAGATCAGGAGCTAGTGGTGTAGTTGTTTCGGTGGATGAGTTGAGCTTGTTCAAAGTAGATGACCTGAACAAACACTTTTTCCGTGAATATGCATCAAGAAAGAATGTCAAGTTGGAGACTAGCAGTCAAAGCTTGGATGAGCTCAAAACTTTGGATGTGGAGAATGGCTTGCCTGGGAGGAAGACGGTTACTGGCTTTAAAGTATCGGAAGAGAGAGAGCAACAGTTAATAGAGAAGGAGAGATCATTTTTGCTTGAAGCTATAGATGCCATCCAAAGAGCCGCACCGCTGGTGATCATCTAATGCTAAGTAATTTGATGCTGAAGTTGGTCTTCAGATAAAGTTCTTTTCACTAATTATGTCATTGCGTGTATGTAACTTCTTGCATTGACTTTGAATGACAGATGGGGGAAATCTCACTTCTCAGGGATGCTGTTTCTCAACTAGATGAGCCATTTTTACTGGTTATAGTGGTAATTGTGTGCTGAATTTCAACCAATTCTGGTTCAGCGGATATGCATGGGTATTAGCTCTTGATTTCAAATAATATTTTGTTTTCCTGCTGATAGGATCTAAGTTTGAATTGACTATTTTATTTTTTAGAAAGAAATTATATTTTTTTTTATGTTTATAAAATTTCAATCTCTCTTAACTCGACTTCAAATCTTTAAGGACCAGTAGCATGAGCCTAACATTAAGATAAGTGAACTTAGTTTCATGTTTTACCCATTTTTTTTGGTGTCTCTTCGATGATTTTTTGTTCTATGCGTGGTTTACACTTTTAACCTTGGGGGAATGAATTATAGCTTGATAAGCAGAATATATGACCAATCTTTAAATCTGAGTGGAAATCCATATTTTTTGGCGAACTTGAACTTAGATATACCATTCATACAATCTATTGGCTACCAGTGGGCAGGAACATAGTTATGGAGCCCTTTATGATGGATATTCTAGACCCTATGTTTGTACACTCCATGATGGTTTTTTTTACCCTATTTGAACTTGTATTTACTTTTTGTTTCTTTCCTATCTTCTCCTGTATGTTGGTTATTCTGCACCCTATGTTTTGAACGCCCCAGGAACATATGAGGCTTCAACAGTCATTCTCCTTTCTTGTTCATTGGAGGGTGGTATTTTCTCTGATGTGATAATCGACGTGACATGGGAAAGAACTTGAGAGTATAAAATATAATTCCCTACTGGTGGAGAGGCTATCTAACTTCTGTGATGGTTTGGGAAATATGCTAATCAGTTTGAAATGTATCAAAATACACCCCGCCAAAACCCCCCAAAACCCTCGAAGTTTGTCTATCTCCCCCGTTACAAGGGGCTTAATGTGATATCTCTTGTCTCATGTTTTAAAAATAAAATAGGTTTATTATGGACTTCTATAGCAATTTGAGTTAATCATTTTCATAAAGTAAGGACGAATACGAAGTAGTTGTTATATGGGCCCGTTGTTCAGTCATGCAGCGCGGACCTGGGCTCGGGGCGTGAAAGAATACTATCAGAGCCGGTCACCGGCAAGGAACACCGGGAAATAAGTGTTATGCGGAACAAAGTGCTACGTGCATGAGAGCCACCTCGTGAACCTGCGGGACAAAGTGCTACATGACATGATCCACCTCTTGAACTTGCAGGAGCCACTTCTAGATTCTTGGCACTGGTGGATCGAGGGGTTAGGCCGCGACGAGGGCGTCGTGTTCTAAATGAGGGCGTCGTGTTCTAAATGAGGGGTGATTGTGATACCACTTGTCTCACATTTTTAGGACTTCTATAGCAACTTGAGTTAATCATTTTCGTAAAACGATGACGAATACGAAGTAGTTGCTATAGGGGGCCCATTGTGCAGTCACGGTCGCCGCATTTTCTTTACCTGATAACATTTGTTCTTTATTATTTATTAGTTTTGATATCTAACCATTAATCCGTTTATTCTGATTTGCATTCAAGAGAAGTTTAAATGATAATCTTTTTTTCCTAACATTCACAGGGTGAGTTCAACTCTGGAAAGTCGAGTGTCATAAATGCTTTTCTTGGGCAACGGTACTTAAAGGATGGGGTTGTTCCTACAACTAATGAACTCACCTTTCTTCGTTATTCTGAGTCGGATTCCGGAGAGGAACGTTGTGAAAGGCATCCCGACGGTCAATTATTGTGTTATTTACCGGCTCCAATTCTTAAAGACGTGAGTTCCGTGTCCTTTTCCTTCTTTATATTCCATCATCTTATCTTATATGTGTATTTTCTGTTGTAAAGAGGATATTTGTGCTTTTTGTTGGAGGATTTGTTGTCCTGTTTCCTTGTTCAATTCTTACTTTTCCAGTGCTGAATTAGTATTTTGTTTCTTTTAATCTTGTATTCTAATTTCTATGAACCATTTCCATTAAATTCTTTCAATGGGTAAAATAATAATTAACCTATGTATTAATGAGTGATTCATGCTGGATGGTTTCTCTTCATTTGAATTTAATTTCAAACATCTTTCTCAGAAATTGTTCGATCGTCTAGGTTTGACACTCACTTCTTCTTAAGGTTATATGGGTGCTGCCTATCATGCTTGTCTACCATTATCCAAATGTGCTTAAAAACTGATACAATTTTGCAAGGAGACCCTAGTTTGAAGCCGGTGCATATGAGTTTTCACTTTAAACGTTTCTGTATGGCTGTTGTCGTGATTTGACCTGGTGTTGTGACTTATTCTTGTATCACAGAGATAATCATCAGGATTTCCTAATACTTACTCTTTGTGTTCTTCCTTTTCCCTCCCCGCCCATTCAGATGATAATTGTTGACACTCCTGGAACTAATGTGATTTTGCAAAGACAACAACGGCTCACAGAAGAATTTGTGCCACGTTCAGATTTGATTCTATTTGTTATGTCTTCTGATCGCCCGCTGACTGAAAGTGAGGTATTATCGCTGCCACTATCACTTCAATAGCCCATTTTGTTTAATTCCACTTTTATCCTTTTGGAAAATTCAGTTCTCTGGACGATAATGAATCTTTCTGCTTGAGATGATGCATTTTCTTGAGAATTCTTCATAGCTAACTATTCTTGTTCTTCCAATTGCTTAACTTGAAGAAATCATGATTTTGAATAGCAGTATGTTTTCATAAAAATTTCAAGTGATTCTAACGAATTAATGGTTGGTCGGTTCCGTCTGGTTGCCACTTGCTTTTGCTTTGTTAAGTTACTTGTTTTGTTTTGATGAAGTATGCCCTTATTGGATTTATCTGAACATTATTTCACATTTTTTATTTTTGAAAAATTATTAATATTATTATTTATTTTGGGATTGCTATGTGTCATTTGACCAATTTGGTGATTTCTTTCATGTACTTGAGTTGTTTCGCATGTTTCTGAGAATGACTTCATGTCTGCACCATTCCGTTCCTTCATCCTTATAGTTTATTCGTTTTTCTCTGTGGAACTAATCCGTCATCCTCTTATGTTGTCTCAGGTTACATTTCTTCGTTACATTCAACAGTGGAAGAAAAAAGTTGTTTTCGTGCTGAATAAATCTGACTTGTATCAAAATGCGGATGAGGTTCGAAGTTCAAACTATTATCTTGAATCCAGTTATTTGTGTCCAGTCACAAGATTGTTTTTCTTGTAGTTGGAGAAACTAGAAGTCACTGTTGAACTTAATGCAGCAGCTTCCACTTATTAAAGTTTTGAACATTTGATGCAGCTTGAAGAAGCTGTTGCATTCATCAAGGAAAATACTAAAAAGATGTTGAATTCTGAACACATATCCTTATTCCCTGTATCTGCACGGAGCGCGCTTGAAGCAAAACTTGCTGTTTCTTCTGGTGGTCTAGATCAGCAAGAAAAATCTGTGATGACTACATTTCAGGGAGCCTGTAATTTCTCTGAACTTGAAAAGTACTTGAATCAACTTTTGGATTCCTCAACGGGGGCAGGAATTGAAAGGATGAAACTTAAGCTAGAAACCCCCGTTCAGATTGCTGAACAGTTGCTCACTGCTTGTCAGAAGCTGGTCAGGGAGGAGTGCCAGCAAGCTAAACTGGACTTGGTGTCAGTGAATGATCTTCTAAAAAGTGTAAAAGAGCATGCATCAAAATTGGAAAGCGAGAGCTTAACTTGGAAGAGACAAATTTTGTCTATGGTATGATATAGTGGTGCTGCTGTTTATATTTTTCCTTTTTATAAGAGAAAATTAATTATGACATTCTTGGGTGCACAAACAAATGCAGATTGATACAACACAGGCACGTGCCATTAAACTTGCAGAATCAACTTTGCGATTATCAAATCTCGATGTTGCCATTTCATATGTTTTCAAAGGAGATAAATCTTCTCAGATGCCGGCTACCTCAAGGCTTATAAATGACATAATTGACCCGGCTGTTTCAGAAGTGCAAGTAAGTGCATCAATTTGTTTTGGCGATTGAAGTTGTGGATTCTCTTCTATTGGTAGATAAGTTAATATAGTTCTGATGCTAAGATACCAATTCACGTCTTATACCACTGGCACATCCAGACTAGGTTTTGTAAATTTTAGTTTTTCATTGAGCTTTTGTAATATTCATGTGCCCCAACTAGTTTAAAGATATAGTTCAGCTCGCCTCTGGTGAGACTTTGTTTAAATTGGTGTTTATTCTGTTTGGTCCTGATTTAATGACCAGAATGAGACAAGCTTGTCCCTAAACAAATCTTTACTAATCCCATACTTTTTTTTTTTTTTTTTTTTGTGACTAGTTTTATCTCTCATGCACCATGCAATTTCATACTTTCCTCTTTTTTTTTGCTTCGCAGCATGTGGAAGATTGTACTTCGTCCAAACTATGTTGGCATTATTTTGTGTTACATAAGTACAAGTTTCTTAAACATTCAAGTTAGATTGATGAACTATGTTTTGCTTTTAGGCTGTGTACAAATCATTTTAATACATCTAACATACTAATTCTTCATCTCTATTTGTGAAAAAAAAAATGGGTGGCATCTAGAAATTACTCGAGGAGTATGTGACATGGTTGCAATCTAGCAAAGCTGGTAAAGGAAAATTGTATAAAGAATCTTTTGAGAAAAGATGGCCTTCGCTTAATGTTCCATCAATCCAGTCCCAACTCGAGGCCAGTGAATTGCTAAGCACAAAGCATGAATTGGGCAGGCGTGTGATGGAGGATTTTAGTGGTGCTGCTGCTTCTAAACTGTTGGAGCAAGAAATGCGTGAAGTGGTAAATTCTGGAATGTTGTTTAAAAAGTAATTTTTTACTGCATTTCACATTTAATGGAATCGTTGTTGTGTATTAAATTCATCAAGTTGATTGCCGTTGATGTCCAAGAGACTCACATGTTAATATATTTATTCTTTGCATATAACCTGTACACATGGATGTTGGTCTTCTTCCATATTTCATCGAGTCTCATCTCTAGAAGTAGATTAAAGCAGCATCTGATTTCTGACTAGATATGTACAGAATTGAGCAGTATATATCGCTCTAGCTTTTAGTGGTCATGATAATGTAATTACTCTAATTTGATAATCCACCCTGATTAAACTTTTAAAGATTTCTAGTTTTAAAATATATCAGGGCTTGACCTAACTACCAGTTTTGTTGTCTGTTTCTTTTCAGTTTGTGGGTACTGTTGGTGGTCTTGGGGTAGCTGGTCTATCCGCATCACTTCTGACATCTGTCTTGAGTACCACTTTGGAAGATCTCCTTGCTTTGGGCCTGTGCTCTGCGGGAGGGTATGTAATCCATCTCCTTGTTTAAGTTTCTCTTTGTCAATGCTTTATGTGCCTTTATATCTTAAGTTGGTTATTTTTGTCTTTCACGTTATTTTAAATACATGATATCTTACCCTGCTTGAGCATGACGTTTGTGTATAATAGGATTGATATTCCTGCTAGAGCTGTAGGATTTCTTAAAGCCAGACGTCTTGGAAAAATTAACCTAGGGTCATTAGAACCTCAAACATGACATTACATAATATATGGATTATAGCAAGTACATCAATCATGTTCGGACTCACTGACTTTGGGATCGGTCAAGATTTTAGCTTATATTAAAATGTTCGGTTTCTTAGACAACTTTTGCTTCCTTGCACATCCTTCTAGATAACTATTACTGTAATGTACTGGCATGTGAACGACTCACTAAATCCATGTTTTTGTTGTTTCTGTTCAAAAATTTATTGAATTTGTCGTAATGGGTTGCGGTATCAATGTCATGTATTGAATTTGTCATAATGGGTTGCGGTATCAATGTCTGCTCTTTTTTGAGGTTACTCCTTTGACATTTTTAGCATATTATAAACCTAGGTGAATTTTGTGTTCATGGGGAATATATGATTCACGTTGCATCTCCGTCTGTCTGGTCTTGTCCTGCCTTGTCAGTAATATGTTCAAATTTTGTAGACTTGTTTTCTTCTCCAGTATTCTATATCAATACTGACCTATTGTCTTTGCGATGTAGTCTGTTAGCGATTTCAAATTTTCCAGCCAGTAGGCAACGGGTTATAGACAAGGTGAAAAGAACTGCGAATGCCTTGGCACGTCAAATTGACGAAGCAATGCAAAATGATCTCTTAGAGACTACAAACAGTTTAAACAACTTTGTCACACTTATTGGAAAACCATATCAAGAGGTGGCTGAAGATCGAGTAAGCAAGCTTTCGGACACTCTAGATGAGCTAACGGCTATTGAGGAAAAACTCAAAACACTACAAATCGAAATCCAAAACCTTCACATATCTAGGTAGGCAGCTATAAAACCGTTCATTATGGATCCAGTGTCATCATTTCTCTCAGCAACTTCAGGAGACTGTCAAATGTTGTAGGCTGTTGTATTTTTTACATCCAATGAGGTAGTCTCTTTAGGATTCGATTATTCCAGGTGGAAGAGAGTTTTTGTGATTGTCGTAGAAGAACATTTTTAGTATCAGCAAAATTTTATGTTATGGGTGTAACTCATTGTCATGTATGATTTGTGTATTATCCAGGTACAGACATAAAGTTGTCAAGTCTCAAATCTCTTTTAACGATTGAATACACATTGAAAAAGCTGTGGTGTCACCGCTTTTATGCTCCAATTTTTCAAACAAAAATTATATTGAGTGAAGACAATTGTTGCTAATTGTTTGGTAACTTAATTTAAAACCGTCCATTTTGTCATAAAAAGTTGCCACTAATTTGGTCCAAAGGATTATCTTTCTATTTCAGGTGTTTAAAGTTGCAGATAAGATTGTATACAAAAAATTTGTTTAACACAAAAACACCAAGCTGAGTTATAATGGGGCATGGCTTGTCAAGTTTTTGTTAATGTTGATAGAGCAGATTCAGTGTTTTTTGTGAGACTTACGATTCAATGTACGAAGAAAGGAAGCGATTATTCTTTGCTACAAACATTTTTCATATAATTTGGATATCTATTTAATTGGATGACCAATTGATGTGACGTTGGTATTGCTCACTCTGTGAATGCTAACGAGGCTTTTGATTGGTAAAACAATTATAGAATAAAGAAACAAGTGCAATAATGGCTAGAGTGGGTAAAGATTAGGAGGTAGAAGGAACATGTTCTTGTAAGCATGTAGGAAGCTCACACTTGCTGAATTTGCTTAAGCGACCAATTATGCCGTAAATATAGAACATACGCCTTTCTGTCATTCATATAGTGGCTTTGCTTTGTTCGAATTAGAGTAAAAAAAAAAATTATAACAAAAATCAGTGTTTTAAAAGTTAATTAACAATTCTTTTGAAATATGTTTTTCAATTTATTTAACATAAATTAAAGGAAGGTTGAGATTTTTCATATATTCCTTCTTGCCTCCTTTTCTTTTTTTGAGTGCCCTTTTAATGATAGTCCACAAATCATTTATCTAGCTAGAGACACGCTTTTAGGATAAATCTCTACATAGGATGTGGTTGGTATTGCATTCATGAAGAATGGTGATTTTCAATCATGTCCGTTGTTTAGCTAATTAAGATTTGCTACTAATAGGCCTACCAAAAAATAGAGTTAAACATCATGCGACAACGTTTTTAGAAATTAGTCCCTATACAGATCATGTATTTTTATTTCTCAACTCGAGACATTAGGAGGAAAATATTCAAAAACTATTTTCCATGAAAAATCATATACGTCTCTGCTTAACTCAAAAATTTAAATTATAGATGCTGTCTCAAAATCTAATGAGACTGTAAGAAACTATGTTCCATGTGTTGGAACACTAATCTGTTCAATCCACAAACCAAAAGGTCTACCTTCAAGTGACTGATCTATGCAGAAATTTATACGAATGTGATATTTGAATCGTCTTGATAACATGGAATATAAATATCTCAAATGTGGTATGCTAAAATAAATCTTTGATAAGTAGAGTTGTGGGACATAAATTAACTATAATAATCTAGAAAAAATCAATGGTATTGGTTTTTAAGACGAGTGAAACGAGCCCGTTATTATGAAACTCGCGTTACAATTTTTCCATGCGTCGGTCGAGTGAAATTTTCATTCCAATCCATTCATGTTTGTGTTTGTTTATACATGTTCTTGTGTTTTCATATAAAAATTTAAAGGGAACAGCAAGGTTCATTCATGTGAGTTCACTCATACCGGTGGAAATTATGCCATTTGCAGTTATACAAATGCAACACATGGAGAACATTTTAAAGGAGAGAAACACACATTAAAATTCCCCTAGTTTTTGAGGTATTAATTCTGAGAAATTAGCTTCAGAACATTAGAGAGATTTTGTGAAATGCACTAACGTGAAATGGACCATTTTTTTTTCCTTTTCAGAAATAGGAATCGAACCATTTTTGCAAATTTCGATCCTTGAACAGGCGTTGGATATATTATAACACAATACAGTGTTGCTAAAGTTAATCACATTCGAAACTTTTGAGGCGAGTACTTGTTCTCTCTTAAAAAAATATAATATTTTGGTATAAAAAAATAATCGTAAAATAAGTTTTTATATTTAATTTTAAAGAGTAAATGTTTTCCCTTTTCAAAATTTAGCAGTATCAGTCAATTGTAGTGTCTGTATGCTAACCTTGATTAAATTGGCCTTATGTTTAATGTTTATTGACGTACATGCATGCAAGATTTCATTGAAGGGACCACATCTGTCTTTCCTGTAGACAATTGAAAAACATTGTGAGAAGTAACTTCCAAGTTTTCAAACAATTATTCATCAAATATTGTCCGATAATTCACTCACTTTTGCTCCATCGGATATCGATCTCTAATTTAATGGAGAAAAGACCCTTCTAAAAGGCCAATGGTTATTATTAGAATTTGTTTAGATGCTAAGCTAAGTAAAGGGGGTATGAATTAGTACAGCAGGGCTATTTTTTTTTCCTAAAACAAAAAAAACATTGTATATGATATGATTTGGAATGTCATGTTTGTGGAAAAAGGATAATGGGGGAGAATATAATTTAAAAGGCCACAATATAAAAATTTGAACTTTGTTACATGCTTTGGTTTCTTAGGCAAAAACATTGACCAACAAATAGATGCTAGAATCATTTAAAGATTGACCAATACTTTGTCTACCCTTTTCTATAATAACTGTTTACTATATAGTTTAAGAAAAGATAGAATCCAATCAATATCACCAAAATAAATGCCTATAGATTTCAAGCCAATGTGTTGATATTATTTGAGTAAAAATTGGAACGAAATATTTAGAATTCATTTAGATTGAAATATTTGAAACATGAAAAATTTAAAGTCGTTATTTAACTCTATCATATTTGTTTGAATGCGTACTTTGAAGTTTATTTCTCCCCCTTATCATCTTATCCCTACAAATATAAGTTTTTTGAATTGTGTATGTCAGATTCATTCATCAAATAAATTCATACATTCTAGCAAAAGTAGTAGTAGATCCAAAATTGTCTATTGTATATATATGTGTGATTTAAATAATTTTTACACAATATATCTATTGGTTGAAACTAAATTTCCTTCACAATTTTCTATTACATTTGGGCCCAATATTTGCATGTGTTGTCCTAATTTTAAAGGATTCTTCTCTCTCCACAGAACACTTACTGCCATCCTATAAATTGAGCTCCACCTCTCACTACCCTTTCACGTTCAACTCCCCCTTTCATTTTCTTGACTCAATTCCCAGACTTTATCCCCATTTACACAACCTTAAACATGGTTTAATCCATCACCCTTCTCTCAAATTCTCATTTCAGCCAAATAATCCTCCTAAATCCCAAGATTATATGCATCGGTTCAGGCAAAAACAAGCCTAAAAACAACAAAAGCCACTCTCCGCTGTTTTGCTCTGTTTTCTTGAATTTGAATTGAACAATGTCATCCACTTCAAGTGTGTTAGTTCAAAAATTGACTCCACCAAAACCAGAGTTTTCTTCTCCATGTCACAGTGAGAAAAGTGGACAAAACTCCTCAACTGTATGGGATTTCATAGAATCCCTCACAAAAGATTCATGCAATTTCACACAAATGACAGATAATTCAGAACAAGTTTATGTTCAACCTCTAGTTAAGAACTCGGCTTCTTCTCTGAGCTTGAAAAGCCTGGAAATGTGCACTGAGAGTTTAGGGAGTGAAACAGGAAGCAACATTGATTCAGATATAGATGATTTTTCAAGTGTTTCGTTTGAGAAACGAAATTATGATGACAAAAGTCCCCCGAGAACCGAAGAATCTTCCGAGAAAGTCAAGCACAGCACCAACTTTCCGCCTCCGCTGACTTCAATGAGTAGGAGTGATTTTGTTCAAGTGAAGACTCGTCGCGAAGAGGGACGACTTGTGATTAAGGCCCTTTGTGTTTCTTCTTGGTCCCCCTATTTTCGAGCTGAACGGTTAAACGGGAGGCTCAGGCTCTCTTTGTTACACAATGGAAGCTGGGAAAATGAAGATGAGAGGGATGAGAACGAAGAAGAAGTGGACGAAGAAGATGCGGATGAGCCGGAGAAAGATTTGGAAAAGAATGAGGATGAAAATGGATATAAAGGGTGCTTTAGAGGTGAAAATCTTGAAGAAAATGGTGGGAAAATTGAGTGTGGAATGGGGGGTGGTGAGTGGTCTTGCTGCAGATGCCATGGAGATGGGAATGGTAGCAAGAGGCTTCGGAGTTTGCCACTTTCTATGGCTATTTCTTGAAATTAAGATGTGCTTCTTTGGGGAGATTTAGAGCTCATCCCTAAATAATTTTAGGAAAAATTTCAAAAAATGATTGTTGGTGAGGACCATAATATTGAACTTCCTGATTTAATTTTGGATCTTGATTTTTTTTTTTTTTATAAATGTTGGGAGGGTTTTCAAGTTCTTGAAGTTTGTGGTAGTTATTATGGTTATTTGATTTGAGAGGAAGGATTAAAAAAAATGAAAGACTTGTTTCAAATTTGAATAGGTAAAATTTCAAATATTACCAATCACAAGTCCTATTCTACTCTATTTCTATAATAAAAAAATAATAATTTAATAATTAATTTAAATATTTTATTATATTCAAGTAGATATAATATTCATAAAAAAAATATACAATGCATATATTTCCTACATAATTTATTTTAGCTTTCATAGTTTGGTCCGCATTAGATGTTAGTATATGTAATAACAATGATAACAATAATGTTACAAATAAAAATTTATATGATAAAAAAATATTGAAGAATTAAAAATTAATAATATAATTATTTCATAAAATTTTATTTTAATTCGGACTATATTTTCTATTTGAAGTACTTTCTAAGTTTATTTACTATTTTTGTATCAATTTAATAGTTTGGTTATATTGTAATAATA
This sequence comes from Primulina tabacum, assembly GCF_025594145.1. NCBI lineage: Eukaryota > Viridiplantae > Streptophyta > Magnoliopsida > Lamiales > Gesneriaceae > Primulina > Primulina tabacum. The sequence continues at coordinate 1,274,842 of NC_134551.1, forward strand.
ACTTATTTCGTGTTTTACTTATTAGTCATTATATCTTTATTGAAAAATTCGTCTAACGCCTGAAACCGAAAATCTAATTTTACATTTTAAAATTATATCTTATATCTTTATTGTGTATGCTACTAATTGAAATCCTTTTCTATTGAGAATTGAAAAAACTGAAAATCTTTTTCGCTAAAAAAAATGAAAACTCTTTTAATTCGGATCTAATGATTTATGTCATTAAAATTAATCTATATCTATATAAATATAGGAATTGAATTGCGAATTTCCTCTATTCTCCTCGTTAAAATTGTACTCTAATGACACTTTGTCTTCCTTTTATTTAATTAGTTAATTATTATTAATCCATTGACTAATTATTATTTATTACTCTTTCACTCACTTTCATGGCATGCTTACAAATAATATCAAAGTATTTGTATTTATTACTCTTTCACTCACTTTCATGGCATGACTACAAATAATATCAAAGTATTTGTTCAACAACTAATGATTCGAATCAATATGTAATAATATTATTTATAAAATTAATTGGTTTTGTGAAAATACCTTACAAATAATAGTAATAGTGTTATACATTCTTTTATTAAAATAAATAATACAAAAAATTATGCTAACAGAGGTTTCGAACTTATTTTTACAATTTATGTATTAATTATATTTTTCATAATTTTAGTTTTTTACAAATAATACAAAAAAAATTTATATTTAAGAAAACAGAAAATAAGAAATTATAAATTTATATGTCGAGGTTTAATATATATCTATATATATACTAATCTATATACATGAATGTGAATTGTGAATTTACATAAATATCCTTACCTTTATTTAATAATAATAATTTACATAATTAATTGGTTTTGTAAAAATACCTTACAAATAATAGTAATAGTGTAGTAATAGTGTTATACATTTTTTTATTAAAATATATAATACAAAAAATTATGCTAACAAAGGTTTCGAACTTATTTTTACAATTTATGTATTAATTATATTTTTCATAATCTTAGTTTTTTACAAATAATACAAAAAAAATTTATATTTAACAAAACAGAAAATAAGAAATTATAAATTTATATGTCAAGGTTTAATCTATATCTATATCTATATATATACTAATCTATATATATGAATGTGAATTGTGAATTTACATAAATATCCTTACCTTTATTTAATAATAATAATTTACATAATTAATTGGTTTTGTGAAAATACCTTGCAAGTAATAGTAATAGTGTTATACATTCTTTTATTAAAATAAATAATACAAAAAATTATGCTAACAGAGGTTTCGAACTTATTTTTACAATTTATGTATTAATTATATTTTTCATAATCTTAGTTTTTTACAAATAATACAAAAAAAATTTATATTTAACAAAACAGAAAATAAAAAATTATAAACTTATATGTCGATGTTTAATCTATATATATATATATCTATATATATACTAATCTATATATATGAATGTGAATTGTGAATTTACATAAATATCCTTACTTTTATTTAATAATAATAATTTACATAAATTTCCTTACCTTCATTTAATAATAATCATTAATACATGTTTTCTTTTTCATATATTCTTTTAATAATAATCATTTCATTAATACATTTTTATTTTTAAATTTAAAATTAATTACTTTAATATTTACATTGACATCAAATTCACAGAAAATCACTATCATAAATACATGTTTATTTTTTTATTTGTTTTTCATCTATTCATTTAATAATAATCATTAATATATTTTTATTTTTCCTCATTTTATATTATATGTTTATATGTAATTTTTTTAACATAGGGATAGGGTTGAGTAATATTTCAATAATAAAATATTATTTTAATAAATAAAGTGAATAAAAAGAATAGGATAAACCATCCATGTCCTCAATCGTTCCATAGATTTTCAATTTTTCATTAGAGTCAACCACGAAAAGTCGGTTTTTTTATAAATGCTGCTAAATAAATATTACTAAATAATATGCTCCATTTGATCATTTTGTGTTCTTGCAATGAGAGGAGTTTGTTTACCATAGCGTTAACATGTTTGATTGTTATATGTCATTTGTATTGATCATGTAATTATGTTTGGATTGTTTATGTGATTTGTTTGTTTGCACAAAGAAAAGAGAAACAAAATCAAATATCCAACAAAAATGGTTATTTTTCAATTTTTTATTGTTGAGATATTTTGTTAATTTTTAAACACATAATGCATGTTCTATGTTTGCTTAGATTACTTAGTTTGAAGTGACTTACAAAATATTAAAAAATTGAAATGTTTCTTCGTTTTTACCTTATGTCTCAGAATATCAAGAGATAATATTTTTTATTTATTGAGGTAAATGTATTTCCAAACTTCTGTCTATAAATCAATATTTAATTTTTTACGACATTATTATATTCTCTAATCAATTTTTTTTTACTTAGATTGATAGAAGGCATTTTAATTTGAATTTTTATGTTCTTGCTTATATTATTTTTGTAATATTATTTATTATAAAAATAATAGGTGAACTACAAAATTTGGTAGGTCTAAGAATCCTCTGATGAACGACAAATATGGATAAATTATTAAAATATATAATATCAAGTAGATTTTTGGCATGCGATTTTGTTTTAATTCAATGATTATGCGTGATTCTAAATTTTAATTATATCACAAGTTAACGCGTGCTTTATTGTTGCTAGATATATTTTGTCAATAGTATAATATTTTTCTATGGTTTAAGAAAAATCGTGTGACTTTGTATTATATTTTTACGACTGCTTTTCTAAATGGTTTTATTATGATTTCAAGGCACCATTTTTCATTTGTGTTTTTTTAAAGAATTGGAATGAATATATATAAAATGATGACATTAATAAGGCGTCTTCTCTTTATTTGAAAAAAATATTGGAAAATTTATACAAATTGTGAATAATATGAGTTAATATTTAATTTGAGAGTGATTTATGTTTTTTATTGCTCGTATATACTTCAATTTCTTTGTTATTGTACTAAATAAATTATTTTTAAACTTTGAGTTATCATTTTTTTCTGATCGAGGTTCTTTGTGTTATGATTTTTTTTATTTGTTTTGTTTAATATTTTTGGCGGCAATTGATTTTTCTGATATTATATGATGTGCCTTGTTGTTTATATAAAAATAAATATGAGAGTACACCAATCAAAGCCACGTTTTTTGGGCCTTCTGTTCTACGAAGAGAATAATAAATGATTTCTGTGAATTATATAATTTCTTGGTTTTTCATACATATAGTCTACAAAATGCGTCGAATTTCGAACAAAAAAGTTAAGAAAAACATAGTGGATGAAAAAAAAAGAGACATGTTAAATAATAATGTTGTGTATTACTATGTTGGGTGCAATAATTGTAATTGCTTGGTAGAGCGGTCGAATCGTGGTGCTTGAGCTACTGTGCGGTTTAAAAGATTTGAGTTGCACCATTACTACTAGCTATAGCTTTTGGTAAAGAGGCAAGCGCTCGGTCCTACAATTGGTATCAGAGCCAAGGTCACGGGTTCGATTCCCATTGATTGCAAGGAGTTCAATTATTGGGAGGGAGATTGTTGGGTGCAATAATCGTCCCTGCTTGGTAGAGCGGACGAACCGTGGTGCTTGAGCAGATGTGCGATTTAAAAGATTTGATTTGCATCATTATCACTAGCTATAGCTTTTGGTAAAGCGGCAAGCGTTCGGTCCTACATACTATGTCCTAATTTCTATATGATATAATTCAAGCACATTTTTTATAGATATTTGAAATTAGGTCCAACTAAGTAATATGAAACATATACATATATATTAAATCATATTTAAAGCAAAATGTTAAGATCAAGAATGATTCAGATTTAAATTTCAACGAAGCACAATGAAGAAGAAATTGAAGAATTGTATGTGTACGTTAATTGTTATATAATGATTATGTTGCTACTTCATGGTTGTGCGACATATCGATGTCATATAAAATGTTAATATTTCTCAATAAAATAGTTTTTCAAAAAGAAAAAAATTCTTCATTCAGAAAAAGAAATACATGAAAAACAAATTGTGCATAATTCTCATTCTATTTATAATGGTATGAGAATAATTCTAAAACTTTGTTGACACAATATACTAGATCAATTATGTGCATTTTATTGAGACATTAAGCCAGTTTCACTTTATTTCCTCCAATATTATCTCGATATATTTCGATGTGACTACGAGATTGTTTTTGTCTCTTTTTTTAGTCAAAGTGTCTAACCAGCTAATTCATAACATATATGGTGGTAGCATAGAAAACTCCTCGTCAAATAAATTCATTTAGCCAAATATTGAAATTCAAATAAAATTCTACAATATTTCATCAAATTAATTTTGACTATCATAAAATGCTCATGAAATCTAAATTGTTATATTATTAGATGAGATATTGAATAAGACAAATATTTTGACATATATTTGAATGATATCTCATATGCATATCTTAATTACATTATTCGTATCTCTTCTCAAGATTTTTAAAATACAATAATTAATTTTGTATGTCGTTCCACAATATATAAAATATTATAAAACAAAATATAAACTCGATAGAAGAAAATTTGTTTTGTTTCAATGAATAATATAATATTATGTTCTAAACGCAACAAATGAGATTGAAACTATATCATCATCATGACATGATGCACACAATCATTATTTCAAAGCTTTCAAAAAATGACGATCAAGATGACTTTCTTGAATTGCGTCAAATTAAATGAGGACACAATTCTAAGATATAACCATTTGAAGAGATTTCAAGTATTTTTCTCACAGTGATTGAGAAATAATTGTTAAAAATTTATTAACCTTATAACTATATGTTGATAATATCGATACTAAATATATAAAATGATATCACAAATATCACAATATTTGAAGAAGGTACAACACCATTCATTGGTTATGTTGTTGAAGAATATATATGTAATACATACTTTTAGTCATAAGTGAAAATTTATCACGAGTAAAAGCATTTTTCTTAAGAGTTATAGTTGATGATTGTCAAAAGCTGAAAAATCATTTAACAACAAAAAAATATTCGGAAAAATAAGATTATCAGATAAAAACAATGTAGAAAACCGAAAAAATATCGTGATAAAGAAGCAAACTACGAGTATGTCAGATCCCGGATAAATATTATAAATAACATAATAGATGTTAAAGACGATCAGATACTTGCTGAGCATACCAAAATAGTTATATGCATATTATAACAAACTACGACAAAGAGTTGTTGAGTTGTCAAAATCAACTAAGAAGCATATTGGAAAGTGTGTCAAGTGGATAAGATAATTTCACTGATTCATATACCGTCTATGATCATGATTTTTTATTTTTTATGGCTTAGTTTGTTTCAGTTGATAAATGTTATTAGCCATGTTTTAATTCATTTAAATATTATCAAAATTTCGTACACATATTTTCAGCAGTTTAGGTTTTTACGTGCAACGCACGTGCATTTTTCTAGTTAAGTTAAATTTGTACATGTATGCATTAAAAGAATAATTGTATTTCTTATGGCTAATATATATTAACACATTAAATATAAAAAAAAATTTGTTCCAAAAACTGCTCGATATAACCGTCTACTCAATCTTTAATCGGTGGACAAAATATTTTTATTGAATAATTTTAACAGACGATATATATATATATATATATATATATATATATATATGGAGTATATATATATATGGAGTTATAATTCAAACCGAACACATGTCCATAGTGATAGAGGGGGAACACATACAGGTTGTTTATGACTGAAGTGATCAGAACAACATGTTGTGGAAGGGGTGTGAGTGAGTGTCAAATTCAATACAGCGATATATTTGCTCAAAATAACTTTTATGTTCTGATTCTTTCACTAACATGTTGAAAAGAGCACATTGTTTTTGGTCATTTTAATCATTTAAGATTCTGCTCCAACCTAACCTTTTAAACTCTTTAATATAATTGGTTTTAAGTACAAAATTTACTGCCCAAAAGCCGACCCTGTACTTAGATAAACGACACTGGCATTTTCTCAAATTTTCAGACACAGCACCAAATGTTATGTATTTTTTACACGAGATGATCACATTATCATCTCGTTTAATCTGACAACTTTTTAAAGTTATCTCATACAGTGTGATATCCACAAAATGATCACGTGATCATTTCGTGTAAAAAATACACAATACCAAATGCTGTGTTTTCAACACAGTAAAAGATCCAAATTCTAATTGACATATCACTCCTCGAATCCTCAAGATCAACCGAATGGGAAACGGGCTCTTAGTTTTTCACATTGATTGAAGAGAAATTCTCCAGCAGATATCATACTTTTAAAATCTCTGGATTTAATAATTAGTCCGTTGATTGGATACATCCATTCAATCTCGATAAAGTATCAAAATTTATGGACTCAATCAAGACATTATTTTTGGCGTTGAATGTGAATTTAAGATTAAATTGTGACAAAATTTTGAACGGTTTTATTTATTAATCACTACTTTATTTCCACTTAGATTTAGGCATTTCATGTGCATCAGCATAAAGGCATGGTTCATTTTACTGTACCTTTATCTGAAATTGCCAACCCAATTCAACATGTCTGCCCATTTCTATATTTCTAAATGCATTGGTGGTATAAGATATTTATGTATGTATACAATCAGAACATATATGGACCAAAAGTTAGCACCTAGAAATCGGGATGGAGAGAAATAACTTTTCTTCCAGCGGGATCATGCTAATTTCATCGTGTTTGAAATTATACTGATATAAATCGGATATTTTTTTAAAAAAAATTAATAGACTTTTATATATTTTATTTCCAAAAATTATTTTATATGCATGCATAATTCATGTTTTTATTGAAAGACATGATAATTTACATTTCTCAATTGAGGGTAAACGTGATATGATTTTAAAGTTGAAGGGGGTGGTGAATCGACTTTACATGGCAACAGCCATGTGGACCGTCACCCAAATATTTTAAAAAGTGCCAAGATTTATTCTGTCTCCTCTGGAATTATTTTGAATTTTTTTTTTGTCGATTAACGTTTCCATGCTTAATTCGTACAATAACATTTCAAGAATAGATTTGTTACAGTTCTACAGTGTTCCCCGGAACAGACAAAGAAATCTTTTTTTTTTCTTTCTAAAATTAATATTCGAGTTTTGACACGGTCAAACTAGTTCTTTAAAAGGTCTAACTAATTCTTTAAAAGAATATACAGGTATAACATTAATTTATTGAGTAGATCTCTTGTGAGACGAGTTAACCATACTCATATTCACAATAAAAATTAATATTCTTTAACATAAAAAATAATACTTTTTTCATGGATGACCACTCTCACTCGATCTCTCTCTAGCATTTTTAAGTATAAAAATATTTAGTGGCTATTTTATCCGTAAAGATGAAATAATATGTTGTTGAGCCCTTCGGGTATCCAATTCCACTACATTCCTAAAAGAAACCATTTAGCTCCAATGTAAATCCAGCCCAATCCTTCATATTTTCATCCGATATGCTGTTACCGTCCAGATCAAACAGATCGCTCCTATTTCAGCCTTTAAATAATTGATTGTGATTCTCAGTTTAGAGATGCAAATGCAATAGAGAAAAGTTCTCAAATCCATCTATACATTTCAATTTTGATTAATTTTTCAGAGATATGTCTGTCGGAAGAACGTAACTTTGGAAAATAAATGAAAATGGAAACAAAAAATTGAAAATCGAAGAAGAATGATTTCAAAAGTTGACGCACTTACTAGTCAATTGGAAAAATAAAATAAAAATTTCCAGTAGTTTAAAATAAGTAAGAAAGAAAGCTCCACTGGAAGGGAAAATGTAATTTATCACACATTGAAACACAAGCTTTCGTGTAAAGTCTTGATAACAGCTACATTATCTGGCAGCAACATAATTTTTTTTAACACTGGCCTTGTAAATAAACAGCGAAGGCTATCAAATGTGAGCATTACCAAGTGGCAAACCAAAATTTAGCCAACAGTCTCCTTATTTACCGAAGAAACCATACTTAAATGAAACATAAATAACCAAAATATAAGTATATAAAATCCATAAAGAAGAGAAGACACATTATTACCAGGAAACTGCTACATCTAACTAGATGCATTCTTTCTAGCAGCATAGACCCGGTATGCCGCCAAACCAATGAAAGTGACAGCAGCTCCAACTGTAAATATTACAAAGTCAAGTTAAAATTATAGAATTCATGTTGAAAAACATCGATGCATATAGTATCGGAGTTTGTAGATGATGAAATTCTCATAATTACCGGAAAGGCACACGAGAGATCTATTAACAAGCTTCCGGCATCGCTTCCGACTGCGGCCAATATCAGTTTCAGGAACACTCAGATGAGGGTGCTCGGCTGCATTTACAATTCTAGAGAACACATTGTTCAAATCTCTTTCTTTCACGCTTATTGGAATCGGCGCATCAATCCCCAAATCAAGGCAAACCTACAGAATTTTTTTTTAAAAAAAATGAATAACCTTGAAACAGTTCTCTCATCTCTTCGCAATTCTGTTCTACATTGTTCAAGCGAACCATCCAGGAAGTTGAGGCCAAAGCAAGTTACTGAGTACCTTAGCTGAATCTTTCATCACCAGGGAACTCGAGTCAAGATCATTCTTTGCTGCAATGAGGAGACACGGCATACAGAAGCCACTTTCTTCCCCTTCCCTAGCTACATTCAGTAGCAGTTCAGATGCTCTTTTAAAAGAATCTTCACTCGAGCTGAAAAAGAAAAATCAACAGCCAGGTGTCATATGAGGTTGATATCCTCGAGACTAATAAGATGCATTTAACTTGGATTGGAAGAAATAGAGGAGGGACTAAAGGAGAGGGGAATGCAACGTAGGTTCCAATTGGAAAAAATTGCATAATTACACTACTAATTGACGGACTCACTAATATAATTAGAAGAAAAGCGGGGTAGTATGCACACCTATCATAAACAAAAACTGCTACATCACAAGCAGCCAAAGATTCCTTGTTTGACAAAAGTTTTTGAACACCATCTTCAGGAATCTCCCTAAGTACTAGAGTTTTCTTACCCTGCAATTAAAACAAAAATCTCATGTAATTAAATGCAAAGTAAAAAAGAAAAGCAAATTCCACATATGCAACAATTGCTATGACAGACCATACTCCAAACAGTGATGTGACAAGATGACTTGTACTCACCGTATGTTGGTCAACCACATTCACAACATACTGCTCGCTTGTAGAGATGTGATTTTCAGAAAAGGGCCTGTTACAGGAAAAACCATCATTCTCGCTGAATATTCTCATCAGAGAAGTAGACAAAATGTGCTCATATATTTACACAAAGCATGCATGAAATAATAGAGTCCAAATACTTGTATTAAAAGAAGCAATTATTCTGGTACAAACTGATTAACTCATCCTCATGCATGTATAGATTTAGAGCCACACCTTCCCAACAACGACGCCAACAATGAAGATTTTCCAGCATTTTTAGGCCCAAATACAAAGCACTGAAAAACATTTCGTTCTGTTTGTTGCAGCTTTCTGTCAACTGCTCTTCTCTTAGTTATGTGGAGAGATGATGCAGCATTGCAGTTGAAGCCAATGTAAATTAAGTTGGCAACACTTCGTGCAGGATCCAGTAATGTCATAAGTGCCCACTACAACACATGTTCCACATAAGTCATAAGCAACAAACAAACAATATCACAAATATTACATCTTCATAAAAATAAATACAGAGAAGTAGGAGTTGATCTACAGTCTTCAACTTTTAGGACAAGTAGAACAATAATGAGAGTAAGATCTAGCAATGAAAACGAAATTTGGGATTTTACATTGTTTAACAAGTGATATTACCAATGAAATTCAGCTAAAAATTTGCACCATCTCGTATCCTAGCGCTTACATACAGGAAAAAGATACAGAGTTACACTTTATCAATGTCCAGAAGCTAACAATCTAAGCGAAGCCTTTGATCAGTCTACAAAACAAAGATTTGTCACATGTTATAATTGTTCAAGCAGCACACAGCTTTAAAAGCCATTTGATAAAAATAAATTTGTAGTTGTTTACAAAAAAATTTCAATAAAAATGCTGTGAATCTTTAGTTTTTTGCAAATAAACCAAATTAAACATAGAAATAAATTTCTAAAAAGCGCAAGTATAATTTTTCCAAACAAGTAACAAAATCCACCTCCGATAGAAATCCAGAAAGGGATAATCCGCGCAACGGTGTTCTTTCAACAGCATCCTTATAAGGAGTTTCATCCCAGGGGCTGAGTTTACACCATGAAACCAAGCAGATAATAAAAATATAAGTGAGAAAGAATAGCTAGCTTATTTATTAGAACACAAGCAGAAGACCATGTGACATATCAAAGAGAAGAAAAAATAGCAAATGACACCTTTCTGATAGATAGACTTGCAAAAATTATAGAGTAAATAAAACCAGCTACCTCTAGATACTTATATTTGTCTCATATGAGACAGAGTTATTCCACAATCAGATTTGTCCAAAACTAGTGTCCCAAGCCAGTTGAATAAATTATGGAATGGAGGAAAATGGTCATCTAGATACATAATTTACCAACCAATCATGCTCGGAATATAATTCAACATAAGTAACACAAAGATGAAAGCATTCTGAAGAATCAAATTCACCTTTCTGGTGCAGTAGAAAATAAATCTTCAAGCTCACTATTCCGAAGAACTCCATCCTAAACATCATGAAGGTTGAGTTTATTCAGAAGTGGATTGAAAATGTTGAAGCAATGCAAATAAAATGAGGGAAAAGTATATTTAAAGACAACAAGTACACAATGAACTGTTTGTTGGTCTAGTTTGAAAACAATATAACCCTTGTGTCACATTCGAAAGAAAGAGCGGAATGATGCACAAAACACCATAAAATTATTCACTTGCCACACTGAATGGCAATTTTCGACCTTTCAACGTGACAGAATCAGATCAAAGGCTAAACATGGTTAGATCAACGCTAAATCAGTAAAAAAAGGTAAAGGAAGTGACAACAGAATCTAATTACATTATGGAGATTATACTGACCTGATTACTACAGATCAAATTATCTAGTGTGCTGTATTTCCACCAACAAAATGTTTTCACTTGGTTCTTCCACCAAAAATATATTTTTTGTATTGTATCCAGCATACACGAGCTGAACATTATATGAAAATCAATTGAGTGTCAACATAAATGGCTCTGGATATATGCAATTGAAAGTCTCTAATTTGCAGCAACAAATTTCATAAAACGGAATCACTTCCTCTTCGTCTACAGCCAAACCAAATACAAATATTTCCCAAGATTTCATTTACATATAAGATGTTAATAATTTCGAGCTTTGTGGCATGAAAAAGCATTAACTATGCAACAGTTAAAAACAACAGTAACTAAATATAGCATACTTTATCATCATCAAATGTGCTGAAAAGGCCCTTCAAAAACTCTATGGCTTCACTTGTTAGTTCAACACTCTGCAAGGACCAAGAAACGCATGAAAAGTAGCACTATCTTTTGACATCCTAGATGATACACTAACACATGAAGACGAGGAATCATAAATCATGAAATTAAGAATATAAAGGCAAATGGTAACAGATTATTAGTCATAATAGTTAATCAACCAATTAATAACGTAAAATTCAAAAATTTAGTTGGAGATTTCCAAATTTAAACCCATTATTTTTCTAATATAAAACGATCTAGTCCGGTTTACATGTAATGCCAAGGGAATTACCTGATCTGGAGCCTTTTTGTTAGGAATTGACAAATAAGAGTCCCTGAGTTTTAATTCATCATCATAACCAAATTGTCTCAGTACGCTCCACGTGGTCTCAATTCGACCTTTCTCAATAAAAAGGGCATGAAGAAACAAAAATCCAGTTAGGGTAAGACCAAGGCCATTGACTCCTTGAGGCAATTTCTCTTGTACAACCCGCTTGACACCCACTATTTCAGCAGGTTGCAATGGAGCATTGAAACATCTAACCTGCTCACCAGCACTACGTGTGAGTCTTTTGAAAAAATATAGATCAGAAGCATTGCTTAAATAACATGAGTAACAAAAGAAAATGCAGTTGAAAACAACCTGAAATTCATTCAATTCGTCATCACTGAGAGCACCATCCATATCATGATCACAAAGGATAAATATCCTCTTCAATGCTCTCATGCATTGAGGTCTCAAAGTCTGAGTTTCCTGATCAAATAGAGGGGCCGTTGGATGGAGGACTGCCTTTTGAGCAAAGTAGAATACTTCTTGAATCTACAACAACTTAAAACCATTGCAATCATCTGAAGATCCTTGTTCTCATAAAAAAATTCTGAAGAACATAAATACAACACAGATTATAATTTATTTCAAACCTGAAGCATGTTAGCCGCAGAACATTCCATGCAAGTTTCGATCTCCCGAAACTGCTGCATGAGGGGAGACATCTCAACACTCAAATTGTACTCCTCATCCCGACGATCTAGTTTGCAACCAACCACGATTACTGGTGCCCTGATCTAGAATAATCATAATTAAAGCACATGAATCAAGTTTTTAACCAGACTAATACTGTCATCAACTATTAAACTTTTGCAAGATTTAAAGGCTATCAGTAGCATTGCTAGCAACAATAATAATATCGGTTTGTTCCAATGATACGCACGTTATTAGAACATGAATATGCTTGATGTTTTAACAAGATGTCAGTACTCAGTATCGCTTGTTTTATCAAGATGCGTGAATATGCTTTATGTTTTAACAATGTGCGTATCATTGGAATAAGCAAATACACATGTACATGTAATACTAAGCAAAAAATAATAATTTTGTTTAACAGATAATTAACTGAACAGGAGATCATCATCATAATATTACCAATACATACACATGGAGAAGTCAAATAATACACTATCGGGATTCAGAGTAAACCTCTAAGCGGCGAAGCTCGTGAAGCCAGAATGAACTGAGGCGATTAAGCGTAGATGGCTGATCGCACGCATAGGTCAGCACTACCGAATCCGCTCGCTTCAGCTCCTCAGCGAGCCTGCCTCTACTCTCCAAACTACATCCATCCAAGAATCAATCCTTAAAAAACTTAAACCGGGATAATTAAACAAGAGAAACTCGGGCACGCGCCAAGGGTGGAAATCGATTAACCTGGATGAGGTGTCGATGATTATGATTGGAACATTATCGGGATAATAATCGGCCGGGAGGCGCGTGGGAGGGAGAACCGGAGGAACATCCTTCCGAAAGGTCTCGGCAGCGACCGCCGCGATGAGGCTCGATTTTCCGGTGCCACGGTCGCCGACGACGACGATCCGGACGCTGCTACGATCCCCGGTTGGACTGACACCTGGCATTGAGTTGTAGATTTTTATTCTGTGTGAAGTATATTGCTGCTACTTAATTGGTCAGATTTGCAAGGAAGGTTTTAATCGAACATTTAATTTTTTTAAAAAATTATTTATTTAAAGCTAATTGAGCAAGCCGAAAAACTATTTTGACGATTTTATAGGTCGTATTTATAAGACGATTATCATATTTAGGTCATTCATGAAAATATATTACTTTTTATGTTAAGAGTATTACTTTTTATTGTGAATATCGGTAGGGTTGACCTGTCTTATCGAAAAAGATCCGTGAGACTATCTCACAAGAGACCTACTCTTTAAATATTTTCGAGAATTCACAAATTTCACTAGATTTTGTTTCTCACAACATCCTCTTATATCTCATACAATTGAGGTGCCTGTGAAGCTATTTTGTAAGTGAAATTCTCAAGTTTTGTCGGAATTTTTTGGGTTGAAATATACATTTTCCAAAATTGATACAATAGAACATCTTTAATGTGGATATATTCATATTATATATGAAATTGATATGTCTGGGCTGCTATTGGACGCCGTCAAGGTTTTTGTCAGAGGCCCAATTAGAAGCTTGCTGGCTCATATTGATCCTGGGCTGGGTTTGTTCCGCCGCCTCAAGCCTTCAATGGGTCTTCAAGCTGTTACTTTCTGACTGACCGCACCGGAAGAAATGCTGCGCCGTTTGGTTCGGAATGCAGTCGCCGCAGCGCGCCAGTTCTCGTCAAAGGCGGTTGACACAGCAGCTCCGGAGGCGGAGCCGCGATCATCGGTAACCAGCTCCACCAAATCCAGCGCTGGCGGAGGCAGGGACACGCTAGGACGGCGACTTTTCGCTCTTGTGTTCGCTAAGCGCAGTGCAGTTATAGCTATTCGGAAATGGAAGGAGGAGGGCCACGTAGTACGCAAGTACGAGCTGAATCGCATTGTTCGGGAGCTTAGAAGGCTTAAGCGCTACAAACACGCTCTCGAGGTTATACAATTGCTAATCGTGTGATACGTATTTTTTGCCTTACAACTTCGTGGTTTAGTGTTCTGAGTAGTTTTCATGCTCTGTTTTCAGTTTAATTTTATTTGTCGCTCCGGAGAGTCCACTTAATTCTGGATTAAATGGTGCCGTTGTTACTTTCTTGAAAAATCATACTTTGAAGTTGGGAAAAAAAATATTTGGGGGTGGCGTTTTCTTCTTTGGCCGTGTACGCTGGACTTTGATTGATTGAGAAATTTTCAGTGAAGATAAACACGAAGTATTAATTGAAATCAATGTCTGCGCAGTACTCCAATCACCGTGGATGACTTCATAGTATATTTATGCGACTTGTTTATGTGTTTTTCTTATTCATACATTTTCTTGATCTATTCATGGAACGGATTATGCATCCAAACGCCACTTCTTTTAAAAAATGTGTTGTTGGTAAGATAAATTTTCTCTATCGAGAGACACTCCAAGTATGACAAAAAATACATGTGCTTTACTGAATAAAATATGCATTTACAGTAAGGTATCAAAAATCCCCTAGCCCAATTGGTTTGTAGGGTACATACCTAATACCAAATGGGGTATTGCGCACTAGGGGTTTTGAACAGGTGATCTCTATCTCCAATAACTTGTTGAAATCTATTTTCCAATGTTTCAAGCTCATGATGATCACGATCATATTTTTTATGCTTAAACACTACCAAACTCCTTTTGTCGCAACATTTATTATATTCAAAAGGTGGGAGGGACTTTCAACAAATTCTCCAATGTCAGATTTGTGTGTGTTTGCATGTTTGTTTTTCTTTCCCGATGCTTCAGTTTCTTATGTTGTGAAATATTGTTATTAAAGTGTTCCATGTCGATTTTTTTGTTTTTTCTAAAGTTGAACAGGTCTAATTTCCCAAATGCGACGGTAATGTTTCCCTAAAGTTTGGTACAACATATTTTCTTATGTCGATTACTTTTTCAGTTATGATGCAATGAGAGATTGCACCTCCACTAAAAAATTCCAAGTCATTATGCTCAACTGTTGAGTTGTCCAGGTTTGTGAATGGATGAGGATGCAGGAAGATATGAAGCTGGTGCCTGGAGACTATGCTGTCCACTTGGATTTGATTACAAAAATTCGGGGTATTAACAGTGCAGAAAAGTTTTTTGAAGATCTCCCTGACAAAATGAGAGACCACACGACTTGTAGTGCCCTTCTCCACAGCTACGTTCAGCACAAGGAGTCTGATAAAGCCGAGGCTCTGATGAAAAAGATGTCGGAACGTGGTTTCTTAAAATACCCTCTTCCGTATAATCACATGATGTCTCTATATATCTCCTCGGGGAAGTTTGAAAAGGTTCAAGGATTGATTCAGGAGCTGAAAAAAACAACTACTCCTGATGTTGTTACGTATAATCTGTTGTTAACTGCTTGCGCATCGCAAGATTTATTGGAAGCCGCCGAAAAGGTTTTTATTGAACTGAACAAATCCAAAATTGAACCAGATTGGTTAACATATAGCACATTGTCCAGCATCTACATCAAGAATTCACTGCAAGAAAAGGCCGAGTCATCATTGAAGGAAATGGAGAAAAGGATCTCTAGAAAAGTTAGAGTTGCTTATGCGTCACTCATTAGTTTACATACCTGTCTGAAAAATAAAAAAGATGTTCTCCGAATATGGAAAATGCTGAAGTCGACCTACTGCAAGCTGAATGATGTAGAGTACACTTGCATTATTTCTTCCTTATTGAAGCTTGAAGAATTCAAAGAGGCTGAGAAGCTTTTCAATGAATGGGAGTCTGTTTCTCCAACCAAAGATTCAAGGGTTCCCAATTTACTTCTTGCTGCTTATGTCAATAACGATCTGATGGAAAAGGCAGAGGCTTTTCATAACCTAATGGTTCAAAAAGACTTTGTACCAGGATATACCACTTGGGAGCTTCTCACTTGGGGTTACTTGAAACAAAGGGAGGTAAAAAAGGTTCTTGATTGTTTCAAAAAAGCAGTTAGTAGTGTTAAAAAATGGGATCCGGATGAAAAACTAGTGCTAGAAGTTTGTAAAATTATTGAAGAATTCGGCAATGTTGAAGATGCAGAAAACTTGATGGATACCCTTAGGATTGTTGGCTATATAAATACTGAGATATACAAGTCTCTTCTTCGAACTTATAAAAGAGTTGGTAAAATGCCACTTATTGTGGCAGAAAGGATGAAGAAAGACAATGCAAGGATGGACGAGGAAACTAGGAGACTTGTACATGAAACAAACAAATTGTGTGTTGGTGAAATTGGGAGTGGTCTTTAAGAATGAAATCGAGGATCAATTTCCTGTCCCTTTCCAGGCCAAAGGCTGAATCGAGATTACGAGTTTGGTGTCAGCTGTTTCTATATCCAGGTATGGGTACATCTGGAGACGATTTTCAAAATATCTTTTTTTAAAGTTATATACCATGTTATTATTCTGAAAGTGCGAGTTTTGATCTAGCAACAAGGAACGAAGGCCGCGTGTGGAGGAGTATGGTTGGAATTATTTCACTTTTTTTTGTGAAATGGTGAACGGAACTGGGGTCTGGGAGTTAAGGAGGCTAAGGAGCAGAGAATGAAATATATTTGCGAGAAGGCTGAAACTTACCACAGATTGGAGGCATCTTTCTAAGTTACTGGGATCACATAGGCAACATTTTGTTTCAACTTTAATGGATAAAATCGTTTTGTATACCTCTAATTGAATTTGGCATGTTTTCTTTTAGTGGTAGTTGTGATCCATGCATGGATACTATCAAATGATCATTTATCAGTGTCATTCGTAATGGCTGAATATCAAATTGATACAACCGGGGATATATTCGAAAAAATATCGAATTTTCGGTATGCTAAAGATTTTGGCATGATACATTAACATATCGAATTTTTCGGTACGATAACGTTATAAAATTTCAAAATTTCGGAATATACTGAATATTGAAATAATATATAAAAATATAAAATATTGTAAACACTTAATTTATAAAATTTTAAAATATAGTTTTTTGGATATAAAATGATATATATTGATATCACATCGAAATCACAGTATGTCATATAATTTCGGTATAATCGATATGTTAGTTATGTGTATCGAAATTTTCAGTACTACGATATGATACAATACGGTATATCATCCTCGATCGGAGAAGTGTGAAAAATAATATTTTGATCAACAAATTAAAACTTTTATTTGTTACTTTAGCTAGCAATCATAAATACATTTAAAGATCATAATCATTAATAATTATTATTGTTTAATATGACGTGTATGTGTTGTGTGTGTAACGTATTATTTGTGTAATATGAACTTTAATAATAATAATTGTCGTCGTTCATCTTAATTTCGAAAAAATAATTCAGGAAGTCAATATAAATTCTAAGTTTGATAAACAATCTTTTGTAAATAAAAAAAGTCACCAAATTGATACAATTTATAGATACGATCAAATCTCTCCAAAAGAGAGAGTAATACCTGAATCGTGTGTAACTAAAAATGCTGCTTTGATCGTAATGTAGTCAAAAGGTAAACTCTTGTCATCAAAAGTTACATTAATGAACGTTGACTAAATATCAGGTAACTTACGTAATTTAGGCAATCTTTTGAGGACAACACGGACATTTCATAAATGGAAAATCGAGATTTCTTTTACCTATTTAATACCGGACGTGGACAATTCTCAGAGCCGAAGCTGTGAATCGATCGATAAGGAATTATTAGGGTGCTTTATGGAGCAGAATAACTATGGTGGGCCCGAGCATGGAGTCCTTCAATGGCTTCCTCCGAAGCATGCGGGAACTAGCTATGGCGCCTTTAACCATAAGGTTACATTCTTTTGTATTCTGCATGCATTATGAGGTTCGGTGATCATGTGTGTGGAAATGTACAGGTTTTTAATGCGCATTTCTTTGTGTTGAAACAGCAGTTGGGATCGGGAGTGGAGGAGGCACCTCCGCGTGGGATGAAACCACCGCCGGTTATTGAATCGGATCTGGTACTTATTCATAGTGTTTTTTAAAATAAATTATCTATAATTTTTACGACATAATTAGCAAAATAACATTCAAATACATTTATAACAATTTTTTTTTTTTTTTTGAAATTTTCCCAACTCCTAACTAGATATATATCAATGCACGAAGTAGAAGAATTGATCGAGTCTTTGACAAAAATGATTTACTATGATATAAATGGTTTGGAAGCTTTACAACGCAACGTTCTATTGATTTTGGCGATCGAAGTTGGTTTTCGACGATTTTTGTTATATGATATCCGATTATTTTGTTTTTGTACATTCGAAAACTATATAAGATTACTTGGCCTTTCGTCGTGCATTTGCACTCTTAAGTTGGAACTGATTGATGTTTGTGGCCTTGATGCATAGTTTACAGACAACTCAAAATCAAGGAGACGCGAAAAAAGAAGAAAAGGGCGAAAATGGGCCCTTGGCGGGCCTGGAATGCAAGCCATCTTCTTATGTTCAGGCCCAATAAGTAGCGGTACCGGGGTTTTCCTTCCCCGAGGTGATGGCCCATATCATAAATCCACCAAAAATAATCCCGGTATTATCTCAGGTCAACTCATTATAAATTTTATGAATTTAAGGGGAAAAGCCACCCCAGCTTTGGGGTGGGCTCCGGCCCGAATTGTTTTTTTGGAACATATATGTATTTTATATATTTAATTTATTTATATATACAATAAAAATTATTTAACTAAGCACATGCTAAAAAATATTATTAAATATAAGTTTTTGATTTTTTTAAGTTTATTCTGTAAATAAAATTATTAGACTAAATTTAACTCAATTTGACTTAACAAATCGACAAAAAAATCAAACATGATATCTGATAAGAAAAAATTATTAGGACATAATTAAATTTTATAAAAAAAAGTTTAATATACTTAAATTACACTCAACATTAACATTAAATATATATACATGCACACGATTAGACGCGGTTGAATAAATAAATGATGTTAATGAGTGAGTGGCAGAGAAATGGAAACGATGAAATACAATAATTCTTCAGGGGGACAAATTTAAAAAAAAACTGTATTCTTATTTTATTAAATCACCTCCCACCCAATTTTTTTGAATAAATTATCGCGAAGTAATAAACACTTTTTTTTCCATATTCAAATACGTCTAAAACATTCTCTCTTATAATATGGTGAAGTTCAAGTTTTTAGATCATTAAAACATGATGTCAACTTTTATTAAAATGCAATAGATTCGAATAATTTAAAGGTGTTGAGATACGAGAACAATTACACCCGATGAAATATAAACCAACTCTATATTTTGTATCTATATTTCAGCTGTGTCTCCTGTTTTGCTTCCTTCTCACATTGTTAAAGCTCTAAATCTTAATGTTCAAGAACTTGGCCAACAAATCATCAATCCTCGATTACCAGGTCATTTATTTTTCCAATAAAAGTATGGGTTTGATTTTATTTTGTGTGATAAAAAGCATTATATTGACAACGACAAAATTTTCATTTATGCAGATGAAACCGAAAATTGCATGAATAAAACTGAAGAAAAATTGGAGAAAACCCCAAACTCGGATAACGTGTGTTTGTCCCCAGAGATCAATCTCCCCGAAGAATGGACGTATTAGCGCTAGCGCACTGGCACTGCCGAGGACAATAATCGAACACGACATATCCCACCTTGATTCAACTTCGGTGTTCATATATGGCTCGTGTGAATTTGAAAATAATTAAATATAATATTTTATATATTATTCATAATAATATAATGGTGAAATATAGTATTTGACCTATGTAATACTGATAAGTTACTCCATATCAATAAATAAAAACAAAATGAATAACTAATTAATCATTTTCTAATTTTATGCTATACTCATATAAGTTTGATGAGGTTCACCTCAATGCAATGACTTTCCTACGCTCGGATATCTAAGTTAGCATGTATAATTTTAATTATTGTCACGCGCAAACATACTTCATTGAGTATTCGTCTAAAATATTGTAAATTTTATTGAAGTATATATAAAAAAAACAAAGCCTTAAAATTAAGATCCTTAAAGATTTTATAGATACATATTTATTATTTAAGATAATATTGTAATAAATAATTGAGACCTTTAATTTATTAAAATATATTTTTCCAAAATATAACTCTCTACCACTTTTATTTTCTTAAAGTATAATAAAATGAAAACTTAAATATAATATTAGATAGAAAAATATTAATTCCAGGTAATTTTATTCTTTATAAGCTTTTACTATATATAAAATTAAGTTTATATTAAGATTTAATTACAAATAATTTATGATTTTCTGAAAATGACTTTTTTCTATATGGGCCAGGAGTTTGGAGGGGTGGTTACCTTGTTGATGGGCCAAATTACAGATAAAAAGGAGAATGGCTGCCCGCCAATACAGATTTTGAAGAGAGCGATTTCCCAATTCGTTTAGCGGAAAAATTCACCATAAGATCGAATCTCCGAAGACGAGGTACGGCGGCTGAGGAATGGAAGAAGGAGTAGGAAGCTCGGAGATGAAGTTCACGAATGTTGGCAGGGAAATTCACCACCAGTTCAAGTTACCGAAGGAGAGAATCGGCGGCACAGCTGTGGACCGAGGAGGAAGCTCGGAGATGCAGTTCATTGATTTCGAGACCGCCGCCGACCTACTGGATGGCTCCGCCATTTTCCACATCGTCTACGACATCCTCGGTTTCATTCTCTTCATGCACCAGCAAATCCCCTCGTAAGTTTCTCACTTATATTGTTAAATGCTAGAATTAGCTAAGTTTTGTGCGTTAATCAACTTCGTTTGCGCTCTGGAAGAGTAATTCAGGATATCACCCGTGAATTTGATGAGTTGCGCGATGAGTATAAAGAATTGGTGAGTGAAATGAATTTATGTTTTTCTTTCTTTTTGCCTATTTTGCTCTTTTTAGACCTTCATTATCGACGTGAGAGAAGTGCAAACTGAAATCAACACTAAAATCAATTGAAGGTTGATTACCTCATATTTTGCTTTGTGGTAGAACAAGTATCAAGTTTAGAGCTTTTGAAATGTCATTTAACGTATTGAGAATTTTTTTAGCTTTTGTAGGTAATTAAAAAATATTTCTTTGGTTATTTTTGAATAAGGAACTTAGTCCAAAAAGAGCCTTTAACTTTCATATCAAGTGTTGAATTCTGGAAGCATGATTAAATAGGAGGCTGAGCTTTTGAAAGATGAGGGGAAACCGATCTCAACAAGGAGAAAGCAAGCAGCAAGAAAGAGGGAGGTGAAAATGGAAATTAAAAGGTTGGAAAAAATGGTGAATTGCATATCTAATCTCAAGACTGCTGTTAAGTCAATGTTTGCCGAAGTTCCAAATGTCGAAAAAATCTCCCTGGTTCTTGGACCTAGTCCTTTAAGGCCTTTACATGTTTATGAATTGTGTTTCGTGAACATAAAGGTTGATGCTGGTGATTTTACTCGAAGTAAAGTTGCTGAATTGCTCTCCAGAAAGGTTTGGATCGATCCATATAGTGGCACTTCAATTATTTTTTTATTGTGAACTTTATGATGGTTTTTTGTTTTTATTTTTTTATGTTTTTATTTTTTGGGGAAGGCAATACGAACTTTGATATCAAGAGGAGCTGGATCGGATTCATATAATGGTAAAGAATAGTAGCCTCCTTTGTTTCTTGAAGTTGTTGAATAAATTAGGTTTGTTGTTGTTCCATGAATGGATTTTTTGTTTGTGTTGTGCTTTAGGTCCCACGAAATTGTTTCTCTTAGTGAAAGCTCCCTCGACCCTGATTTTGCCCCTGCATTTTCTTCCCAAGCGGGAGTTTAAACTAAATAGGAAGGTAAGGGATTCCAATCATTCTTTGCTGTTTCCAGGGCTTTTATGTAATTTACTTTGCTGAGATTTCCGTTGTCATTGACATTCAGTTATCATTATGAAAGAGTCTGCTGATAAGTTTTTGTTCAGGATGACATTTTCCATCACTGACTATCCTGTTAACAATTGGCATGAATAAGATAACATTTTTACATTTGAGGAATGCTTAAACTATAGTTTGTGTAGTTTTCTCGATATGTAAGTGGCTACCTTTTTTCCTTCATCAATACAGGTAATTCCATTTCGTTTAAGATTCAGGGGAAGAGCTTTAGATTTGGACAGGGATGCTCAACCTGATGGCTGTGCTGATTCTGGTGGATTATTGAAGTCTGCTGCAAATGATTTGATCTGGTAATGAATGATTCAAACATTGTAGATTAAACTCCTGACATTTTGTTTTCTTTGATCATCATAAGCTTTTGTGAACTGTTAAGTGGTGCTATGTCACCATATACCGTATCTTTTCTGGTTTCCCTTCCTCATAATCCAAGTAAAGCAAAAAAAGATCTTCAGAAAACTTGAGAGTTCTTAGTTGAAAATAACATTAAGGTGTGGCCCGTCATGAGGCCATCCATCTTCAATAATTTTGAACGAAACGGTGATTAAACTTGAATTATCCACGTCTAAATTC
Source organism: Primulina tabacum (assembly GCF_025594145.1). Classification (NCBI taxonomy): domain Eukaryota; kingdom Viridiplantae; phylum Streptophyta; class Magnoliopsida; order Lamiales; family Gesneriaceae; genus Primulina; species Primulina tabacum. Next base: position 1,297,780 of record NC_134551.1, read on the forward strand.
GGACTTTCATCTGAACCGTCACCATTTATAGTTTCTATATGAGATTCATGGATTGTAAACAAACTTGTTTCAGATAACTAATTTCCACGTGTTTGGTGCGGAGCACACATAGTAGAAAACTGTCCAAACTATTGATAGCAGACCTCTCTAAATAAGAGAAGTTCATCAATGGCTTTAAGCTTCAATGAAGGATTTTTACGAGCAAAATTTAACTTTATTGCAGGTTTCAATGTAGACACACAATAAAGGGCTTGGCTTGCGGAGTGTTGTCTCCGGAAGAATGATTACATAAGGACGGCTAAGTACCTCTGCTTCCATTGGAAAGGTGAGTTTCGCGACGATTCAAATTCGGGAAAGAGTTGAGTGCAGTTGATTTTCTTATTGCTTCTGTAAATTTCATCATCGATTTATTTGGTGTAGCTTATTTCGGGTAATGTTTTATGCCGTGATCATACATTCAAAGCTAAACTTCTGCAGAAGTTGAACCAGCATGGCATGTATTTGACAATAAGTTTGTTGTTGACTTTTGGAATCAAATTTGAAATTTCAATAGACTTCATATTTTAACCAACACTCCCTTCAAGTTCACTTTATGGCATTAGAGAGAATAACAGATTGAATTGAATTATATTACTGTTCTTCTGCCACGCTTTTTAATGGTAAATTTACATCACCGAAATTTCCCCGCATTCAATTTCGAAATGCAAGTTCTATATGATATTTGCGATTATGTATATAAGGAGGAATATAAGTTTTTAATTTCTAAGTCTGAACTAAATATTGGAACTGTCTTTAAATAAGGAACCGAGACTAAAATTAAAATTATGTGGGAAATTTTTAAGTTGTAAGGTGTTGAAGTATGTATGTACAGATGACTTAATTAATGAATTATATTTTGCCAACTTTATTCTTTTTTAAAAAATTAAATAAATATCCATATTCTTTTTCTAATGTAGATGTAGCTAAATAATGAGAAAATGATTTTTTTGTCCATTAATTTATCAAAACCGAACTGCTTAGACAATATATACACACGATTACATATTACTTTGGTCATGGTTCATATTGTGAAACCGAAACCGAAACCGACATTTCCGAAAGATGGTTCTGATTTCGTTTTTAAGAGAGTTTCGGATTATTTAAGGAACACCATGGCCGGGTCTGGCAATATAGCATGTGTCTTTTTCAGCTTCCACTGTGGATCGTACTATATATTTAATCATTTTTCACCCTCGATCCCCTTCTCTATTTTATTTGTTACACAATAAGTTTGCCAGCACCTCTTAAAGCAATGTTACAAAATTCCATCCGTGGAATTTATTATCAAAACTTTACAGTACTGACAAATTCATTGTGCATTCGAACATTGTCTTCCATTTAACAATCTGAATATATATATATTGAAAGGAATTGTTGCTCATAAACGTACAGGAAATTAATTAAACTATTATAATGTGTGTATCAGAAGTTAGTGTTGTGCTCTGGTGTTGTTAACACGAGTACACAACATGCAGCGAAAATTAAGTATTTAACACACAAATATAACTTTAATAAATTAACACCAGATTTAAATTATGCACAAGTACGAATACTTGTGCGATATCTCATGGCAAAAAATTCACTAGAAAAATTATGTAAATCGTTTACACCAAAACAATACTAGTGCGAAAACAAAACCAAATTCCTTGACACTCCAAGGAATTAAAAATACATCAAAATAAACCACATAAAGACTAGATGCATAAAACAAAAAGCGTGTTACTTAAAACCAAACGAAGACACTCTTCGATCAACACTCTGCGTCAGTGTTGTTCTTGAGTGTTGGCAACACCAATCGGCAACACGGCAAAGTCTGTGACTCAATCACACAAAATCTTCAACATTAAAAATATTCTTCAGTAATCTCTGTAAAAGGACTATGCACTAAGTCCACGAAAAACCACGCAGAGATCACACACGAGAAAGCTCACGAAGACACAAAAGAACACTCTTCCTACAACCCCACGAAAATCTTTTCTCTCTCAAAACTTCTTTTCTCTCGAAAGCATATTCTCTCTCCAAGTCTCTGAAAAGTCTCTGGAATCACACAAATCTTTTCTCTCCCCTCTCCACCCTTGTACGTTTTGTGAAGCTCACTTATTTATATTCCTTGCTTGACCTAGAAAAAAGTCCTAGAAAATATAGAAATAATATTTTCATTAGTCATAAAACACTTTCAAACAAGAATAAAATATCTTGGAGATAAAAATCATATTAAAAACAAATCATATAATATCTATAAATAAATCAATCAGGATCTTATCATCTAGAAATAAATCAAGCAAAAGATTATAATCTAGAAATAAATCAAATAAAATCTTTTAGTCTAGAAAGACAAAATCTTAAATTGATAATATCAATTTAATAAAATAATAAAGGAATAAAATATTCATTTCAATTTCTCCCTTTTTGCCTTTCTGGACAAAACATCCAAAAATGATAATCTTGGTAAGCATCGCAATCAGTTAAGATGTAAAATTCAGGATGTTAGATTTTATCATGATAATATTTTTGTACCAAGATTTGCGAGATTTTCGGAATTTGTGATGTAGCATTTTTTTGGAACTCAAGAATTTAAATAATATCGTGTATATTTTTTCGGAATTTGAGATATGCAGAATTATACCGGATATAGATATAAGATTTGATATACCTGGATAAAGATTTAAGCAAGAAGATAACCCAATCTTGGAACTAAAAATCTTGAGGATTTTATCATGGGATTTTCGAAAATAATATTGAAAGAATATTAGGGAATTTTCGAAAATCATAGATAAAGGGAAAAGTCTATACGATAAATGCAGCTTGAGAAAGATTTAACTACCAGGATTTTAGGAAAATAATCAAAATCTTATTTGTGGAAATATACTACTAAATTTCGGGTTTAAGTCAGCAAATTTTTGGGATTTAAGAAATATAATTTTTATTATTTTAGGAAATAAAAAGTCTACCGAATATTGGGAATTAGACACAAAAGTCGAAATTTTGCAGGCTGGGCAAAGCATAAATTTCGAAATTTATCCTTGGGATACATACATGAATTTCGAAATTTAGGTCTAGGATAAAGAATAAAATTTAGATTTGATCACGATTTTAGATGAAGATTTGATTCAAGTTTAAACGCGCGGAGGACATCTATCGAGATAGCAGTCAACCCCTATAAATAGGAGGGCCTATAACTCGAAAATTCACACCATTTTTACTCCAAATTTTCGAGCTCCTCTCCTAGTTTTCTTAGGATTTTCGAGAGCTTGCTCTCTCAGTGTGCGAAGAAGCGAAGCGCTGCTGCAGTCCAACCCCGAAGCTAGGGTTCGAAATTTTCAGTGCAGGATTCCCCTCTATTCACGTTTTTCTACGATATCTAAGGTAAGTGGGCTTGTTTTAAATGTGTAATTTCGGTGTATGCATCTTCGTATTTTCGAAATTTCGGTCGAGTACAATTCTTCTTCTACCCCTTCTGGCTACGATTTGTGCATGAGTTTTATGTTGACACTGTGAGGATTCAACTTGATATGGGAGGGAATCCCAACTATGATATGACCCTCATACGGTGGGGATATAACCGATCCGGCCTCGCCCCCTTAGAGGAATAAAAATTAGGGACTGACGTCAGTAAACCATTGAAAGTAGAGGAATCTCAGTGTCAGGTCAAGGATACGAATGTGGTATGAGTCAATTTATGCATGGTGTGTGGTGTGTGTACGTATTTCGAATTTTATATGCATGTTGTTGTGTACTCGAACGGCCCCCACTTGGTGAGTGTTTTCCAAAATACTCACCCCTTACAACCTTCCCAGATAAATCCGAAGATAAGTCTGAGGAACAAGTTGAGGAAGAAGAGTCGGATCAATTTTGGGGCTGATGAATTTATTTAAATTTCGAGAATTTTGCTGCAAGGATTTAAGAATTTTAGTAGGTTTATTTTAATTGTAAACGCTTCCGCAATTTATTCAATTTATTCAGTTGTAAAGACAATGGTTGTTTTTGCGAATTTATGAAATAAACTGGTTTCGGTTTATACTGTGCTACGAGGCTGGTTGTTTTTCGATTGTGTGATTGATGAACAACGCCGGTGTCAAATCCCGAGTTTCGAGGCGTGACATTTAAGTGGTATCAGAGCCGCCAGGTTCAAAATCCGAGTGGAAGAATCGAGTTTCAAAAAAAAAAAAAAAATTCGGATTTCGGCCAAACAGCACCTTACGTGCGCCGCCGAGCTTTTCCGCCGATTCCGGCCGCTTCCGGTAACGTGTGTTCGATTAGAGACCAGTTCCGAAATCTTCTCGACGAAACGAACAATAGCCCTCAACCAATTTCAGATTTAGTGTTCGGGTGAAGCCGTAATTTCAGATCTAAGAACTAGGGCGTTTAAACCCTAAACGCCGAATTTTGTTTTATCCAATTACCCTACCAATACTACTCCGATTTTAAATTAATTTTACACAAACGATACACAATCCATGGGTAACGTTTCTCAACAATCAATTTTTGGATTGGATCAACCAATCGTAAACGCCCAAATTCGAGATAGTTAGCGAGTTGCGCGAATTTTTCCGGCCAAATTAGGTAACTTCCGACCAATTCTGGCCGTGACATCGCCGGTTCTGAGACCCTGACCTCTTCTCCAACGCGCGCTTTTACTCCGACCGTACTCCGGCGAGTCAACCCGGCGAGTCCACTCGGCCGAATCATCGAGTCAACCCGCCAGCTTTAACCTCCTATTTTCGGAAATTTTCGAAAAATACATATAAATTTCGATACCTTGCTCTATTAGTTCTTGATATTTATTTTATCCTATTTTTGATATTCTGAGCGTTTCATTTCTTTATTGTTTCAGGAAATGACTCGTTTTCGTGTCACTGCTCGTAAGAAAGTAACCCCGATTACCCATAGGGAGACTATTCAGTTGGATTACCACCAGCATCGCACACGCGCTCAGGCTGCTATACATTTAAAGGAATTGGCTATAGGACACCAGGATAGGACTATCAGGAGACTGAGAGCTAGTAATCTTGAGAGGAGACAACAAGTGGAAAATCTGACTACCAAACTGGAGACAGCAGAGAAAAGAATTGACGAAGTCTTCCAAATGTTCGAGCTCGTTAAAGAACATAACTGCGAACTGCGAGAGTCATTACAAATAACGATGAGTCAAGCCAAGCAAGCTAAGGAGGAAGTGGATAGATGCACCATAGAACTGTCTGAAGCCCGTCAAGCCCGGCTGAGGGATAAGAAAAAAATTGAAGAATCCTGGAATGTGATCATGCAATTATCTGAGAATAACCAAAGGCTATCCAAGGAGGTAGACGAGAGGAAAGCAAAGGAGAAGGAGCTCATCCAGAAGAATGAAACAAACTGCGCACACGCAAGAAATGAATTGAATGACGCGATAGGAAAGATTCTGACCCACAGGGAACATATTGCTGAGTTGGAATCGGAAAATCATAGCCTTCAGATGCAGCTGGCAGATTTCATAGACCCAGAGATGCCTGATGACCCCGAGGAGGAAGAAGCCCCACCTGATGTGGCAGTGGGAAATGGCGAGATAGCAGATTAGAACGTTTAGTGGACCATTTCTTTTTGTAGTATTTCCGTTGTTGCTACATTTTCTTTTCTTCAGTACATTTATTTATTTAGATTGGTCATGTTCATTTATTTTTCTGTTTGAGAAATCAATGAAATATTTTATTTGTTCCATTGATTTCAATTTAGTTCTGCGCAATCTATTGCATGAACCTACTCGTACAAATTTTTAGAACTTGCGAATATAGGAAAATGGCCGGCAGACCCCCAAGGCAAAACCGCAACCCGCGTTACGCTAATGCCGATCGCGAAGAGAGACAGGAGAATCGACAGGAGAATGGACCACCGCCTGCAGTTAATCTAAGCCAAGCTGATCTTATGGCCATAGCCACCATAGTGGCCACGACACTGCAAGGGTTGGGAAACCCAAATGCCAATCAACCACCTCCACCACCACCACCGAACGGAATCAAATTTCATTACGAGTCCCTTCGTAAGAACAGATATCCGATATTCAGAGGGGACGTTGATCCCGAAGTTGGCTAAAGAGTGTCGAAACTCAGTTAAGGCTTTTGGAAGTTCCAGAGGCACTCAAAGTGGAGGTGATTGTGCCTTTCCTGGAAGACAGAGCAGCTAAATGGTGGGAAGAAGTCTCGCCAGCCATGATCGCTGCTGGACCAATCACATGGCGAAACTTCCGAGAAACATTTCTGAAACAGTACTACCCGACAGAAGTCAGATTGCAGAAGTTAAGTGACTTTGAAAATCTCACTCAAGCTCCAGACATGTCAGTAGTGGAGTACACGTCTCAGTTTAATGCCCTTGGATCTTATGCTCCGGCCATCATGGCGGACGAAGTTTTGAAGCTGCACCGATTCAAGAGATGATTAAACAGTAGAATCCAGTCAGCCTTAGCAGTTTATTAGCCCGCCAATTTTGCAGATCTTATGGGCGCAACAATCCGAGCTGAAACTGACATCCGCCGCAGGGAGGGAGAGAATAAGAACAAGCGACCCCATGCCGGTCAGTCTTCTCAGAGCGGTCAGAAGTTCAGAAAGCCAAACCAATCAAGCGGACCTTCCTCAGGGCAAACCTCAGCGGCCAACCATCAAGGACCCAAGCCATGCCCGAAGTGCGGTTTCAGACACCCCGGGGAATGTCGAAGAGCCAGTGGTGCGTGCTTCGGATGTGGAAAAGCAGGGCACGGGATCGCAGATTGTCCTACGGCCGCCAACCAAGTAGCTGGGCCCAACAAGGGAACTGGGCCGAATGTGGGAGCTAACCCCAACAAACCAAAGGAGAATAAGCCTAATGCCAGGGTGTTCGCTATGAACCAAGAAGAGGCGGACGACGCCAATGAAGTCGTATCAGGTACCATCTTACTTCAAAAAGTACCTGCTTATGCATTGTTTGACTGTGGTGCTACACACTCTTTTGTGTCTAAAAGGTTTGCTAAGAAGTTAGGACTTAAGCACGAATCTCTAACTGAACCTTTTCGGATAGCCACACCTACGAGTAAGACCATAGAAACTCATGAAATTCACAAGGATTGTAAGATCGGTATCGCTAATCAGACTTTCAGTGCCGACTTGATACAATTAGTTATGGTCGATTTCGACATCATTCTAGGGATGGATTGGTTAGCCAGTAATAATGCCATAGTGGACTGTAAAGGGAAAAGAGTTAAGCTCCGAACCCCAAATCAGGCAGAGATCGTGTATCATGGTAAATCCAAGGAACGAAAATCACTCCTTTCCACTTCCCAGGCATGGAAGGCCATGAAATCCGGAGAAGACATCTACCTAGCAATGATCAACGAAGTGCAAGGAGAAGTCGAAATGAGGATAGAAGACATCCCAATAGTATGTGAGTTCCCGGATGTTTTCCCAGAAGAACTCCCAGGGACAGTTCTGGACCGCGAAGTTGAGTTCGAAATTAATCTGGTTCCTGGTGCAGCACCAATCTCTAAAGCACCTTACAGGATGGCGCCAGCTGAACTCAAGGAGCTAAAAGAGCAACTCCAAGAATTGCTGGACAAAAAGCAAATTCGACCTAGTGTGTCCCCATGGGGAGCGCCAGTACTCTTTGTGAAGAAGAAAGATGGGAGTATGAGATTGTGCATCGACTATAGGGAACTGAACAAGATCACTATCAAGAACAAGTACCCTCTTCCGAGAATAGACGATCTATTTGACCAGCTCAAGGGAGCCGCAGTCTTTTCTAAATTGGATATGAGGACTGGATACCACCAACTGAAGGTCAGGGCTGAAGATATCTCCAAAACAGCTTTTCGGACAAGATATGGGCATTATGAGTTCACAGTGATGCCTTTTGGGTTGACCAATGCGCCTGCAGCCTTTATGGACCTAATGAACAGAGTGTTCAAACCATTTCTGGACCGGTTCATAGTGGTATTTATTGATGACATCCTCATTTATTCTCCCAACGAGGAAGAACATGAAGAGCACCTCCGCCTTGCACTACAGACACTGAGGGAGAAAGAGCTATATGCTAAGTTTAAGAAATGTGAGTTCTGGCTTAAGAGTGTATCCTTTTTAGGACATGTGATCTCGGAAGCAGGAGTATCAGTGGATCCCAAGAAAGTTGAGGCTATTACAGAGTGGCCAAAACCTAAGAACGCCACAGACATCAGGAGCTTTCTTGGACTGGCAGGTTATTACAGGAAGTTCGTCGAAGGTTTTTCTTCCATAGCTATACCACTGACTAAGCTCACTCAGAAGAATTCCAAGCTCATCTGGGACGAAGGTTGAGAGAAAAGTTTTCAGACATTGAAAGAAAAACTTGCATCCACGCCAGTGCTAATCTTACCTACTGAAGATAAGAAATTCACCATCTACAGTGACGCATCTAAGGAAGGTCTGGGATGCGTACTCATGCAAGAGGGAAGAGTGATCGCCTATGCGTCAAGGTAGTTGAAACCGCACGAAAAGGACTACCCTACGCATGATCTTGAGTTAGCAGCAGTTGTTTTTGCCTTAAAAATTTGGAGGCACTACCTCTATGGCGCCAAGTGTGAAATTTTCACAGATCACCAAAGCCTCAAGTACTTGTTCACCCAAAAAGAACTAAACATGAGGCAAAGGCGGTGGATCGAACTATTGAAGGATTACGACTTGACTATAAGTTATCATCCAGGTAAAGCGAACAAAGTGGCCGATGCTCTGAGTCGGAAAAATGGAGGCAAGACCACTCTAGCTTCACTCTCCGCCCAGCCATGTCTGCAGGAGACCGTCAAGTTAAATCAGGACCGAGACCCCGAGCTAAAGAAACTTAAGGAACAAGTCAAAAATGGTAAGTCTCAAGATCTACAAATTGATGACAAGGGAGTCGTTTGGATGAATGGACGACTGTGCGTACCGAACAACGATAACCTTCGCCAAGAAATACTATCAGAAGCACACAAGTCCAAGTTTTCAGTACATCCAGGCAGTACAAAAATGTACAGAGACCTTAAGAGGAATTTTTGGTGGAACAGAATGAAAAGAGATGTGGCAGTATTCGTCTCTAAGTGTCAGGTTTGTCAACAGGTCAAAGCAGAGCACCAGCGATCCGGAGGATTATTGCAACCGTTGGAGATACCTGAGTGGAAGTGGGACCATATCTCCATGGACTTTGTGGTAGGATTACCAAAGTCAAGGCAAGGTCAGGACGGAATATGGGTAATTGTAGATAGACTTACAAAATCTGCACACTTCCTACCCGTCCGTATGAACTACAATCTGGACAAATTAGCTACACTGTACATGGACAATATTGTAAGACTTCATGGAGTACCAGTGAGCATCCTGTCTGACAGAGACCCAAGGTTCATCTCGCGCTTTTGGAAGAGCTTTCAAGAGGCCATGGGAATGAAAGTAACCCTAAGTACGGCCTATCATCCTCAAACCGATGGACAAACGGAGAGAACCATCCAAACTTTGGAAGATATGCTGCGAGCATGCGCCCTAGAATTCAGTAACAATTGGAGCAATCATCTACCATTGATCGAGTTTGCTTATAACAACAGCTATCACAGCAGTATTGGAATGGCCCCATACGAAGCTCTTTATGGAAGGAAATGTCGATCACCACTTTATTGGGATGAAGTGGGAGAAAAAGCAGTAGTATAACCCGAGCTCGTACAGATAACAGTAGACAAGGTTACAGTCGTCCGAAAAAAACTCAAGGCAGCTCAAGACCGACAAAAGAGTTGGGCAGATCTGAAAAGAAGGCCAGTGGAATTCAACGTGGGCGATAAGGCTTACGTAAAAGTCTCGTCTATGAAAGGAGTTGTTCGATTCAGCAAAGCTGGGAAGCTGAACCCCCGTTATGTAGGACCCTTCGAAATTCTGGAAAAGGTGGGTACACTGGCATACAGATTGGCACTGCCGCCAAACATGTCAAGAATTCATAATGTTTTCCACGTGTCCCAACTACGAAAATACATCTCGGATCCAAGCCACGTGTTGGAAGTAGAACCGCTCATAATCGAAAGTAACTTGGGAGAAGAGCTGAAGTACGAAGAGGTTCCCATTAGAGTCGTGGACACCAAGAACCAAGTACTGAGACGACGAATCATTCCCTACGTCAAGGTGCAATGGTCTAACCACACTGAAAGAGAAGCCACGTGGGAGTTAGAAGAAAGGATGAGGAACCAATACCCGTATCTCTTCATAGACCAAACCAACCCAAGTTTCGAGGACGAAACTTCCCATAAGGAGGGAGGGATGTAAAATCCAGGATGTTAGATTTTATCATGATAATATTTTTGTAACAAGATTTGCGAGATTTTCGGAATTTGTGATGTAGCATTTTTTTGGAACTCAAGAATTTAAATAATATCGTGTATATTTTTTCGGAATTTGAGATATGCAGAATTATACCGGATATAGATCTAAGATTTGATATACCTGGATAAAGATTTAAGCAAGAAGATAACCCAATCTTGGAACTAAAAATCTTGAGGATTTTATCATGAGATTTTCGAAAATAATATTGAAAGAATATTAGGGAATTTTCGAAAATCATAGATAAAGGGAAAAGTCTACACGATAAATGCAGCTTGAGAAAGATTTAACTACCAGGATTTTAGGAAAATAATCAAAATCTTATTTGTGGAAAAATACTACTAAATTTCGTGTTTAAGTCAGCAAATTTTTGGGATTTAAGAAATATAATTTTTATTATTTTAGGAAATAAAAAGTCTACCGAATATTGGGAATTAGACACAAAAGTCAAAATTTTGCAGGCTGGGCAAAGCATAAATTTCGAAATTTATCCTTGGGATACATACATGAATTTCGAAATTTAGGTCTAGGATAAAGAATAAAATTTAGATTTGATCACGATTTTAGATGGAGATTTGATTCAAGTTTAAACGCGCAGATGACATCTATCGAGATAGCAGCCAACCCCTATAAATAGGAGGGCCTATAACTCGAAAATTCACACCATTTCTACTCCAAATTTTCGAGCTCCTCTCCTAGTTTTCTTAGGATTTTCGAGAGCTTGCTCTCTCAGTGTGCGAAGAAGCGAAGCGCTGCTGCAGTCCAACCCCGAAGCTAGGGTTCGAAATTTCTAGTGCAGGATTCCCCTCTATTCACGTTTTTCTACGATATCTAAGGTAAGTGGGCTTGTTTTAAATGTGTAATTTTGGTGTATGCATTTTCGTATTTTCGAAATTTCGGTCGAGTACAATTCTTCTTCTACCCCTTCTGGCTACGATTTGTGCATGAGTTTTATGTTGACACTGTGAGGATTCAACTTGATATGGGAGGGAATCCCAACTATGATACGACCCTCATACGGTGGGGATATAACCGATCCGGCCTCGCCCCCTTAGAGGAATAAAAATTAGGGACTGACGTCAGTAAATCATTGAAAGTAGAGGAATCTCAGTGTCAGGTCAAGGATACGAATGTGATATGAGTCAATTTATGCATGGTGTGTGTGTGTGTACGCATTTCGAATTTTATATGCATGTTGTTGTGTACTCGAACGGCCCCCACTTGCTGAGTATTTTCCAAAATACTCACTCCTTACAACCTTCCCAAATAAATCCGAAGATAAATCATAGGAACAGGTTGAGGAAGAAGAGTCGGATCAATTTTGGGGCTGGTGAATTTATTTAAATTTCGAGAATTTTGCTGCAAGGATTTAAGAATTTTAGTAGGTTTATTTTAATTGTAAACGCTTCCGCAATTTATTCAATTTATTCAGTTGTAAAGACAATGGTTGTTTTTGCGAATTTATGAAATAAACTGGTTTCGATTTATACTGTGCTACGAGGCTGGTTGTTTTTCGATTGTGTGATTGATGAACAACGTCGGTGTCAAATCCCGAGTTTCGGGGCGTGACATAAGCTCCCTCTGCGTTAGAGTGTATCTCCCCCTGAGTTAAAGTTCATCTCCCCTGAATTAAACATGTTAAAGTACTGGTGTTGTTGACAGTGTTGTCAATACCATCATTAGAACACCTGAAAACATAAGAATAATTACGAAGGAGAAATTCATTAATCACGCAAATAGATATAAGAGCAACTCAAAAACAACATTAAAGACAGAGTATAAGTATTCATTCAATCTCAGCAACTCCAGATGCTTCAGCATCATTCTTTTGCATTTTTGGTCCTCCTACTCCCCCTTTTTGGCCAGAATGTAAGCCAATTTCCAAAAGCAGACTATACTTAGTCACGTAGTAAGCAATGAGTTCTTTGGCCTTTTTGAATCTGCTGTAGATCAAAGTCAATTTGGACCCTTGAAATGAGGCGAAGCGATCTTGAGGGTTTTATTCACATAAAAAAGAGTTTCTTCATCTTCTTTGAGAAACCCCTATAGCTCAAGTATCCCAAAGATCAGGGAGGAAAAAAGGAGTACATCATGATAGCATTGATTTCTTCCGTGATTTCATTTTCTTAATCCGCGGGGGTATTGTAGAATTCGTTGATGACAGGTCGGGGTGAACTTGACAAACATAGCAAATAGTCCTTGATCTTTGAAGAACATCATAATAAAAAATAGTCAATGTTTTAAACGGTGTTGACAACATCGGACTCAACATCAGAAGTATCTTCAGTCACCTGTAGAACGTGAGAGAAAGTTATAAAGGTATATCAGGAGTTATACACAAAGACGCACAAGAGAAATCACGAGAGTAAAAAAAAGATTGCAAGGGTAAATGAGAACAAGCAAGAGTAAATACCAAAATCAAACAGTAAAATTGATTCAAACTCGTGTTACGACGATTTCAAAAGAATATCCAGTAAAACCCACATCGATTATAACTCACTGACACAAGTATGCACATAAATTCAAAATCTAGGTAATCAAGGTTTTTATCAACTGTCATAGGTCAACACTGATATGTCACTGCACATGATGAATTCACGAAACAAAAATCAATATGCATGTCCTAAATATGCCTCCAATGTAATGAATTATCAAGATGTCAGGCAGTGTATAAACTGTGATGTGTCAGAACTTGGTGTTGGCAACACCTCCTGGCAACACCACTAAGTTTTATTCAAACCTCCATAAAATTTTATTTTGATTCAGAAATGGTAGCTCCCACACTAGAAGAACGGTCTTCAATGGACTCCCCTATGTAGCTTTTTCCATTACTATTTTTACTTAGAAGTGGTAGATCCCACACTAGAAGAACGGTCTTCAATGGACTCCTCTAGGTAGTTTTTTTCATTTTCTTCTAAACAATTTTTTTTATTAACCTCTTTTCTGTTTTTCTCCTTATACTCACATTTTCCAAGTCACTTTTTCACATTAGGCAAGATCATGATTTCCATGAATATCCTCAACTACTCGATGGCTTGGATTGAGCATAATTTATTCCTCAACATTTGATTGCAAGTATGAACACTCAGAGAGTACCTTTCAGAAATTGTCTTCATTGTTCAGACATTACACAAATAAATAGGATGGTTATGATTATGCAGTATGCCTAACATCCTAAAAATAGACATGCAAAAATGGTGTTGTCACCGGTGTTGGCAACACCAATGACAACATGTGTGTGTGATTATTGTACGCACATGCTGAGAGACTTCCGAAGATTGGAAAATCTCTCAAATTCCAAAGGTTTCATGAATATATCAGCCAGTTGATTCTCAGTCCTAACAAATTCCAGTCGAATTATGCCTTTTTCTTCGAGAGTGTTGAACATGATTCTTCGAAATGTCTATAACACTTAAGTTATCACAATATAACATCATGTAATTGCTTAACTTGCAATCCAAGAAAGAAAGTTAGTTCTCCTACCATGCTCATTTCGAATTGTGATGACATGCAATCCACAGAGTTATTCACAAGCATTTGAGATGAAGCACTGAAAATAATATCATCTACATACACTTGACAGATCAAAATATCATATTTCAGTTTTTGAATGAAAAGTGTTTTGTCAACCTCACCTCGTTTGAAGCCCAAGTTTATCAGATTGTCAGCTAACCTACCGTACCATGCCTGTGGAGCCTGTTTCAGTCCATACAGAGCTTTCTTCAATTTGTAGACATGGTCCACGTAGTGAGGATGTTCAAATCCCTTAGGTTGACTGACATAGACTTCCTCATTCAAAATGCCATTATTATTATTCTTGGGTTCAATTTGAGACACAAAACACGAGTGACTTACCTGGGAAAACGTGGAGCTCATGCAGATTAAGCCAATCATCTTTCGGTAGTCAACCTTCTCTTTTTTCCTAGTTTGCACACATTCATGTAGTTCACCAATGATTTGTGATGATGGGTGATTCTTCTGAATTTTGCTGGGAATTTCTTTTCCACCATTGATTACCACATCATCATCATCATCGTTATCATTATCCACAGTTTCTGTTCGGTTCATAGGCGGTGTTGTGCTGGTGTTGCTTCACTGGTCTCAACACCAGACTCAACACTGTTTCTGGTCAGTGCCTTACTTATATCCAGCAATTCTTCTACATCATCTTCCGGTGTTTTAACTGTCAGATCTGCAAGATCATCAAACACAACGTTAATTGATTCCATTGTAGTCCTAGTTCTCAGATTAAATACACGATAAGCACGACCATTAGTAGAATATCCAAGCAAAAAGACATTTATCACTTTTGGAATCAAATTTAGCTAGATGATCTCTATCATTCAACACATAACCTACACATCCAAAAATATGAAAATATTTAAGGTTTGGTTTTCTTCCCGTGATAATCTCATATGAGGTCATTGTAGAACCACTCCTTAAATAAACACGATTGGAAATGTGACATGCTGTATTTAAAGCTTCGGCCCAAAAACATTTTGACACATTCTTATAACTAAGCATGACCTGAGCCATTTCTAGAAAGGTTCGATTTTTCCTTTCAGCTATGCTGATTTTTTGAGGGGTCTTCGGAGATGAATATTCATGAGTGATACCTTTCTTATGGCACAAATAAATAAAATGAGAATTTTCGAACTCCTCACCATGATCGGTTCTTATTTTAACCATCCTCATATCATACAGATTTGTTACCCTAGCATGCAACTTCTTAAAAGCATCAAATGTATCAGATTTTTCTCTAAGAAAACTTACCCAAGTAAAATGCGAAAAATCATCAACACAAACAAACGAATATTTCTTACCAACCAAGCTTTCAATTTCCATCGGACCCATTAGATCCAAATGCAAGAGTTCAAGGCACCGTGTTGTCCAAAAGTGTTGCAACACCAGGTTCGCAACACGGGTTTGTTTACCTTTCTGACACGGTCCACAGACATATGAGTTACCTGAACTTAAATCTGGCATACCTCTCACAACATCAAACTTACACAGATTCTTCAAGGTCATGAAGCTCACATGTCCCAGTTTTTGATGTCATAGGTCTAAATCACTCACCTTGGCACTTAGGCAACCATCACCTTCTCCCAATTGATAGCGATTGTCAGCTAAACGAGTACCTGACATTACACAAACATTGACATCATTAAAAACTTCACAATTATTTTTATTGAACTTAACATGTAAATCATTGTCACAAAGTTGACTTATGCTTATTAAGTTTGAGTTAAGTCCTTCAACGTGTAGAACATTATGAAGTTCAGGAAGTTCCGTCAACATTCAGGGTTCCTTTGCCTACAATTCTTCCTTTGGCACCACCACCATAGGTTACACGCCCACTTTTTACATCAACATAATCCATGAGGTGTTCTTTAGATCCGGTCATGTGGTGTGAGCACCCACTGTCAAAGTACCATGCACTTGCAATGTTAGTTTTTAAAGAAGTATAAATGACATTGCAATGAATAACAGCTTTTGGTACCCAAACTTTCTTCATAAGAGGTTTCTTGACTGTTGTGTTGCGCCTGGTGTTGGGCTACACAGTGGGAAATACCAGATTTGCATGCCAGTTCATATAGTCATTTCTCAGTCTAAAACAGAAAGGTCTAATGTGACCTGGCTTATGACAGTAGTGGCAAATAAAATGTCGTTTCCTTTGTTTCAGCTTTTGCATCTTGGTTGGGAGAGTTTTCACCACAGGATCAATCTTTGAAGGGATCGGATCGACTTTCCTTTCCCTATTGAAAGCAGTTGATTGTGATCCGAATTTGAAAGTTTCACCATGTTCATATGTGTTTTTCACGTATCCAAGACCAGCTCTACTGTCATTTCCCATCATTAGCATCGAGTCAAGTTTTGTTGAACTGGAGTTCAATTTTCCAAGAGTTTTTGAGGCTTTCTCAAGATCATCCTTGACACTACGAAGCTCAAGATCCTTATTTCTAAGCACAGCTTCAAGTCGAGACACACATTCTTTCAGATCTGTATTTTCCTTAGAGAGCATAGAATTTGTTTCATTTTTTTGATCCAATCTTCGTATAGCTCTTCATACATAGCCTGCACACATTCAAATGTGAGTTCATCAGAATCAGTATCATGTATTTCATGATTACCTGAGTCATTGTGAGATTTAGCATTAAGACACAAGGATTTTGAAGTGGTGTTGCGGCCCGGTGTTGCAACACCAGAGGCAACACCGTGCGGGTTGACTTGCAGCCAGCATTTTTCCTTCAAAACAGCAGTGTTTGTAGACAGTACGTCCATTGGGATTCTGTAAAATTTCCTGCAAACAAAAACAACAATAAAACAGAATCAATCACTTAGTGTATCAAGCGTTGGCTCTGATACCACTTGAAAGGGATATTGTTCATAAACGTACAGGAAATTAATTAAACTATTATAATGTGTGTATCAGAAGTTAGTGTTGTGCTGGTGTTGTTAACACGAGTACACAACATGCAGCGAAAATTAAGTATTTAACACACAAATATAACTTTAATAAATTAACACCAGATTTAAATTATGCACAAGTACGAATACTTGTGCGATATCTCATGACAAAAAATTCACTAGAAAAATTATGTAAATCGTTTACACCAAAACAATACTAGTGAGAAAACAAAATCAAATTCCTTGACACTCCAAGGAATTAAAAATGCATCAAAATAAACCACATAAAGATTAGATGCATAAAACAAAAAGCGTGTTGCTTAAAACCAAACGAAGACACTTTTCGATCAACACTCTAGCGTCAGTGTTGTTCTTGAGTGTTGGCAACACCAATCGGCAACACGACAAAGTCTGTGACTCAATCACACAAAATCTTAAACATTAAAAATATTCTTCAGTAATCTCTGTAAAAAGACTATGCACTAAGTCCACGAAAAACCACGCAGAGATCACACACGAGAAAGCTCACGAAGACACAAAAGAACACTCTTCCTGCAACCCCACTAAAATCTTTTCTCTCTCAAAACTTCTTTTCTCTCAAAAGCACATTCTCTCTCCAACTCTCTGAAAAGTCTCTGGAATCACACAAATCTTCTCTCCCCTCTCCACCCTTGTACGTTTTGTGAAGCTCACTTATTTATATTACTAGGCTTGACCTAGAAAAAAAGTCCTAGAAAATATAGAAATAATATTTTCATTAGTCATAAAACACTTTCAAATAAGGATAAAATATCTTGGAGATAAAAATCATATTAAAAACGAATCATATGATATCTATAGATAAATCAATCAGGATCTTATCATCTAGAAATAAATCAAGCAAAAGATTATAATCTAGAAATAAATCAAATAAAATCTTTTAGTCTAAAAAGACAAAATATTAAATTGATATTATCAATTTAACAAAATAATATAGGAATAAAATATTCCTTTCATATATATATATAAACGAATCTTTTTTATATATCTTGTGTCTCAACAATGAATATGCAACAAGATCGAGTAAGATATATATATTACTGAATAATTTGCACTAGTCCTCATTCATATGTAACTGAATAAATCAGCTGCATATAGCCCTTTTCTATGCACAATATTCAATCAAAAATACTGTCAAGAGTACAACTTTCTTTGTAAATCATATTTACAAGTAAAAAGAAAAAAGGGAAAAACGAGGGGGGAAAAAACAAAAACAGAAGTGTATTCTAGGTATCAAATTCATGTGAATCAGAGTATCCATCCAAATACAAATATTTCAATTCACCTGGCATCAATGATTCACAATAAGAACATGCCTGCAAAATCAATGGCACGCCCTCCCTAGTTCGTATTTGTACATATGCAAGAGTCATTTGCAACCGTAGCATCAGTCAAAACATCCTCGAACACTACTTCATGTACCTAAGTCGAGGTAGAATGATTCTTTTTAGACTATGTTTCTTTACGACTATGTCACGTGTGGTACTACTATGTCACGTGTGGTCTACGAGATATCTCTCGCTTAAGAAAGGTAGCGTAGACGAGCTCGTTCCACGAATCAGGTATGCCAGGCAGGCACCAATGACTACAATCTTGGCGGCGGATAGGAGCCTGCTCAGTGACGAGGCCTAAATAATATACGGAAGAGTGACCGTCTTTCCTCTTGAGAAGTCATACCAGTCACATTTAATAAACTGATATTCCCCCTTTTTTGATGTTCTGATAAAACCTCGACGACATTCCTGAACTCGGTATACGACTCAGATGCCATGGGTGGTATAGTCAAGTCCGGTAACATCTCCAAGTGACACGTACCACCATTATTCCAGTCACCTCCTCTGATCAGCCAAAAGAGGAATTAGAAAGAGATTTTATGATGCTACTGTATCAGGCAGGAAAGGACCCGAGGCCCGAGGGAGAGCGAAAAAGGGTTCAACTTAAAGTATTCTTTAATTATTATGAGCAACTGTTCTCGAAACATAAGTGCTGCTCCATATGAAAAATACATGGTCCACTACAGGATGCATGACTAATGAAAGAAGTGGTCAGTAAAAGAATTTGTGGATGACGTATCGGGGATACCTGAAATGTACGGGAGCATAGGTTCGGAAGATGACTTGAGTCTTTGACAAATTTACATCCCGACTTATCCAGTCCACCACTGTCTTGATTGACCTTCGTAAGGCATTCTCAATGCTCATCTCCATCTTGATCTCAGCCCCTTCTTGAAAGTAACATCCCCTGTCATGCAAGTAAGATTTGGATTCACAAGTAAAACCAAATCCAAGCCAAATAATACACAAATTTAAATCATATCGCAGATGAAACAGCAACCCAAATAATATGTTTTGGTTGCTGTGCCACACAAATCAATGAGCAATGATGAATCCTCGCCTAAATAACAGTCTCAACTGAACAGACACAGCTCTATGAAACATTTCAGATCCAAAATTCTACCCCTATATAGTAGTGATCAAAATTACATCTTTCAAACCTACAGCAGCCAGCCAAATCATTATGCGCCGCTTGTTGTGCGGCTAAAACACATGAAAATTACTACTGAAATAAAACATAAATAACAACAATGTAAGAGTCAAAGGTTACCCTTTAATTGTCTTCTCATAATTCCACCAATGCCCTGTGTTGAAAACAAGTAAATCGGCATCCTTCCACCGCCCAGAGCTCCAATCCATTTGATCCAGCTTCAATGCCATTTTCACCTTTGCAGGAGCTCCAGCAGGCGCACGGCCCTGTACCACTAGAAACGGTGCTCTGTAGTACTCAACCGTGCAGTTAAAATCCTTGAACTTGAAAATTAAAAATCCAGTATGCTTAGTGATCGGGTTCCCATTCACTTCATAGATTGAAGACTTATTCTGAATAGCAGAAGAAAGCATACAAAGAAGGGACTCCCATTGGTTTCTTCCAATAGAATCTCCCACAAAAACAAGGCGTTTGTCTCGCAGTTTTTCCAACATAATTTCCGCATTAAATCTGTGCAACAAAAGAAAATAACATAAGAGAAATGCCATCACATCTTCGCGTATAGGAACTTACTAAAGAACAAACATGATACATCTGTATTGTGCAATAATCTTCGGCTACATAAAGCCATTATATTCATGACCTGGATACATAACACTTTTCCGAGACAACTTTCAAAACAATCTCAACAATTTTAGACAGCCAAAGGCTGAAAGAGTGATAATAATTCCATAAAACATGTAGGTCAGACTCAACAAGATTCAAATTGTTGTTCGCAAATCTTGAAACCAAACCAAATGGATATTCTCTAAGACGGAAAAACCTGATAGGAACTCCAGCTTTCAGCACCTTCATTCTGATGTATTTCTGTCACAATTGCGAACATTTATGGCCAAATCATAAAAAAAAGACCTGTATCTATCCACTACCAATATGGAAACCTCCACCATTGAAAATTCATGAAATTTCTCTTTCATTACCACAGTTTCATTGTTCGACTACGCATCAAAAAACAGTTATTAGCAAGAAAATCAACTTTGAGTGATATATGCTAATCATTTATCCCAATAGAAAGAAAATCATTTTGCAGGGGATAATTTCTAGATAAATACTATTGTTCCACGAGTAAATATAAACCAGATATCAAATACACATTCCGAAGTCGTATCAATCTTGAAATAGTAACACATGACCATTCAAGTGCTAAATTTACTCGCAACATAAAAAGGCTTCTAATTTCAACTTATCTAGTAAGTAATGAACCATGACATATACAAGGAAAAATACTTACAACCTACTCAAACAGTTTAATTTAACCTGGGTAAATTGCAATTCTTTGGCTGCCACCGCCACTTTGTATAGAAATCATCACGCCTACCATTCTCAGAACACCTAAAACCAGGATCCAAAAACATGCAATCTTGAGATTTATAAAGCGGATAGCTCTCATCCCACACCCAATTCCCTTCAAATAAATCACACTCTCCATCAGCAACTTCAAGAAACCCAACTTTTGCTGAAAAATCACCGGGCTTAAACCAAGACCCAAACAATCCCTTCCCATATAAACTACTTACAAATCTGATATCCAACAGAAAGATGCAAAAGATTAAGCAGAGACAGAACAAGAAACAGCCAAAAGCACCAGGTTTAGGCTCCCGAGCCTTGAAGAACTTAAATTTCTTGACAAAATCTAAGCCAGTCATTTTGTAATGGCCATCGTTAGATGCTTCTTTGTCCTCGCTCATCTTCTTGTTTACATAAAAAAGATTCTAACTTTCCAGTTGAAAGTTGAAACCCACTTCGGATTCATCAAAAATTACAAAGGGGCAGCGAGTTTTGGAAACAAGACGAGGATAAAATTCAAGAAAGGGGATGAATGGATGACACTGGACCACTTGAGTACGAAACCACTCAATTTCACATCAAGAACAGCACACTCGAGACAACAGTTTACGTGTTTTATATATATATATATATTTGAAGATCAGTTGTTTACTTGTTAAGAGATAGATTTGGGATTAAAAAGAATAAAAACTGGTGGAGAAATGGGAGAGAGGTAGAAGATGATGAGGTGGTGGTGGGGGCCCATAAGCCTTGAGGACAGACATTCAATGCAGAAACTGAGAAAACCGTTCGCATAATGGTAATTAACTACCCCTAAACACAGCATGATTTTTTAAAAATCTATTATTTTAATCAATAATTTGGCGACTCATTCAAGAATCGAGGCAATATACGTTATTCTTCCACAATTATATGATATAATATCAGTTTCTACGGTTTGCTTCTTGACTCTTGATTTGACGGGTACAAATTTTGAAATTCAAAATCTCGAGAATTGCATAAAGAGCATCCGAGAAACCATTTGTTGCTGGCTTATCAAGGATAAATTTTTTACCCCCTCTAATGTGACTGGTGCGATTCATTCAATGAGAGATAATATGGAAAAAACATTGATATGAGATTTCTGTATACATAAATTCAAGTCGTGTGAATTATGTACATCAATATCTTTCGTACATTTTATTTGAAGTAAGTTTTTATGAGACGATCTCACAAATTATATACAAGTCGTTTCAAGAACAAATAAGTTTTTCGACAATTATTATGTAAAAAAAATTTATATTTAAAGATTAATATGTTTTGACTTTCATTATTATATTTATTTCTAAAAATATCAAAAACGTACACCCTTAGGCTGTTTTTTTACAAATTATACTTAGAAAACACTTTTAAAAAAATATTTTTGATGAATATTTTTATAAAAAATCTTATTCGAACACATATTTAATTTTTTTTTCCTTTATAAAATACTAAAAATGTCTTTAAAATACTTGTGCAAACGGAATCAAATATTTTTAGGGATGTAATCGAGTCGAGCTGAACTCTTGAATGTTTGAGCTTGGTTCGTTTATAATCGAACCGAGCTCGAGCTTTATTTAACGAATATATGCATGGCTCACGAACTTATTCAAGCCTTTATCGAGCCTAAACAAGCTTAATAAATATGAATTATACATTTAAATTTTCATTAAATTAATTAAAAAGTAAATTATATATTTAAAGAAAAATATATTATTCTTATTAAAATTTGTAAATTTATTATAATAAATAAATTTAATAGATTTTTATATATATTTCATAAATAATATGCAAAATCAATAAATCAAATATCAAAACTATTATTTTTTCATCTAAAAGATTACTCATGAACTTACCAACGAACATGTTCACGAGCTAACGAGCCGAATACTATAAAGCTTGAGTTTGGTTTGTTTATCTTAACGAGCCTCATTAAACGAGCTCAAACGAGCTTTTATCGAATCGAGCTTCGAATAGCTCACAAACGATTTGGTTCGTTTATATCACTGTATATTTTCTAGATAGTCATGGAAGGAAAGTTACAGATTTAAATGACCCGATATGTATCCTTTTATCGACTCCTAACTGATATAGCTGGAAGATTCAATGAAATCCATTCATGATTTTGGCCAATATCTAGTAGGACATCTAAGCTTGCTACCTTATCTTTAGAGTATTTTATTTTATTCCATGCATCTAATAATGAAGATTGAAGGCAAGTGTCGCACCATAATGAATGTTAAACTTGACTTTGTTCTGAGTGAATTAATAACATTGCAAAATTTTGTGTAAGAAGATCTCACAGATCGTGTGTTGTGAGATATATCTCTTTTTTTAGGATCATTCATAAAAAAAGTATTATTTTTTTCTAAGAGTATTACTTTTTATTGTGAATATCGGTAAGGTTGACCTGTCTTACAGATAAAGATTTGTGAGACCGTCTCACAAGAGACATACTCTAATAATATATACACATACTATTTAATCAATTTTCGAAGTTAAACAATTTAATTGTCTAAAAACCATATTCATATCATTTATAAAAATTATGTATCTTGTAAGACAGTCTCATAAGTTTATATTATAAGATAGGTCAACTCAATCTATACCTATCATAATTGACTCGTGAGATAGTTTCACGTAAATTATTGTAATTTATAAAAAAAAAACCATTTAAAAACGAATCTTTATAATTTTCAAGTTAATTCTTTGCAGGCTTTTTCTTTTCAAATAATGATGTTTAGAATGACATATTATATTGTTATATACTTATAAATTTGTTCATTAATTTTATGTTAGTTTTTCACTTAAATTCCATGAGTGCTCCGGTTTTATATTTAAAGCTCAATTATGTGCACACGAGGCATTAAAAATTTAAGAAAAATTTCATTTTGTAAGTCCAAAGTTTAATATGTGATCTTTGTCTTTGTAGTCGATCCTTTTCAGTTCCGAAATAAAGAATATAAACATTTGGATATTCATGTTATTTTGCTTTCAATTGATAATTTCGTATGGTTAAAAATGTATAATAACGCTAGGAAAGATTGACACCCGCACGGCTGGTGAATATCGGCGGAGACCGTCCAAATCTTCAATTGATTTCAACGGGGCCCAAATTCACATTGAAAAACATAGGAAGCCACGAGAAAATAGCTTATTTGCCCATTCTATTGACACCTAATTCAGATCATAAAATTCAAGAACTTTATCCGTAGTGTTGGTCCCACGTACGGAATTTGAGATAATAAAATCCTGAAAATAAAGAATAAACTGGACACCGAGATTTACGTGGAAAACCCCTAAAAATTATTAGGGTAAAAATCACGGGCAAGATGAAAAGAATTCCACTGTAATATTTTGTGGTGTACAACTCACTCACTGTGTTTCCAAAGAGAACACACACTCTCCTAATACAGTAGAACAAAACACCTCACAAATATTATAGAACTAAGCACTCAAATGCTTATAAGATGAGAGAAACTCGAAGAAATGATGATTTCAAAATGAAGGGGGGAGCTCTATTTATAAAGCCCCTTATCCGTGTGAAGACGCGTATAATACGCGTCTTCCGTCTCCTCACGTAATTCCCGTGAAATTTCCTGCAGCCAACCACGTTTTTTTTTCCGCTGCAATTATTTGACTATTCCTTCATTCAATGCATTTGCACTTATTGCATGTCTGCCACATGCATTTGCCAACATTTCTCCCACTTGGATATTTAATTGAGAATCAAACACATCTCCACACATCCTTTCAATCTTGCCATTCCCTGCTGCTTACGTTTCTGCTAGGCCACTTGAAGATCTACACCACTCAAACTTATCAATGTTCACTGGCTTGGTCAGAAAATCAGCTATGTTATCTTTTGTATGGATCTTCTGCATATCCACACTTCCTTCTTCTACTACTTCCCGCACAAAGTGAAATTGGACTTCAATGTGTTTCGTCCTGGAATGAAAGGCTGGATTCCTTGCGATGTGCAAGGCACTCTGAGTGTCACAAAACAAATGAACACTCTCTTGTTTGTGCCCGATCTCCTCCAATAACCTTTTAGTCCATATTGCCTCCTTGCAACCTTGAGTAGCTGCCATGTATTCTGCCTCTGTTGTAGATAACGCCACAACTGTCTGCAGTTTTGAAACCCAGCTTACTGCTCCCCCTGCAAGTGTAAACACATAACCAGTAGTAGATTTCCTCTTATCAGGATCACCTGCATAATCTGAATCAACATAGCCCCTGAGTGTAAAATCCGATCCTCCATAACATAGTGCAGCATTCGAGGTACCCTTAATGTATTTAAGGATCCTCTTAACAGTGCTCCAATACTCTCGTCCAAGGTTCGCCATATACCGACTACTTGCTCCCACTGCTTGAGCAATGTCTGGTCTTGTACAGATCATGACAAACATCAAACTTCCCACTGCTGATGCATATGGTACTCGAGACATCTCCATCCTCTTTGCTTCACTGCTAGGACACATCTCGGAGGATAACTTGAAGTTAAAAGGAAGAGGGGTCGAAATTGTCTTACTATCTTGCATGTTGAAGCGTTGCAAGATTTTCTTCAAATAATTTTTCTGGGAAAGCCAAATCTTTCTGTTACTTCTATCTCGGTGAATTGCATCCCTAGAATCTTGTTTGCTGGTCCCAAGTCCTTCATATCAAATTCCCTAGCCAACTGTGCCTTCAATCCTTGGACCTGATCTTTGTTGAGGCCTGCTACCAACATGTCGTCCACATACAACAGCAAAATGATATAATCATCACCGGACCTCTTGAAATACGTACAAGGGTCTGCATTCAAGCTGTTGTATCCAAGGCTCATGATATAGGAATCAAATCTCTTGTACCAACATCTCGGCGCCTGTTTGAGACCGTACAGAGATTTGTTCAACCTGCAAACCAAGTTCTCTTTGCCTTTTTTCGCAAAACCTTCTGGCTGGAGCATATAGATTTCTTCTTCAAGATCTCCATGAAGAAATGCCGTTTTCACATCTAGCTGTTCTAGATGTAGGTCAAACACCGCACACAATGCCAGCACTACTCTTACTGTTGTAAGCCGAACCACAGGAGAAAATATCTCATTGAAGTCAATGTTTCTTTCTGAGCATACCCTTTTACCACCAATCTAGCACGATACCGCTCCACTTGGTTATTGCCATCACGCTTAATCTTATAGACCCATCTGTTAACAATGGCTTTCCTCCCTCGTGGTAGTGTAACAAGATCCCAAGTTTTATTCTTGTCTAATGCCTCCAATTCTTCTTGCATTGCTATCATCCACAAAGATAAATCCGAGCTTTGAGTAGCCTCGTGGAAACTCGATGGCTCACCATCCTCTGATAATAGACAATATGCAATGTTGCTTTCAGTGACATAATCTGAAAGCCAACCTGGATGTATACTGTCTCGAGTTGACTGCCTCGCATTAGAAATCTCATGCTCAACATGTTCTTGTTCTTCGTGCTCTGGTACTGCTTCACAAGAAACTTGACCTTCGTCCGTCTTATTTTCCACCTGAAAAATAGTAGTTTCTGAATTCGGTGTGCATTTGTCTCCCTTTACTTTATCTTCCTTGAAGATAACATCC
This sequence comes from Primulina tabacum, assembly GCF_025594145.1. Lineage (NCBI taxonomy): Eukaryota > Viridiplantae > Streptophyta > Magnoliopsida > Lamiales > Gesneriaceae > Primulina > Primulina tabacum. The sequence goes on from NC_134551.1 coordinate 1,324,012, forward strand.
ATGCTGATGACAAGCTTGTGAACAGTAGGATCCCACAAGCGAAATATTTTTACTCCATCAGCATAACCCAAGAAGATACATTTTCTAGGATTTCGAATCCAACTTCGATCTTTCTTGCTCATTGTACAGAACGTACACCGGACTTCCAAATGTATGCAAATGATAATAATCTGTCGGCTTCCCGGTCCACATCTCCATCGGAGTCTTCAGATCAATCGCCACTGAAGGAGAACGATTGATAATATAACAAGCGGTTTTGACTGTTTACGCCCAAAATGACTTTTCTAGACCTGCAGTCCTCAACATAGCTCTTGTTCTGTCCAACAAGGTTCTGTTCATCCGCTCCGTCACTCCATTCTGTTGAGGTGTGTAAGCCGTCGTGAATTGTCTCTTGAGGCCCTCATGTTGACAATATGCATCAAATTCATCACTGTTATATTCTCCTCCATTATCAGTCCTTAGACACTTGATTTTCTTTTCAGAATCAAGTTCAACCCGCGCTTTGAAATCTTTGAAGACTTGGAAAACATCTGATTTCTTCTTGATTGGATACACCCAACATCTCCTAGAGAAATCATCAATGAACGAGACAAAGTATCTCGCTCCTCCTAGGGATACAATCGGTGCTTGCCAAACATCCGAATGAATCAGCTCCAATATGCTTTTGCTCCTGGCAGTAGAAGTGCCAAACTTTAATCTGTATTGTTTACTGGTAACACAGTGTTCACAATCGGGTAGTGACACTTTTGTAAGTCCCGGCAGCAGCTTCCGTTCTGAGAGAATTTTCAACCCTCGTTCTGACATATGTCCGAGCTTTCTATGCCATAACACTGTTAATTCTTCTCCCGAACCAATTGACGCAACAGCTAGTTCTGACTCTTTGTGTGTTTCCCCCAATAGTACATACAGATTTGCAGCAAATTTTTCCGCTTTCATAACCACAAGCGCGCCCTTCACAATTTTCATGATCCCGTTCTCGATCCGAGTTTTGCACCCGATATCATCTAATTGCCCCAAGGACAAAAGATTTTTCGTCAGTCCTTTAACATGTCGTACCTCCTGTATGGTGCGAATGGTGCCATCAGACATTTTAATTTTGACAGTACCGACTCCAGCGATTTTCAAGGCATGATCATTTCCCATGAATACAGATCCTCCTGAGACTGGTTCATAATGATCAAACCATTCTCTCCGAGACGTCATGTGCCACAGTCGCTCCTGAATCCATAATCCATGTGTCACAAAATTTGTGTCGGCCTGCAACAGTTGCTGCTTCACTGAATAATATTTCACCACTGCCTGAAGTACTGGCCACATTTCCTTGAGAGCTTTTATCGATACTCTTACACTCTTTCTTGAAGTGCCCTTTACCACCACATTTAAAGCAGTAAATATTTTTCTTCTTACTTCTTGACTTTGATCTACCTCGTCTTTGGCTCCCACTGGAGTCACGGTCCATAAATCTTCCTCTTATCACCGGTAAAGCCTCTGCCTGCTTCGAAGTTACCAACCTATCTTCCTTATTCTTGCGCCGGTTTTCTTCTCCGAGAACCGCGGTTAAGACATCGGTCGAATCTTAGAAAGCCCATAAGAATATTGTTCGTAATGTTGATGATAAGTTGATCATATGAATCTGGTAGACTTTGAAGTAGAAGCTCCGCACGTTCATTTTCCCCTATTTTATGCCCCATGAAGTGAGTTGGGCAAATAGAAGTATTTAGTGTGTTTATATGGTCGGTCATCGATGAGGATTCCGCCATCCGAAGAGTATAAAGCCTTCTCTTTAGGAAAATCATGTTGTGTAGCGACTTGACCTCGTACATCTTTGTCAGAGTATCCCAGATAACTTTGGTTGTTTTTATCTCAGAGATACTTGACAAAACTTCGTCAGCTATAGCCAAGTGTAAATTGGCAACATCATTATCATTCATCTCGTTCCACTTTCCATCATCCGCAATTTCCACCGGTCTATCTCCAATAGCCGCCAAGCAATTCACCTTTCTTAAAACTGCTTGTATCTTTATTTTCCACAACATAAAATTGCTTCCGTTGAACTTTGTTATCTCATACCTTCCCGCCATTATGTCTACAACAATTTTAGTAGACCGGACAAAATAATCCCGCCTTAAATAAAAAATCTCAAAAAATCTTTTCTGATGTGGAAGATCAGTCTAGGCTGCAACCACAGAGCATACTCAGAATTTTAAGAAATTTTAAACCAAGGCTCTGATACCACTTGTTGGTCCCACGTGCGGAATTTGAGATAATAAAACCCGAAAATAAAGAATAAACTGGACACCGAGATTTACGTAGAAAACCCCTAAAAATTATTAGGGTAAAAACCACGGGCAAGATGAAAAGAATTCCACTGTAATATTTTGTGGTGTACAACTCACTCATTGTGTTTCCAAAGAGAACACACATTCTCTTAATACAGGAGAACAAAATACCTCACAAATATTATAGAACTAAGCACTCAAATGCTTATAAGATGAGAGAAAACTCGAAGAAGGGATGATTTCAAAATGAAGGGGGAGCTCTATTTATAGAGCCCCTTGTCCGTGTAAAGACGCGTATAAAACGCGTCTTCCGTCTCCTCACGTAATTCTCGTGAAATTTCCTGCAGCCAACCACGTTTTTTTTTTCCGCTGCAATTATTTGACTATTCCTTCATTTAATGCATTTGCACTTATTGCATGTCTGGCACATGCATTTGCCAACACGTAGGGGAGACTTGTTTTTAAATCTTCAATAATATAATTAAATATGTTTTTAGTTTCTGTCCAACTAAAACTTTCTCGACAGTTTTCGAGTAATAAAAAAATTTATGCACTATATAGTCCACAATTATTTTTCGGATGAAATTACTTTGGAAATCTGGAAACATATATATGATATTGCGTAACAAATGGTTTTAGATTTAATATAAAAGATAAAATTTTGAGTATAAAATTGAAATTATTAATATCAATACTTAAACGGATTATAAATATGGAAACATATAATATTGCGTAACTGTGATATGACATACTGATAGAATATCTTATTGAAATTGGTTTCAAACGAGGTGAGGTAGAAAAAACTCTTTTTATTATAAACACATATTTAAATATTGAGATAGAAATTTGTTGAACATTTACTCTATGATTAACTTGTCATAAATTAACCAAGAATATCTGGGCCTAGTCATAAATTGAAGTCTCAGCATGTATGTGATATTGGATTTAAATCTCCTTTGTGCTGAGCATTATCTAGACAAGATAAGAAATTGCACACCCCATTGTACCCAAAAATATTCCTCGTAAATCATCAAACATATAATTCGATCTTTATGGATATGGATTGCATATGATAATCAGATAATGAACTTCAAATATCAATTAATTATTTTTTGAATTACTATATTAGATTTTAAATTCAAGTAATTTCAATTTGTTTTTAAATAATATTTCAAAACAAAGTTTTCCATTCGAATGTAACCTAAAATAGTGCAATCGCATTTTATGATACATAAATGACAATATTCTTATTAAATCCATGCGTGATAATATATTTTTTTTCTTTTTTATTTTGCCTTTTAAATTTTATAGACTCTGGACTTCTTTTATTTTTTTCTTAATTTTTTTCCTAGATTTTCAGATAATTATATAAAGTATTTATTTAATTAATAATTAAAAATATATTGTTTTTATACTTGTTAGATGAGTTAAATACAATTAATTAAAAATAAAAAGGATAATTATAAATTTGGAGCGATAATACAGATTAATTATTTTAAGATGCTATGTCTTTATAATAACATATATAATATAAATGATAAAAACTTGTGTGAGACGGTCTTACGGGTCGTATTTTGTGAGACAGAAAAAGTATTACTTTTTATGCTAAGAATAATAATTTTTATTGTGAATATCGGTAGAGTTGACTCATCTCATAGATAAAGATTCGTGAGACCGAGACCTACTCAATATCTATACTATCTATACTATTTTATTAAGTTTGAGACACCTGGAATAACCAACTTTGGTGTCATGGTCTGTTTTAATAATTATATATATTAATAAAATGTTAAAATTTTAGTGCAAGTTATATGTAGTTCAGCGGATAGAGTAATTGTTTCTTGATGTTTAGCTTATAGGTTCAATTCTCAGTCATTTTTTTTATTCTTTTATATTTTTCAATTTATTTTTTAATTTATATATCAAAATTACAGCATAGTCCCTCGCTATTTTTTATAATTATATTTTGATACTCATTTAAATATAAATCAAATGAATTATAAAAAAATATTATACAAGTACGCAATGCGTGCATCGGTGCACTAGTAAATATTATAGATATGGTTATTATATTACAAATAAATATTTTACTTTTTGTAAATGAGAAAAAAAGTGGGGCAATTTTGTAATTCAAACACTGCTCACCGCTGGTACAGATTGCGGCTGCTGCCTGCCATGCACGCACGGTCACGTACAAGAGCGTACACTGTGCACTGCCCATTCAGTTTCACTCTATTTTTTCCTTCTAGGGTTCAACTTCTTCGATCAACTCTGGCTGCAATGAACAATGCCAGTAGCTGTAAGAATCTATTTCTTTTTCATGCACACTTATATTTGTTGCAGTCGTTTTTTTGGTGTGGTAGCTTTACGTTTTATCTTTCGAATTTTTCATTATGTTTCCTCGAGATCAGCAAATGAATGCCGTGCTTTGGAGGAGAAGTTATTGATTTCTAAGAACTGTGTTTTAGGGGGGTGGTTGGTGATGTAAACTTGTGATATATGTACTGATGGAATATGAGTGGTGTTTGTTCATCTTCTAGCTTTGAGCGTCATGTAAAATACATTGGTAGCTGATATTATCATTATAATTGCTGCTGACATAATTTTTGTTGCTTAAAGGAATTTTTAATATCTGTACTGTTTGCTCAACATTTCATGGACTCCATCGCACCGCTTCTATGCTGTTATCAAGCGCTCTAGCATGTTGGTGTTTTTCTTATCCTCGTGTATTTGTTTGCTATTGTAGCGTTGTTTGCTTTATTGGCTTTTTGGAGTATGAACTTTGTTACTACCATTGCGCTTGACAAGTTACTTTTCTGCCAGTTTATGACACCTGTGGCATTGAAGAACTGAATCACGAAAGTGCTCTGAAGTTTGTACCTATTGATTGGATGGCAAACAATTCCCGTTTAATTGTCGAGGACGACGCGAACCAGCACTATGTCGTGACACAGGGGAGGAGTGATGGGATCTTTCAGGTGCCTGTTTCAATACCTCAATTGATGCGCTGTCAGCAAACACCTCAAAGCCATGTCAAGTTTCTTGCCGAGAGTGGGTACTCTGAAATTCAGAACATATTTCCGCCCAAGATGTCTGCACCAATATCTAGTCTTGGACTGGAAAATCATTCTCGGGTGGAAATATATATTGTAGTTCATACGTGTAATGTGCATATAATTAAAAAATAAACTAGGAACTTGTACGTTGTGAAATTAATATTCACGTTTGAAGTTGCAAATTTTGGAGGCCAACTCTTGCTCGTTTCCTTTGCAGAAACAAGATTCGAATGAAGACTATGGTAGTGCCTTTCAAGCTTATTTAGGGTCAGGTGCTACTGCTCTGAAGTATCCTTCCAACGCTAGCCGGAAAAGATCAAGAGAGAAAGCCTATGCTGCTGACCGCGTAAGGATTAGTCCTGCATAAACCATACCATTTTAACATTTCTAGTATACTCAAAGGCTCAGATCAAACATCTCAAGGACTGAAGTGCTTGAACTTAATAAATTCAGTGCCCTGTATGAGCTCACCTCATTGCACATAATGTCTAAAATTTAGATGATTGCCCACATCACTGTCTTCATGCATCAGTTTCTAATCGCTCTTTTCTTAATTCTAGAACCGTAGATTGAAGATATCACAGAGACTCGACACGTTGCAGGATATGTTTCCTCACTTTAAAAAGGTAATAAAAGCTGATATATGCGGATAAAAACTTATTGAATTTTCGGTTAAGTTATTCTTGGTGAAGGTGAAACGAGAAGCTGAATTACAATCTGTGTAATCAGGGAGAGAATCAAATGCTGTTATTGCATAAAAAGATTAAAGACTTGCTGAATGTTGTCCAAGATCCAATGTTGACGACCTTTTTAATATCTGAAATTTTGGTAATTTCTAAATTAGACCAAGAAATGCATTGTGGCTTTGTGTTAAGATTAGAACTTGGACGTAACTCAACCCCAAAAGCTAGTTCAAGGGGGGAGGATTGTCCAAACCCATATATACAACTCCCAGGTTATTTATCCAACCGATGTGGGACAATTAACACACCCTTCTCACGCCCAGGAATGAACATCTGGAGCGTGGAGTTTACAAATAACTCAATTATGGGCAGAACGGATGGCCTAATTATAGGCAGTCCAACACATAACGGTGGAACCCGGGCTCTCATACCATGTTAAGATTAAAACTTGGACCTAACTCAACCCCAAAAGCTAGCTCAAGGGGGGAGGATTGTCCAAGCCCATATATACAACTCCCAGGTTATTTATCCAACCGAAGTACTTCGGACAATTAACACTTTGCAGCGTGGTAAAGCAGAGCAGATTTGGTGGATTATGTTGTTGACCAAGTCAAATACTTACGGTATCAAGTGAAGGTAAAATGTGATCCTCGTGGTTTCAGCTCTTTGTACTCAATATTTTACTTGGCAATTCCGGAAAACAGATGAGAGGATTTTTCTTAACTCATCAAGTTTTGATTTCTCTGCATTAGCTTATATTCCAAGCACTTCGCTGTTTTGTATATGTTTACTTGAGGGGAAAAAATTTCATTTTTGTGCTTCCTACAGAGGCTGTATTTTTGTATATGTATTGGAAGCAGACCTTCTGGGCAATGAGCTCTATGATTAACCAACAAGCAGTCTATCACTTTGTGTTGCATCTCATATTTTTTATAAAAAATTTTATATATTTATTGAATCGCACATGCATCACTTTGGTTTTGGCTCAAAATTTCGCTGAAAAAAGCTGTAAGCTCGAGTACTTTACAGTGACAAGTATGAACTAAATACTTAACAAAATTTCATTATCTTTATTGTCAATTTAAGTTTAACCTCCCAATATAATAATCAAAAGTTCTGTGTTTTTTAAGTACATACAAAAGTTTTTGAAGGAACTATGTGTGATTTTATTCGTGGATGGAGTGCCTATCACGTGAATCAAAACTTTCCTTGTAGCTGTCATAATTCCATACTATAATTTTCTGTTTTATTTACTGAACAATCGACTTGCAGTTGTTCCTGACCAATTTCTTGCAGTAATTTTTCTTCTAAAATTATTTATGTTTGGTCATACTCTCTCATCTCTTGCAATTATCACCTTGCAGGATCTGTGTCAAAGCAAATTAGGAGGTGAACCATCTTCTAGTTCTTTCATATTCCTCGAGGTACTGAAATGTTCTCAAATTCAAACTAGATTGTTTCGGAGGGTGCGGTGATCATTTTATCAACTATCAACTCTAAAAGCTTTCGTTATATGTACGCTGGGATTGAGATGTATTACATCTTGATATCTTTTGAGGACACAGGCATTTTCTTGTTTGCGAGCAGATGCTCAGTGGGTCACTAGAAGAAATGATGGGGAGGTTGCTAGAGTTGTATCCTTCAGCAGCTCTAGAACTTTTGCAAAGCAGAGCTCTCGTCTTGATGCCTATGGCATTTGCAGGTGAATTGTACGAATCAATGGGAATGCCGGACATGCAATGTTAGTTTTTAATGCATAAACTGTCTGTATTTTCTATTTCTGCTATTTATTTCGTGAATAAGATATTTCCATATCCATGTATATAACCAACTTAGAGGAGCGCAATTTTGTTGACGTTTACTCTATGGAATCTGTATTCTTACTTCATTTGTTCATAATCTATTATATTTTACTAATTTTTAGCTGTACTAACAATTGAGCCAGATGTATTGAATTTCTTTTGATGGTCTGTTTGTTACCTTTCTAGTCTGGCCACCTTAATGTTTCATATAGCTTTTGTAATTTATTCATATCTTTTATTTGGATGGGGAACATAGTAAAATTCTGTATTTAGCACAGATGCGAGCTTAATTTACCCTATTTAGTGGAGAACTTGAGTTAATGAAGCTAGCATTCGAGAATAAGTATTTTGATTCTGCATTGCTGCTACAAGTTGCGGATATAGAGGCTACCGCCTCTTTTAAAAGCCCAACCATCCATTAACTTAGAATGTGACGTGCACATTGTATAAGATGAAATTTGAGGCTCAATAGAAACGTAATAATAAAAGACAAAAAAAGTAACTCTCCGCATTGAAATACAGTAGTAGAAGTTTCGTAGAAGTTGCTACTCAAAGGATAAATCAAAAGGACAAGAAGAGGTGTGTCTCGTGGAATGCATGTCGATCATACTTTACACTGTAGCTATAGTTGACATCACCAATACTATGGTCGACAAATCCTGAATTATAGGATTTCCATTTTGGCTTAGCAATCTCTTGAACATGGGTCAAATTTATTGGTTGTGCTAGGCAGCTAGCATAAATTATCACAGTCGACAGCTTGATGAAGTTGGGAAGAAATGCATAACCCCTGCTAGGATAAACGAGGTTCAACAAAGTGATTGAGCACAAATTTGTACCTCAACAACACCAATGTCCTTTTTTGAGGATGCGTAGTTTTTTTTAAGACTCAAGAGCCACTTATTAGTATAGGTATAGATTTCCATGTTCTCCTATATATAGGTTTGTAGTCTATCGTGCTGAAAAATTGTTGGTTTTAATTCTAGCGTCTTATTCAGGCTTGATTACCACTTCTGTCGTCCAATGTATTCAATTAGCAAAGGCGGCTTTTCTTTTACATGTGGTTGCTTATTTGACGATTTCTATTGGTGAAATCCTGAAAAATAGAGGAAATGAACAAAACTAGCCCCTAATGTCTGTGTAAATGACAAAGAACAAATTATTCTAAGAAAAAAGGCAGTGACAAAAAACTGGGACCTGAAAGACCTGTGCTGGACCAAAGAACATGAATCGTCCAAGATCAGGTGAGGTAATGATGGCTGGATTGGTATTTTAGATTCTGGCTAGACAAACAAGAATCACGTACAGCACCAAAGACTGTGTAATGATGGTCCCTAGTGATGGAATTGAAGTGAATTAACAATGCTAAATTATCTTGAAATTTAATAGAATGATGCCATTAATTCAAGGGACAATTTATAATTTCAGAAAATGTGCCCATAAAAGTTTGAAGTTTTTCTCCTTTCAAGAAAACGGAGCTGGCCTTGCTTTCCTTATGGAGCTCTCAACAGTCATTTGTGGTCTCGAGCATGCATAGTTAGATGGGCTGTGTTTATGGTTCTCTGGAACCCGTTGTCAACTTGTGCTACCTTCAACAGGACCACCACAAGAAAGAAATTCACACTAATGCTTTTACAAAAGCCATTTCTCCCTGTTTGATTTTTCCAATGGCTGTAACTAGCAGTGTGAGTACGTGACACTTTGTGTCATGCATTTTTTCTAATCATGATCATACATTCTTCTGGGCAGGTAGAGTACTGACCGCCACCAGTCTTTTCTGAGCCCATAAATAGTAATTATTATTGTTTCCAAATTATTTTGAATTGAGATGTATAAAATACTAAAGAATCTACAAAATTATTGGAGACAATTTCTGCTAGCAGCCTTTTAGTTGTAAGGAACTGATGCGATTGTTTCAAGATAATGGTAACTTTTTTTATTATTATCCATGTTAATATAATAACATATCAAAGGTTTAACTGAGAGTTTCAACTGTGTACGTGCAGAAAAGGCGCATTTCTATCCTCCAAGTAAATTTTGGCATACACACAGGTGATGTGATGGTAGTGGGATCATACATTGCCAACTGACGTGACACCACCACCTGTTTTTTTACCAGTGGGGATATATAGAGCGATGTGACGTCAAGTTGAATTTCTTATTGTTTCTCATCATAATCGGATTTTTTTTCTTTTCAAAACATTATAACCGGATATTAAGTATCTTGAAGTTGGAGTTTTAGATATATGTACTGTGAGTTTTGAAAAATGGATTCAAATGTCAAGAATCATCTTTATTATTGGATACTCAGTGCGTGTGGATTAGCCATAGTTTTTGCTCTGACTTTGATTATAGGAAGTTGGAGTGCATGATACCACCCGAAGCTCAATTTTATGTGAAACGACCATGCATGGATGCTGCCAGTGGATCAAGAACTATCATACATCTAGAGTTTTACTTCCGATGCCGATGCCGATGCCGATGCGGTGCGGGTCGTTGATATGCATGGTCCTCGCATAAATTTTATTGTGTGTGGTCTATGTATCTATAATGTAGTTAGTTTGATATAGTTAAAGATACGGCAAGTAAAACACTGTTCCTAGTTTGATTATATCAGCAATAGTGGATGATGTAAGATTGCAGAAGCTTGGAATAAGATTAATTGATATGACAGTGAACAATTGTATTAAAAAAAAAAAAGTTGAAGGGAGTCAATTTTTTTTTGTATTAGCGTGTGGAAAGTGCACGCGTAAAGATTGTTGTAACAATATGTAATCTTTTATGTCACTTCTTTGCTCGTCTTATTACATCAGTGGAACTCATTATTAATGACATAATTTTTAATTAATTTATGAGGTTCTTGGCAATTTAATGATTGCCAATTTACGAGAGAATTGATTCAAATAGCAATTTATTTATGAAATTCAATAATTGGAACGGAAAAGTGTGATAGTCCTTATTTAGTGGATATAAATTTTACCACAAAAACTCTTATAACATCATATCTCACACGTCAATTTCTTAAATAAATTTCTACACCCATGAAAATTTATTATTATTGATATAAAAAAATCTTATTAGACCGTCTCACGAGTAAATGTGTGAGACAAATCTCATATCTACTCGACCAATGAATAAGTATTATTTTTTTTTTAGATATGAATCGTGTAGATCCGTCTTACAGAGATAGATCCATTAGCTCGTATCACAATATATCTAATATTATTTTTTATAGTAAAAATATTAATTATCATTCTAAATTAAATATTAATCAAATCGACTCATCTTACAGATATATATATATGAGACCATCTCATATGATACATACTCAAATTATAATTAATATTTTTAAAAATTCGCCTTTCAGATTGTTTGGCGAAAAGAAAAGGAAGTATATATTAGATAAAAAGGATAAAAATGAGAGCTACTTTTTGGCAATGGGCATTTTCACTCCATGATTGTAAAGTAGTGCATTTTATTCCATTTGCCTTTTGGACTCATCTTCATTTTTAACTTTGACAAGGAATGCATTTGGAGGAGGTCAATCTAGGTATTCAACATGTACTTGTTTTCTTTTTGTACAAGACTAGATTGCACCTCTACAAACCCCCAATAATATTCTTTGTTTAAAGATTTCGAGATATTTTTTGGGTGTTATTAAAACAAAATAACAAGAGGTTAAAAAGTAACAAAACTTTAAATACCTTTATTTTAAATTTTTGGAAGGCAAAAACTTGTGTGAGACGATCTCACGGATCGTATTTTATGAGATAGATATCTTATTTGATCATCCATGAAAAAATATTACTTGTTATGTTAATAATATTACTTTTTATTGAGAATATCGGTAGAGTTGACTCTTCTCACATGTGGATTCAGTGTGCCATCTCAACCAACTGAGTCAGCATATAATGAGTGACTTGGCAAAGATAACTACTTCAGAGCTGAGGGAACGAGATTGCATCAGATGAAGGAAGATTTCTGTTGTAACAGTAAGGATAACTGAAAAAGAAGTTATGCCCATACATATAGAAACAAGGGAGTCTTGAAGCATCGATGATTTTGGAGAGATTCATTAGGTCATCTATGAAGAGAAGAAGTAAAAATCAGATAATTCAGTGCATGTGTTCTGATCATTGAGAGTGCATGTTGAGAGTGAATTCTGTAGGATTGCTTGTTGTTTTCTTTGTAATTCAAACTCTTATTGTTGATCAATGAAGATAAGCTCTTCCAGTGGATGTAGGTCGATTCATGACCAAACCACGTAAATCGTGTTTTTGAGAGTTATTTTCTTTTCTTGCTTATTTAGTGCATTGGGTTTCTTGTTTGTGGTTTTCTTCGCTCTGTGTTTGTGATCATAACCGAGTAAAATGGATATACAGAGAGCCTGATTTTGTAACATCACAGATAAAGATTCGTGAGACCGTCTCACAAGAGACATACTCTTTTGGTGGAATATCATGATCGGGGACCATGTAGAGGAAGATCATGTCTGTGGCAATAGATATAATATAATATTTATTTTTTTATTTTTTACAGTCTAAACTAAATCATAAAAAAAATTATTACTAATATCTTTCCCTTAATTAATAGAAATAGATATGATATTCATGCCAATATGAAAAGGCGAATTTTATTTAATTTGTAACTCAGAAGCCAAAAATTTTAATTATTAGTATGATTTGATCAGGAATATACACATTATTATCGTTCTATATATCAAAGGTAAAAATAGATTGGTGTCAGCATACTGTTTAATCATATGTAGTTGTCGAATATATTTTGTTTCCAATGAATAACCTTAGTCAACTTTAAGGTTGAAAAGAGAGAAATTCCAAATTCAATTAGCAGTAATTACTTTTAAAATTTCTGTCATTGCGCAAATCATTCTAAAATAAATAACCCATGGCAAGCTACGTGGGGATCAATTTTCAGGGTTAATGGTTTGAAATATAAATTTTGGCTAAATAATTTCCTTAATTTATCAATTTTTTTGAAGTTTGATTTTTAATTTTTTCCATTTTAAATGAAAATAAATATTAAACATTTGAAAAGATAATAGTATCAACATTCTGGTAAAATGGAGGCTAAATTTGCACTTAATTACTTTTGATATTCTATCAGTTGTTCAATTCCATTACATAAAAACTATGATATCATTATGGAATCGAACATAAGAAATGGGGTTTTAAGTCAAAATCTTCCATTTGACATTTTATAATATTTAACGACTAAAAACAAAGCCACCATCTATCATCTATCTTGTCAAAATAAGTTCAGAAAACAATTATTTATATTATCTTTTCCAAGCTCAAAAGTTGATTAGTGACATGTCCAAACCCCCAAAAATTAAAGAAAATAAAAAGACAGAACCTGACAAACAAATTGATATGTATTCCATTCCTCTTCCATTGTAGAACTATCATATCCAACCAAAACACAGGTGTATCAACATCTCTTTTATAATAAAATTTACCCAATAGAAGCTTCAAAAAGAAAAATAATAATAATTCAATATATGATTTTACATTATATCTTAGGTGTTTTTTTTTTAATTTAATAAATTATAATAACATGCATTGAAATGTCTTCTCCAATTAAGAGTTTAGCTTTAGTTCCGAGCCCCACGAGCGCGCGCACAACCAATGTACCCAATGCTAAGGGTGTATGTCAAATCACACTTAAATTAATTTTTTATTTTTATTTTATATATATATATATATATATATATATATATATATATATATAAAACCAAACTTGACCTAGTTCAACACTAGTTAGTCATTTCACAAAAAAAATGGGTTTTTTTTCTCAAGATTTTTAATGACTTAAAATATGAATAACTAAAAACAAATATTTTGTTGCTATTGTTTTACATATATACGTATAGTATTATAATAATCACAAATTATAGGGACAATTACAGGGACAATTAGGTTCAAACTAATCATGACTTCAACCATGTAAAGGTGATTGATGTGATCCTGATGAAATGAATGAGTCGAGTCGGGTGCCTCCATCGGATCGAATCAATAATGTTGTTTAGGAAAATGAGCAGAGTAGATGGCTTCGATCGTGACCTGCAAACAATAATATATGTCACGTACTTCCTTTTACTATTTTTTTTTTAAAATTCTCTAGACATCTCGATAAGCTGGTTATTACTTTTATTATTTTTATTACCTTCAGCTTAGTTTTTTGTTCATTAGGAATGCTAGAGTTTGTGACTCGAACACGTTGAGTCTAACACGACGAGTTCGCGATTTTGATCATTAGAAGTTTTTCAGCAAAATAATTGTAGCGGGTGTATGGAGGTATATACATACATTAAAATGGTGTTTTGCAAACAGTTGTTTTATTAAGCAGACACTCTCTCCTAATATTAAATTTTAGTATTCTATTATTCTTTGCTCGTAATTTTTTACAAATCTAATATTCTTTTGCTTTACAATCCCATAAGTTAAATAATTTTGAATTTTGGTAATCTAATTCATCAAAGTTTGGTCTAGGAATTTTTTATTTTTATTTTACTTTAATTTCTTTTTCTAGAATGTTTAGCATGACCTTAACACATCAACAATGTTCGAAGCTGTTAACGATGTTAACGATATATAATGACATGCAATATTGGTCACCACATAAGTAAAACACAATACACCATCTCAGTACTCAAGTAAAAAAAGTAAAACTCAACTTAAAAGCGAAAAACAGATTAATTTACAATTTTTTTACCTTTTCATAAAAACCCACTAAAAAGGGAAAAAGAAAAAGAAAAAAACTACCCTATTACAGTTGAACAATTACCAGCCAAATTCAACAGTACAATATATAAAAAAATTCACGTTTCTTGTAAACCAAAAATCTTATTCTAAATTTAGATGTTAAATGTTCTATTAATAATCAATTTTGAACAAGTTGGAGTTGACTGTCGTTTAAATATAAAGTCAAGCAAATTTACGTAATGTGTCTTCATTTGTAGGATGGCATTCCCCCCTCCATAAATATTCCATGCTACTTCCTTGTTGCCATCAACTCCTCTTCCTCGCAGCAAATACAAATCCCACTAGCTCTTCAGTTTCCATTCAAATTTCTCTATTATTTGTCTTTTCTTCCCCGGAAATTTGTACTACAAAATCTTCACGTACCCTATTCGCCGCATCCAAAGTTCATAAATAAATGTAAAAAAGTTCGACCCTTGTGTTTAATTAATCGCAAGATCGTAATCAAGAATGGACGCAGCATTCTCCTTACCGAAGCAAATTCGACCGTTGCTGAATGGTAACAGGCAGCTCTTCCGCCAAGGCACGCAGAAGGAGAAAGTTGTGGTGATCATCGGCGCCACCGGCACCGGAAAATCCCGTCTCTCCATTGATCTCGCCACCCATTTCGCTGCGGAGGTGATAAACTCCTGACAAAATGCAAGTATACCATGGTCTGGACATCACCACCAACAAAATCACCGAGGAAGAACGCTGCGGCATTCCGCATCATCTTCTCGGATTCATTCATCCCGATTCCGATTTCTCTGCAGGGAACTTCTGCGCCATGGCGTCTGTATCCTTGAAATCAATACTCAGCCGCGGGCAACTTCCAATCATCGTTGGAGGTTCGAACTCATTCATCGAAGCTTTCGCGGACTCCAACTTCCGATCGAAATACGAGTTTTGCTATCTCTGGGTGGATGTCGCAGTGCCGGTTTTGCATTCCTTCGTATCGGATCGGGTGGATAAGATGGTGGAGAGAGGAATGGTGGAGGAAGTGCGAGATTTCTTCAACCCAAATGCTGATTACTCGAGAGGTATTCGAAGAGCCATCGGGGTTTCCGAGCTCGATAAATACTTCCGAATGGAATCATTCTGCGATGAGGTAACTCGTTCCAAGGTTCTAGCGGAGGCGATCGACATGATAAAGACAAACACGAGCAATCTGGCGCGGCGGCAGATGGACAAGATCAACCGGCTGAGGAGACTGAAAGGGTGGAAAGTGCATCGGCTTGATGCGACAGAGGTTTTCAGGAAACGAGGCGGAGACGCAGACGAGGCGTGGGAGAATCTGGTGATGGGGCCCGGCGCAGCTTTGGTGAGTGAATTTCTGTATAGTATGGAGCCGCTTGTTTGCGGCGGCGTGAAGGAGATTGGAGGGAGAGGTTCATTGATGGTGACGGCGACGCATTAGGGTGATTGGATATTCGCTGTACAGTAATAATAATATAATAATAATAATATAATAATGCAACGTACCTTTGATTAGTTGTGCCACCCAATTTTGGAAAGATTCGCAAGTACGTTGCCATTTTCAACTCAATAATCATGTAAACTTGCTTATCAAATCATTAAAGTAGTTTTTGACATAATTTTTTGGAAATATTTTTTAGATTTGAATGCATGAAAAATGTTTTACAGTATCCGAGAATGTCAGTTTCAATTTTTATAATTTTTATTCAAATTTTAAGTTTAAAATTAGAAATTATATTTTTAAAATATTTTTCATATAACATTTATTTTTAAATAATATTTTGTATTTTCCTATAATTTACATTACCAAAATTTTTATAATACTTATTTTTTATTTTTATTAATCTTATATATTTTTTAAAGAATTCATATTATGAAAAAATAAATAAAATTTGATACAATATTCATAATATAATAATTATTATATTATGTATTTCCAAACAATCTCTACTTTAGTTTCTTATCGATTTCAAAATAATATTTAGAATAATAACTTAAAAAAATTCTTCAAAATACTTCCTAAACATATGTCATTGAACGTAAGACTAAATATGAGTAGCAATAATTGTTTGCGAAAACATATATGAGATATTATACATTTTAAAATATTTGAATTGCATCTTTATTAACGACTATATACTTTTGTGAAATTGTAAATTGTAACAAGACAATCAGTATTGTCACTCATATTTTTAAAAATCTCGGAGAACATAAGCTTTTTTTCCTTGGAGAAGTTTTATGTGAATATGATATATATATATATAATGAAAGTTATAAATTGGGATACAAAGTACATTTTAAATTACAAAATTGTCCTAAATATATTTCTGAAAGAAAAATTTAAAATAAA
Organism: Primulina tabacum; assembly: GCF_025594145.1. Classification (NCBI taxonomy): domain Eukaryota; kingdom Viridiplantae; phylum Streptophyta; class Magnoliopsida; order Lamiales; family Gesneriaceae; genus Primulina; species Primulina tabacum. The sequence goes on from NC_134551.1 coordinate 1,340,916, forward strand.
GTACATGAATAGTTTTATAATGTTAAATAAATTTTGTAATTCAATTTATAACTATAATTATATATATAATATTAAAAAAAAAGGTTAGGGCTCAAAATTCTAGAAACAGAAAGTTGAAAAGGCAAGAACATTTGAGACACGTGGATGTGAATCCTACACCCCATGTTAGCATATGTCATTACCATTTAATCATTTGTTAATCACATTTGGATATATACTTTGGCTGATATTGTGAAATATGAATAAATAAACAAACATATTTTTTTATTTTTTTAGTTATTAAATGCCGACGTTACTAATACTTTAATTTATTTACAAAAAATATATATAGGTGATAGATTTTTTTAGTAAATAACATATAAAATCGCATCTGAATTTATGCAATCCAATTTCTGATCATATCAACCTGAAATTCGAGATAACACCATCTGTATCCCATAATCATATAATAAATTCTAAAATACGATATGAGTTGCATAAAATTAAACATAATTAAATTTAAGTAACAAATAACGCAAAGCTCAAAAAGTTTTACTATCAAAATTTCTAAATTTAATCTATAATGTCCTTCCAATGTCCCAAGAAACGCCAATTGTTTACTCCATATACCGATCAGAAGGGTTGCTTCGCGGCGGCACGGGTGGTGCGGTTTCGACGCTGCTCCTATGATGCCAATGCAGTGGCACTGGCACATCTTCTAGCCAAATCTGGTGTGGATGAAGGGCTACACGATGATTTTGTAGACTCGATTCCGATCTTCTTGCGTTCTGCCATCCAACATGATCTGATGTATTTATTGCTGATGGAACCATCATTTTTATTCAAAAATTTTCTTCAAAAACAATATAAAAAGTCAAACTAACTGGGAAAAAAAAATCTCGAATGGTTGAAAGTCAACAAACACAAAGTTTTTGGACCGATCACTTGTAGATATTGCTTTATACACGCGAAATGCATCACCATTATATATCATCCAAATCCAAAAATCGTGCTGCATTATTGTGACAAAAAAAAGTCGCATTTAATTATGTCTACTGTTTATGAGTCTGTACACAATGGAAACAAATGCACATTTGGAATTATTCCATTTTCTGTAATATTATAATATTTATGCATATTCTTCCACTATATATTATAATTTATATTGTTTATATAATAATATTATTATTCTGTTCTCTGGCTGTAAAGACAAGAGATAAGTTTGGAATAAAGATTTAGCCCCGGCCAATCAATCAACATACATGCTAGCTCGCATGCCATCCCTTGTTGTCACAGCTCACTATATTTCATGAATAACATAATATATATATATATATATATATATAATACCATGGGGAGGAGAATTTACTTAACTGACTGACATTTCACGCAGCCGATGAGATTCAAGCTCGTGACCACAAAAGTTACATATATTTTAGTTTTTGACACATACAAAAAGTGATTCATCCTAGCTTGTCCTTTTTGTCTTTTGAAAAGATACAAAAAGGGATTCTACAATTTAGATAAATAGGAGAAAATTAAAGGGAAAAAGTCAAAAGTAGTTGACTTGATATCAAATTTCAAAAAATGGCATCTAGCGTTATCTCCCACAAACTTTTTCGATTTCGGACAAAACGTTCTCTGTATTAGCTATCCTCCATTTCAAAAAAATTTGTACATCGACGATACTTCGTGCAATAAATATAATGGTTGACGTTGGGGATAACCACAGTGGCTTGGCTACGAATATATATGATGAGTGAATCGATCTCCTCAAGAAGAGCCCCAACCCTAAGCCAAATGGCCTGATTTATATATCTCTTGAACGTTTTTGAACTGAAAGCAAGGCTTGCATGGGGCGTCTAGCTAACTCAGCGCGGTCTGATCGAGATCGCCATTATCGTCCTCTGATACATATCATGATAGCACTGATCAACTGATGAGGTTCTTACTGAACAAATAACGTATTTCTACAGACTTGTAATTGATAAAGATGCATGTGTTACTATACCAAATTTGTATCTCGTAACATGCATGTGATAAAAATAAGGGGAAAATCGAGGGTTAACTTAGACCATCGATGATTTCATGTTAAATTTAGGGTTCTCTTCACCTATAAATACTCAAGCATAATGGAGATTATTATCAGACCCTACAATACCACATATATGTATCTAAACACATTCTTTACAGAACTTATAATCTTTAGTTAAAAAAGAATATCTCATCCGAAAAATGATGGCAAACATGCTGAAAAATCGCCCAAAATATTTAAGAGGGAAACAAATATGACAAAACCAAATATAGCCAACTCTTATCCACATAAATAATGATGCATCGAAGTTTAGGATTTCTCAAGCGACGGGATCCTAGCTAGCTCTACCCATGTGTTCTATGCAGATGGAGCAAGCTCGATCGATTTGAACAATTAACTAGTCGACATCTTGTCGCTTTCTATTAATTGTTTGTTAGAGTTTTCGGATTTGAAAATGGCTTCGGCGATTATGTTGCGAAAAGAGAGCGTTGTGAACTGGGAATTTCGTGTAATCTAGCGGATGGAATATTGTTCAACTCTTGAGTTAATCACATGACGATGTGACTTTAAGCAACGCATCCATGCACATAGATGATGAGATCACTTTATTACTCGCCTATAGGGATAAAAAAAGAATGGGCCCAATTGGTAACTGATCCTATGTATAGGAGTAATTGGAGCGATAAAAGAAAATAGGCTCCGGCCCATTATTCCTTTTTTTTAAAAAAAAAAAATTGGCCCATTATGTCTTGAGCCAGTAAATCAGTCGATATACCTAAATAATTTATTTATATATATTTTTAAAATTTCTTCGTCAAATTTTCAGTTTTATCTAAAATATTTTAGATAACTAAAAAAAATTTTAATAAAAGATTAAAACATATGTGCACTTGTAATATATATTAAGTTTACAGCTGTATTTGTAAAAAGTTGATTTTTTTATAAATAAAAATCATTTCGGGTATTGATTTTTTTTTTTATATGTAAAATAAGTTAAACATTTATGCAGGGGAATTATGGGGAAACTAGTTTTAGGAAATTTCTTGGAAACAAGAAAGAGTCGAATGGTTTCTTTTTGGTATTATTCTGTAAGAACAAACCAAACATTTTTATGTCAATTTGGTAGTAAATAATTTGACGCATTTTTCATGTCCTACTATTAGAAGATAATTTTTTTTTACCAATCCATTTTTTTGCCTTTTCTTTGATAACAGATCATTTGTGTTGATGCATTTTGTTTTCATAAGAAATGTATTCGGACTTCACCCGACTAATATTGAGATATGACGATCTTTCTCTTGTTCGTCTACTGGTTATATTCGAAGATAATCACATAGTTTTCACCATATTCGTTCTTTCAAATCGTCAATAAGATTTGAACTGATAACATTAGGTTATCGTACAGTGTTATATCAAGCTCTTGGGACATAGTTGACATGAAATATTGTCTAATAACTCGTTTGACAAGCTTCTTAATTCAAATTATACAATAATTTTAGATATAAAAATCATGTCTCATTTTCAAGATTTGTACACCCCGAGAAGTTTGAAGTCTTAGGGGGGCTTCTTGATAAAAATAAATAAATTAAATAAACGATCACGATATTTCACAAAATTTTTTATATTGGCAATGCAGATTTTCTTCCTCAATATATATATCAACTACATTTTGTACGTAAAAATATTGTTAAAGAATGATTCTATGTGAATAATTCTATGATATTTTAAAATACTAACCGTATAGAAAATTTATCGATAATTACAATTGGAAAGAGGAGCTAGATATTCAAAGTTGAAATAAAATCATAAATTTATCTGTAAAAATTCAAATAATTGCTCTAAGAAATCTAAGAATTGCAGAACCTTTTTTTTGTAGAAAACACAATTCTAACTAAAGATATTTGAAAATACAGAAAGTGAAGGTCGGAAAAATTTTGGCATTAATTAAAAAACAATTATTGGCCTAGAATATCAATTAAAAAACCAATAAACTTATACATGTCACATTCGCGTAGGTTAATAAATTTTTTTTTACGGTTAACACTTGTAATTATTTTATAGCCAAGATATCCTTAGTTACAAGATGAATCAACCACAAGGGAAAAGCTCCATTCTCTCATACAAACTGAGAGTTGGAGGAAATAACAAAAGCAGCTATCGAATGAGCTATCATATTTGCCGATCGACGAACATGAAAAATTGAAATGCTATTTCTAGAATTCAATAGTAATTTGATATCTGAAGCAGTGGAACCTGAATAGCTAAGGTTCTCTTCCGGCCTTGTGACTGCTTGCACGACAAGGAGAGAATTGGAGGCAACTTGATGAATCTGTAAGTTATGCAGTTGAGCCAATTTTAAACCCCCGTGAATAGCAATAAGCTCGGCGCATAAAACCGACTGGGGCATGTCAATCTTCCGTCCAAAAACTACTACTGGTTTTCTCTCGTGATTCCTCACCACTCCTCCAATAGCACAGCTGTTAGAGTCCTCATTATAGGCCGCGTCAACATCCAATCGGAGCTTATATTCTAGTGGCGGCACCCACACGGCAGGGGACGCGCATTGTACATCAGCAGGCAATGTCGATAGAGCTAGTTGGAAATCATGCAGCAGGGATTCACTCCAGTATGTATTAGTAATTTCCCATCTCCCCTGACTCTTGTGAATCAACCGCAATCTTTCACTCCACATCGCCCAAGTGCGCATAGCAAACACTTCAAACTCTTTCTTGCTAAGCTTATCCTTCATCCACAAGAAGATATCAAACACTTCCAGATGGCAGACATGTTTCAAGAGCGTCCGGAAACAAGTTTCTTTCCAGCAAGACTTGATGGCCACACATAGGGATAAAGCATGGCTCGTAGAATCCCAACTCGCCTGACACAACGGACACACTGTCTGCTACTGGAACATGATGAGTCCGCACATAGGAATAAAGCATGGCTCGTTAATTATTATCTTAATAATTAAGATAAAAAGTTACACAAGTTCAGGTTACTGTATAAAAGCAAAGACTTGTATGCTCACAGGTCGTATTTTGTGAGAAAAATTTTTATTTGGGTCATCCATGAAAAAATATTACTTTTTATGCTAAGAGTATTACTTTTTATTGTGAATATCGGTAGGGTTGACCGGTCTCACAGATAAAGATTCGTGAGATCGTTTCACAAGAGAACTACTCCTATATAAAATAACAAATCGTCATTTTCCTTTTTTATTTGATGTCACTGTCATTCCCTAAATCATTAATCTCGTTTTATTTTTAAATTTTTTTAACAAAAAATCAATGTAGACAACTACCAAAAAATAAAATAAAGCAAAGTATATTTTATTTCAAGAGGTGTACAAAGATACCTGATCAAGTGGTAGTTACATCCATTTACATATTAAAAAAAAATACATACATTTATCACATAATGGTAGACTAAGATGGAGATATAAAATATGTATTTACTCACTTTGTTTTCTTTTCTTCTTCTTGTTTAAGTTTTGCCCTAGTTTTACAATCAAGTTATGTGAAACTGTTCTCGAAGTGTTCGAGTTGAAGAATTAAATGAGAGTTTAACCATTATTCATAAAAATAGTTTCTGATACCAACATCTTTTCAGACGAGTATGTTTCACATGGCTTGTTCAATACGATTTATCTGACAAACATGATTTGTAAGTTACTACATTAATCCGATGATTTATCTAGTGTGCATCGAAAAATAATGAATGTAGATTTTCAAGTCAGAAAAAAATACGTCGAAAAATATATATCTTATTTACAATATTAATTGATAATTTTATTACTTGTAACATCCAATATTTTTTTGTAATAGTAAACAAATGTTGTTCTATGTAAAAACTAATTTTTTTACATTTCTATAAAGATAATCGAGTCGAAATTATTGAACTAAATATAGAGCCAAAACCGTATCTTGACTAGGGATAAAAATAACTAAATTACCATGTTCCATGCATGATATCCTAATCACTAAATTTAATCGGTTTCAACAAAAATAAATGAATCCCAACTTTTCAACTAACTATAAATACCCTATTATAGGGTCCTCTAGTTCCGTCGGCTGGTCCCCGCTGCCAACAGAAAACCCCACCGCTAGCCCCGCCCCTCCACCGCCGGGGATGTGGGCCTTTGAAACCCAATAACGTGGCAGCCAAATGGGAAGTCTTCCCACCCCCTGTCTCTGTCTCTGTCTGCCCTACATAAGTCACTGCCCCTGCACACTTTTAATAAATTCGCCCCGAACGAATAACGACAGACGTATCTTCTTCTCATTACTTGTGCAAAAAGGCTGAAAAGGTGTTTCTTAAAAGGAAAAAAAGAAAGAGGGTATGATGAAATACATCATAGTATGTATACTTAAAGAGGATTACTGGTAGTGAAAGTGGTTTTAGGCTTTTCCTAGTTCTCTATTGACCAAAGAAAATAAAGGGTAGTTGAAATATTCAGCATTTTGGTGAACTCTGTTTTGATTATGGTTTTATCTGTGAATGCTGCGGCGATGGTCGGGATTCTTACGAGGGCTTTTTATGCGGATGCCCAAGATATAGAATTCGGGAATCCGTGGTGGTTTGTGTACGCCGGTGTTTCGTCTTTCCTCGTTCTTTTCGCCGGGATAATGTCTGGGCTGACGTTGGGTTTGATGTCACTCGGGCTTGTTGAGCTTGAAGTTCTTCAGCAAACTGGCACCTCGAAAGAAAAGAAACAAGCTGGTATTGTTGGATTACTATCTTGTAGATTATATGTTTATTGTAGGTGGATATATTTTTGTTTTGATTTTTCGAGTTGTGTTTGGTCAGCATGTGTGATTTTGAAATTAACACTGTTTTTCCGCCATTATTTTTCCGGTTGTTCAAAAGCAGCACCAGCTTCTCGTGACTCTCCTAGTATGCAACGCTGCTGCAATGGAGGTGAAAACTCCTCCCCGCCCCCAACTTTCAATTCTATGGATTTGTGTAGAATTTTTGGTGGGACCCATTTCCTTTTTCATCTTTGATCAATTTAGGAACGTAGTGATAGTGATGATTGTATCAATTCAAGTGAAGTTGTTGCATTTAATTGTGGCCAAAATTTGAAGCTACAATGTGGAAGTGAAGAAGTGAAAAATCATATACTACATTATTCTGATGTCGATTGGCAGCCTTGAGTCATAAAATCTATTCTCAAGTGTGGAGTCCTTGACAAGTTCCATGTTTTACTAGCTTTGTCACAAATTTTATCTCCAGGCTCTCCCCATATATTTGGATAAAATATTTCATCCTGCCGTTGCGGTCATTCTCTCGGTGACATTTGTTCTTGCTTTCGGTGAGTTACATTTAGTTCTATACTTTATGTGACCATAATTGTTGGGCTAGAACTGAGAATCCTTACTTTTGCCTTGATTGAATAGATTATTCCTCAAGCAGTGTGCTCTAGATATGGGCTGGCTGTGGGTGCAAATTTTGTATGGCTCGTGCGTGTCTTGATGATAATTTGCTTTCCAATCGCTTACCCTATAGGGAAGGTACAGTTTACTAAAACACTTTAGTTTTTGTTGATTGCTCACAACTAATAGTAAGACACACTTGTTTTATATAGCTGGAATATTCACTGATTTAGTTGGAATTAACCATCTGACAGGATTGGAGTTTACCTCTTTTCCCCTTCAATTATAATCTTCAGTATATTTGCAACAACACTGTGACTTGATGTTTGTTTATATTTTGTTTTGTTCAGATTCTAGGATGGCGTTTTGGGCCACCACGATGTTTTGTTCAGGTGACCTCAATTGAAAGCACTTGTATCTATCCATGGCCAGGAGGTATTTTATCTAATTAAGGCTACATTTGGACATATGTATTAGCATTTAAAATCAAGGTATTTGAAAATGCATTGATTTGAAACGACATGAAGTTTAAAGTAATTTCCAAGTTTGTATAAAGAATGTTAGACTAAAATGTGGAATATTTGAATGTTTGCCCTATCTATCATACAAAATGGATTTTAGATGTATATTTGGAATCCACTCAGTCCAAATTCATCTATCCAAACAAAGCCAAGAGTAATGGCAACTAAATATGTTGTAAGCCTTACTATTCAATATTCTTGACCAAAATACATGTTTAAAGGTCAAAAGTTTCTTTTCAAATTTGCTGTAAAGATACTCCTCTTGTGTCTTTGCTCACTGTCATTTCATGGTTTATTTTGGTTGATATTATGAAGGCAGGTAAAGGAGGTGAACTTACTCACAATGAAACAACTATAATAAGTGGAACTCTAGATTTGACTGAAAAGGTATGTTCAGGTGGGGAAGGATCATTTCATAATATCTTTCCCCCCTCTTTTTTCCTCTCCCTGAAATGCTTATTTACCCATTTTTTATTTTCTCATTTGAGCATGTACCGAAGATGGACAATTTCTATACTTATGGTGCTATAAACACATACCTTTTGCATAATAACTGTGAAGAAATATTGAGGTGGTTTCTAATATTTGTAGACAGCAGAGGAGGCCATGACACCGATTGAATCGACTTTCTCTCTTGATGTCAGTTCAAAATTGGATTGGTAAGTTTGATTCTAATCTGGTCTATTTATCATTAAAAAAAATACATATCTACTCCCACAAATACCATTTATGAATCGTGAGCATTGGCATTTAAAGATGGTCGGTCCCCTTTGTTTCCCAGCTCATAAGTTTTATTTTTTATTCAGAGCTCATAGTTATTACCTATAAGAAGCACAAGGTGCATATAGAACCTAGTCTCGAAGAATAAGACAAGGCACGTGTTTAATTGGAGTGAAGCTCCTAGAGGATGAGATGCTAAAATCCAAACACTTGTAGAGAATTTTAGTTAAGAAAATTGCATAAATATGTTCTCTCATTTCGTTTAGATTTACTATCGTTACATTTCAAACACACTTAAAAGATTCCAGGCACATGATTTTTAATAACAATGTGCCAGACATAGTTGTTAAAAGCGGGCGCTTGGGGGTAACCTTTCAATCTGTGTTTTAAGACAAGAAGTGCGTGCCTTTACCCAGGCGCAAGGCCTGTGTGAGGCGCAGAAAAGCGCGCCTTATCAACGTATAAGGTGTGTGACAAGTAATAAAGCCAAGCTCAACCGATTTTGAAGCCCAATTAGTAAAGCTCGTAACTATTTAATAACCGGAAAATCTTGCGTGCATTTGTCGGCATGTAGATTTTTGATCTTCCTCAGCCTCCCTAACTTCAGATTCTAATTACACCGTTAACAACACAAGAACAGAAATTAGTAATACGAAGTGCAAAAAAACAAGTTTGATTTCTCGCTTTCTAACAATTTCAATCAGGCGGCCGTCAACCCTTATTGAAATATATTTAATTTATGTAATATTATAATATAAATCACTATATATGTGGATTTTTAAATTTATGATAAATGCGCTTTACTTCGAAAAGTGTGCGCTTCGCCTTGTGTCTCAGGCCCCAAGACACCATAGTTACCCTAGCGTTCCCAAATAACTATGGTGCCAGGGTCATGCACTGGTTCATCAACAAGCGTCCGTCTACGCAAGGAATCAATATAATCAAGGGTTAACCAATTAGCTGGCATCAAGTTGCACAAACTTTTCAACCAGTCTTTTAAATTTTTTCTCCTTGATGGGAATTCTCTAGTCTGGAAGGACAATTTTGGGCAAGAACTAAATCTGTTCTCCAAGACTCCATTGAAGCAATGCAGCTTTTATAGCTGTAGCTACTTGTTCTCCAACAAATTGTTTTTCATGAAATTAAGTTATAGATTTTTTGCAAAATACATTATGTCAGCTATTTGATTATCAGCATCTTTCATGCAGGCTGCAAAAGAAATATGTATGAAAATAATCTTATATTTGAAAACTCCCTTTTACGCAGGGAAGCTTTTGGAAAAATCCTTGCAAGGGGTCACAGTCGTGTTCCTGTCTTTTCAGGAAACCCAAAAAACATTATTGGGCTTCTTCTGGTCAGTGAAAGTTCATAAAGGTTACTGGAATATCTTGTACTAATACCGACTAATTTGTTATTCCAAATTTTATCTCGTCTTTTGGTAAATAGGTGAAAAATCTTCTCACTGTGAGGGCAGAAACTGAGACTCCTGTAAGTGCTGTTTCCATTAGGAGAATGCCTCGGTATGTTAAGTTGTTTGAATGATTCTTTACCACGCTGGAGTGAATCATTTAACCACATGAATTTCATCCATTATATGATAGGGTACCAGCAGACATGCCTTTGTATGATATCCTTAATCAGTTTCAAAAAGGTAGCAGCCACATGGCAGCAGTAGTGAAGGTGCAGAAAAAGGAGAGAGAGCTCCATTCTTGTAATGGTAATGGGACGGTTGAAGAGGACAATTTTACCAACTGGGATTCACAATTGATATTTCCGTTACTTGACAGGAATGATAAACAACCAAAAAGTTTTGTAATAAACATCGAAAAGGCTTCAAAGAATAATGCAGTCGATAAGGTTGCTTCTTACCGATCAAATGGCGTTATGGAAGATGGTTGTAACCATCTAGAAGAGGACATTGAGGAGGGAGAAGTCATTGGCATAATCACCTTGGAAGATGTATTTGAAGAACTTCTGCAAGTAATTAACATTGTTAACCCTTCTTTAATTTTTTGGAGAGAATCTACAGAAAATTTATTTTTTCTGGTTTCTTGGTTCGGTTTTTACGCATATTTTTTGAAAGGAAAAAACCCAACCATACACCACTTTTTATATGCATAAAAAAGAACACCTTCTAAAAATATAAACCATTTTATGAAACAGTTTCTCCATTAAAATGCACGTGGGGAGCCTATTTCTTGTTCTCAAAACAAACTCCTCTGGTACAAATCAATTTTTATTGCGACTTCTTTCTTACTTTGTGTTGGTGATTGTGTTTTGCCTTCATTTCAGGATGAAATTGTTGATGAGACGGATGTGTATATTGATGTACATAAAAGGTGTTTTAAGTGTTCCTTTGCATTTCCCTTAGTATTTTTATTATTTGTTGCTTTATTCTCATGAGGGCTATAATAAAATTCTGTTTCTTTATTGATCGCAGGATACGCGTCGCTGCTGCTGCTTCATCTGTTGCACGAGCACCTTCAAACTCTAGGTTGGTTAGTCATAATCCACAGTGAGTAAGCACTACACTCTGCTGTAATCTTCTTCCTACCAAATTCTTGCTATATCTCTCTTGGTGATGTGGTTAGGCAAGTTACCAACATCTCTTAAATTGATATAAATAAAGATATTAATCCCGTACGGGGTGTCGCTCATGTTTCTTTCGACTAAAAGCTACTCGTGAACTGTGCTCTTATCAACCTCTAGTGCATTCTGAATTCTCCCAGGGTAGCCATGTTGAGCAAGGAACAACTGCAGAATGCGCGAGAGAGAAGACGGTACCGGAGCATTGGTGATATCAATTCTTCAAGCTCATGAATTGAAAATCGGATTTAGTTTTGAATAGAAAGTTGCAGATGAGTTATAAAATGCGCGGAACTAGGAACTTGTTCATATTTCATCATCCCAATGCGTAATAATTTTTTTTAATAATCCAATGTGTGATAGTTGCACTGAATTGTGTGTTGGAGATTTTGTGCCCAATATTGTCTTTCCACATTGTGATAATACGCTAGTAGTTATGTGTATATATATAGGCAAAAACTTGTGTGAGACGGTCTCATGGGTCGTATTTGTGAGATTGATCTCTTATTTGGGTCATCTATGAAAAAGTATTAATTTTTATGATAAAAGTATTACTTTTATTGTGAATATCGGTAGGGTTGATCCGTCTCACAGATAAATATTCGTGAGACTGTCTCACAAGAGACTTACTCATATATATAGATATATCTCACGGATCAATTTCGTGGGTCGAATTTCTTATTTGGATCATTCTTGAAAAAGTATTATTTTTATACTAAAAGTATTATTTTTTATTGTGAATATCGATAGAGTTAGACCCGTTTCACAGATAAAGATTTGTGAGATCGTCTCACAAGGGATGTACTCTTAAATTAATTTTGGGACAAACATTAAACAATTTGAAATTCTTTAATGGAAAGAATAATGGTCTAATTCATTTATTCCTCAAGTAGATGCTTGTTGGAATTTAATAGATACACATATATTAACTTTCATATAAAATTTGTGAATGTTAAGTTATTTTTCAAAATTGGAGTTAATTTGGATTTTTACTGCTATTTTTATGTTTCCTTTTTTAAAATAACTGTATTTTGGAAAATAGATTTTTGAGAAACAATATTATTCGCTTTGTTTAGGAAACCAATTGAGAGCACATCTCGTTTTATAATACATTAATATTATTTAAAACTTCATATATGATTTTTTATAAGGATTTTTTTAATTAATTGAAAAAATTATTTAAAAAGGACAACCTTTTGTTACTTTTAAATTTTTATGCTATCTTATTGTTTTTTTTTTAAACTTTTATATTAGAGAAATAAGGAATCGTTTGAAGAGGTAAAAATGATATTATTAGAACTCAAATTTTCAACGAATTTGTTTTTAAAGAAAAAGGGTATTTACTTGGTTAGAGAAAAAGAAAAAAAAACTATAATTAAAGTTATATAAAAAAATTAAATTTTTTTTATGCTCAGGCTCCGATTAAGCTTACTTAAATTTACTTACTAATTACTCCATAAGCTTAGCTAAAAAGGTTAGGTCTGTTTAATTTGGGTAAAACAATGATTTTATAAACTTAAAACTTTTTTAATAATTTTATAGCATCCGCAAAATAAAACTGATTAGACCAAATTACCCCGGATAATATCAAGAATGACTAAAATCACCAATATCTTAGTCCTCTAAATCGAGCTCACCGACTATACACGTAACTTCACCTCCTCAAGCTCTTAAATCTTGTACCTTAAGTTAAAAGCAAAAGACAAAATAGGTACAACTCATGGATTGCGATGGTAATTACGTATAAATACATATCCTTTTTCGTAACTCACGATCAACCGAAGATAGAGAGACATATATGACTCATTCGCTGTGAAAAAGTTGCTGCGCAATCTCAGGGGGTGAGAATTCGCCGTTGTTTATCCCTCTAGGGTGTTTTTCCCTGTATTCTCGCTCTCAGGTTTAGGTCAGTTGCATTTAATGTGAACTCAGTGGCACTGATTTTGTATCATCGTTTTTTTTTTTGTTTATTTGATTACTGTGTTAATGATAGGTCCATGAAATAGTTAGAGTTTAAGGCTTTTAAGTCTTTGAAATTCACGCCTCCTGTTGTTTGTTCGTTATATTCTTTATGGGGCAATTGATTTGATTGTGTATCTAATGGATGAATCAAAGCAAATTATAGGAACTGGGGATGATCATTTAAACTGTATGTTTATTTAGAATTCGGAGATGGGGATCAATAAAGTGTACAGTTCATTGCAGGAGCTTTTCCCGGAGGTAAATTCTGGCTTCAGTACTTTCTTGATGTGTATGAGTATTCAGTATAATATCTTTGTGGATGAAGACTTGATTTGTATGACTAACATATAATTATTCTATTTCCACGGATTGGTGAAAACTCCCTGGTGAAAATATGATGGTGGCCATATGATTTTTGTTTAATGTGACACATCAGTTATTCTATGTTAGAATCGTTCTATGTAGATTTAGGCAAAATCCACTATCTTTTTAACTTGCAGTGAGTATTATTTTGTTTTGTTGTTCCCTCTATGGCTCTACGCATCCTTCATGGTTACAGATTGATGCCCGAGTCATTAGAGCTGTTGCTATTGAGCACAGCAAGGATCCTGATGCAGCTGTTGAAGCAGTGCTTGAGGAGATAATTCCTTTCTTTTCTGAAATATCGACACCGACTAGACCTTTGACTGGGAGTAGTTCCTTGGATCAATTGTCTAAAGGTAACGATTAAGTATAAAGCCTTTATTTTTTAATGTTTTCTTGAGGGTATCACTTTATTTCTTTTCATTGTCAGGATCACTTCCACAACTACTTACCTCCATATGTTTTTTTCCCTTTTGATTTACGAGGTATTTGGTCCTATTATATCTGCTGTATAATTCTAATTATTCTTGTAGAAGCTATCGCTACAGCACAATCTGTGGACGGCTTGCCTGTGAATGCAATAGGATCAGCTGAAGAGATATATGCTAACAATGTGAATGGTGGACACGAGTCTGATGATGCTAATGATGATAATGTGTTCTATGATACATATAATGGACAACATGATGGAGAAGGTGAATTGTCAATATCGGGTAAATTTGGTGAAAATAGCATAACAATATGTGCTGATATGTTCTCCCATGGTCGACCTGCTATGTTGATGGAGGAAACGAGAATAAATATTCTTCAAGGTGAAGCGTCTCTATACCCTGAAAGAACTGATGCAGTTTCAGCTGGTAAATGTCCAGAAGATGGCATCAAAACCTCATTTGATGTGACTCATTGTCAAACACGAATGTCTCTCACAGATGGCAATGATTCTGTAGGAAATATTGTTTCAGAGGCTGTTTCAAATTTAACAATGGGCCATTCAGAAAGTGTTGACCGAGTGGTTGTGCTTCCTAACATGAATGGAAGTAATTCTGAAGTAAGTTTTCCATCTGACACTGCTTCCGAAATGGAAATTGCCAATGGCAATGTTATCATTGAAGATGAGTCTACCATAAATGATTCTGTGTCCCAATCTAGCCAAATCCATATCATGGGTGTTCTTGACGAAATTATCACTGAAGCAAGGAATAACAAGGTATCATCCATGTCAATTCTTGTCCTTACCAATGATCTCGGTTTAAATTCAAAAACTTTATACACAACAAGCTGTTTATTGAGTACTTTGTAATGTTTCAGTTATTGACATATGGTGATTTGATGCTTGAAAATTTTCTCGCAAAGAAATAACGTGTGTGCAAATATGTGATATCTGCATCCAACTAAATTTGGAGGGATCAGATTAACATTTTTGTATGGCAACGCCTTGTTAGCTTTCCACTGGTCCTAGAGGTAGACATGTGCATTGATAACGTACCTGATACTTGTTAAATGTTGCAGAAAAAATTATTCTCTGCTATGGAGTCTGTTATAAGCTTGATGAGGGAAGTGGAGCTGAAAGAGCAGGCTGCAGAACAAGCCAAAGAGGAAGCTGCCAAAGGAGGAATTGATGTACTTCATAAGGTGGAAGAGCTTAAACTAATTCTGAAGCATGCAAAGGACGCAAATGACATGGTTTTTTTTTCTCTGAATTATATAATCTCTCAAGTCTTAAGATAATCTGAAATGAACTCTGCTCTTTAACTAAATTGTCTTCCCCTTCCTTTCTTTTGTTTTTCTATGTTAGCATGCTGGGGAAGTATATGGTGAAAGGTCCATCCTCGCAACAGAGTTGAGGGAGCTTCAGTCCCGTGTACTCCATTTGTCAGATGAAAGGGACAAGTCGCTTGCAGTTCTTGATGAGGTGGTTTTAAATCCTTCCCTTTTCTGTTGTAATACCATTTAAAATTATGATATGTTTTATACGCCCAACGTTGATTTCTATTCTGCCGACTGAGACCACCTCCAAGTAAGAGCACAATCTGACCATACCATCTTTACTGCGGACAATTGATAGTGAACTGGGTACGGAGTTCCACATGTGAAAGTATTAGAACTTTGATTTGTGGCAAATGGCAATGCATATTTTGTTATGTAAACTGTTTCTCAATAGTTTGAACAAGTTGTTTGAGTTTTAGAGTTTAGTTACAAGCTAAGAAGTATAAACAGATCAAATAGAGAAAGCAAAATCGGAAATATGAGTTATTCGTATATATATTGGTTAGGTCATAATCTGGTTTGCTCGTTTTCTATTACTAAATTTTTCTTCAATCTTATTTGTTTGAAGAAATCTTTGTGAGATATTCTTGCACAACTTAACTGTGGTTCTCCTTTACTTTATAATGGCTAATGTACTTCTCAATTCTCAATTCTAAAGCCTTTTCGGTTCTCATTTTATTGGAGATGAAAATTGGATACAGGTATCTGGAAAAAAAGACTGTGTTGAGTTTCTTTGTGATTACCTCCTTAACTATATTCTGGGACATGGATTTTATTCCTTCTGTTTTGAGAGGGCCATTTTTATTTACCATGAAATATCGAGTTTTTCTGAGATAATGAAACCGACCCAGTTCAGCTTCATTTGGCATACAGCTAAACTTCGTTCGAATATACCAAGACGAATAGAAGTGCTTGCAAGGTTAATCTTTTCGTTGCACTTTCTTCATTTTATCATTTTCTGCAGATGTGTCAAACTTTAAAGATGCGATTAGCTGCAGCTGAGAATGAAATAAATCATGCGGAGCAAGAAAAACTTAGAAAGCAAGTGTCTACTCAAGAAGCACTTTCTGGACAGGAAAGTCTTATGGAAAGGGTTGTACAAGAGGCAAACATCCTGAAACAACACGCAGAGGAAAATGCCAAGGTAGCTGCTCATTTCTTTATGACTCTGTGACTCTAGTTCATCTCAATTTCAGTCAAACCATTGAGTGAAGAAAATTCGACGTTGAATTTGATTTCTTCATTGCCGTTGCATAACAATTTATTGTCAAGTTTCTTATTTACAGTTTCGCTGATTCTTTTTTCCTTTTGTATTTCAGCTGCAAGAATTTCTGGTGGATCGAAGTTGTGTTGTAGACACTTTACAGTAAGTTATTTAAGTGCCAGCTTTTATTTCACCTTTTATCAGAGTTAATCTTACTTTTTGGCAGTCCACCATCACTTTCTATCTTGAATGCACAATCTGTGGTTGTCTTGTGGATGCTTGATGTGGTTAATGGTTGACATTTTTCTTTCTCATTGAAACAACTATTGAATTTTCAAAAAGTTCCCTGTGTACTCTATCTTTAACACTAGTTTAAGAAGAGATTTAACTTAGCCTATGCTATATCGCAGCACAACAGTTGCATAATCGCAGAAGTCTTTGGTAATAGAAAGTTACTTATTCAACACGTAGGATGAGTAATCTAGAAAAGTTTTGCAATCTAAATTCATGAAGCGTTACTGATATCTTGAATCTAGATCCTTTTTCTAATACCTTATGGTATGTTAGTGTCAGAGTTTCGTTACCAACAAGAGTAAAAAGTATCAAATTGTAGCAAAGGAGGACAGAAACTGTTCCTAATTAGCTCCTGATAAGAATGGAAAGATTTAAGCTGACAAGCGTGTATGTCCCCCACTCTTCTTTCAGAGGAGAAATAGCTGTTATAAGCCAAGACGTGAAGCTTCTAAAAGAAAAAATTGATGACCGCGTTCCATTGAGCAAATCTGGTTCCTCCCTCCAAACCAGCTGCATTCTACCTTCCTCTAGTTCCCTGTTGAAAAGCTCGATTCCAGATCAAGTGAAGCCAGTGCCAGTCCAGGACGATTCAATCAAGACTCAACAACTCATGGATCCAGTCACACGGGTATCTGTAGATGAAATGGCTAGATATGATCGTGAGGCACTTGCCGCAGAGGGATGGGATTTTTTTGACAACCTTGAAAAGTGACAGAGGACATTTGAAGAACCGGTTAGCAAATCCACGCTCTTGGAAGTTCCATTCTCATTCCATCTCTACAAACTGATTTCGATTTTATCAAGTTTTGTTAAACTGAGTTGCTACCACACTCTGACCCACTTCGGTTCTACTATTGGTTGGTGACTGCAATTAATGGATTCCTCTGTTAAAATGCTGGGAAATTTTGTCAATAATAATGGCTTGTTTATATTTAATTTTTTGGGTTATTTTTGACAATATATTATGGTTCGTACAGTGGGGGAGCTAGTTGAGGTTTTGTATCTTCAAGTTACATATTTAATTTATTAAACACAAAAATTCATATAAGACTTGTTAAGATTGGAATTTGGACCTAACTAAACTCCAAAAGCTAGCTCAAGATGGGAGGATTGTTCAAACTCATATATATAACTCCCAGGTTATTTATCCAATCGATGTGGGACAATTAACACACCTTTCTCACGCCCAGGAATGAACATATGGAGCGTGGAGTTTACAAATAACCCAATTATGGGCAGAACGGGTGGCTTAATTATAGACAGTCCAATACATAACAGTGGAACCCGGGCTCTGATACCATGTTAAAATTGGAACTTGAACCTAACTCAATCCCAAAAGCTAGATCAAGAAGGGACGATTGTCCAAGCCTATATATACAACTTCCAGGTTATTTATCCAACCGATGTGGGACAATTAACAAGGCTGTCTCATTCTTATAGATCAATTTTGTAAGACAAGATGTCCAACTCTCGTTCTGACCCATGAAAAAGTATTATTTTTTGTGCCAAAAATATTATTTTTTCGCTCTAAGTATGAGTCGACCATATAGATACGTGAGATCGTCGCGTAGGAGACTTGCTCTTTATATTCCCAACCGCTATTTCAGTTCTCGATGTAGTAATGTATTTGCCCTCTGCTCTTCCATCAAAATTATGGGTCTACGCCGTAATTAACTTTGCACGGATCAATTTGGATCACAATTAAAATTGATATCTTGCACATTCAAGAAGTCCGAAGCTTGCAGAATCAAAATTTCTAGGAAATATTGCATATTAAAAAAATATATACAGTATTAGAAAATCTACCCTCTAAATATCTAACAGAGTAAAGAGATGCTTTGGTGCCTCTAAGGATAGTATCCAGTTGGACGAGCAAGAATGCTGCCTACTCAAGACCAAAAAAACCTTCTTTTGTACGTTTAAATGTGTGCCTCTAAGAAACACCTAAAGCGTAACTCTTCAAAGTTCCTGCATGTATAGATACAGCTCGATCCCACGTCTTATATAACTACTATTTCTCCATATGTCTATTGGTTGAAAATATCTGCATTTTTAGTCACTCCAGCGCAGAAGCATAACAGTGCATCTCCATATGATGTAAAGGCGAGTCCTTTGCTGCCTGATTTGATTTGAACATCGTTGAATCGAGCCAGATTTTGAACTTGTCGCCATGTTTTTCTACAAAAATGAAATGTATTTGTCTCTGAGAAACTTTCAGAATTTCTTCTGTCTGTGATAAGTGGGTATGATTGTTTAGACAGTTCTGTTATTATTTATAGCATACGGGGAAATGGAGAAAAGATGGAAATGGAAATTTGTTGTATAACCAACTTCATGGTGGGCCAAGGTACGTGGGTTCCTCATTTGAGAAAACAGAACTCGAAGGTTTGGCTCCTACCTCTTTATGTCCACATCAGTTGTCCCAGTTTAGTCCAAATCCTATACAAGAAAACAGATGCCAGATAGGTTTTAGCAAATATCATTTTGATATCTTTTACTTGCTACTTTGATCGATTATATTAAGTACACTAATATGACGAGTTTACCACTCTGGTTAGGCATGGATAAGTTTGAGTTTAGAGTGGGCAAGAAAGAGAATTAGGATATGAATTCTTGTGTGGAAGAAATTTATTCGAGTGTCGGCTCTCTTTTGTAGTTTCTAGACAAGGAGGATTCTATTTCGAGAAGATTTTGCGTACTTAATTGAAAATCCAAATCCTACCAAGTTTGAATGTTTCTTCATGTTATTATCTCACTCCCAAACACGGCAGATCCAGGTGGACGTGGGCGTCTTTGAAAGTGATTTGGTGATGTAATAGTATCTAGAATTTTTTGTTAGTAGACTAATTTTCATTTACAAATCTCGTGCACCAAGACGCCAATCTTGAATGAGACTACATTTTGACTACATTTTGCTATTACTTCATGGGCCTGAATGTTACGCACCTGACACGCAGAACCCAACATATTGGTCATCCTTATTGGGCTCAATTGTGGACCTGGTTGGCCCATTGCATAGCCATTATCTTGTGAATTAGACAACTCCGAATGAAATTTCTTATTTGACGTTACATGTTTAGAGTTGGTTTATCGTATTTTTTTTACTTTTACCGTCATTTCCGAGTCCGCCTTTTATGATGCTCCAATGCATGGGAAAAGAGGAAAAAAAAATTGGTAAAGTAAAAACTAAAGATATCAAATTTGAACCAAAATAGTTACAAGTCCCAACTACTATCCTAATGAGCGTTCGCAAAAAGGAACCAAGATCATGAATATTTTACATAAAACAACCAGATGCAAAATTAAGGAGTCATTATGGAACACTTCACTTTCCCATAAAAACCCAAACGGGAACTTCAAGTTAAAGAGCGAAACTTCACGTCTGCTTAAATGGAAAGCTGTAATATGGCTCTTTGTCGAATTTGGATACCTTGTTCGGTTAGCTTTCAAAACATATGTTCAACTATTATATTAACCTTCGAAAAATGCGGTGTCCGACTACTATAGTTTGGGACAGCACACATATATGTCAACAACGAAGCGGTATCCAAAAATTAAACCAAATCGCTCTCTCACAGGGTACAAATCTCCACATTAAAGAACCAAACCTAAAGGTCTGTCTCACAGGGTACAAATCTCCACATAAAAGAATCAAACCTAAAGGTCAAGACTGACACCTTTTATCATAGAGCTGAGTTCCAAAATATGGATAACGAACTTGTGATCACTCTCTTCAGTAACAAGGGTTCTTGGAAAGTAAACTACTCGCAATGTACATATCATCTTCAAGCCATCTGAAGAAACTACAAATCACTAACTAAATGTTGCCGAAAAATCTACACAACTATATCATGTCATTACACGACAAATTTAATAGACGAGACAAAAAATTGTAACCAACGCAAGGAAACAGCCTAAGGAATGCTGAGACTCCCCACAAAAGAGCTTAGGATCATCTATTCATTTCCCAACCGAAGACCGCATACCTATTTACACGACCAGTAAACAGGTTTATTCTCTACAATTTCGAAATCTGGCAGTTCCCAAGATTTCAGACATGGCAAGACCACCTTCGATGAGTCATGGCACCGAAATGAATAAGAATTCAACCTAATAATGAAATGGTAATAAGCAAAGAGGAATAATTAAAGAACTGAGAATTGAGAAGTAGGTATATGTGATAAAGATACCAGTCTGGCGCAAGTTTAAAAACGCATCATCTTGGTCTCCAATAATTTGGACCTGAACATAAAAGGAATAAGAGATGTGGCTAACACATTATTCAACCAACCAAAGGTTTGCACAACAGAACGGACAATCCATTTTCACTTGTCTCTACATTTTACAGTGTAAAGTGTATAAATATTCATGGTACAACTCAGAACATGGTGAGCATACTTGAAACTTCACCTATATCTTGGGCCACATATCATCTAAGATTAACAGTATATAAAGGTTCATAAAACTATCCAACATATTTATTTGCTGTTAACCATATAGTTTGCAGTATCTACTAAAGATAAGTGACCTAGAAACAAGCTACAGTATTTTGAAGAAATTATAGTGAACGTTTAATTTAAGCCAACAAAGAACAGAACTCATCGATGTGAAAGAAGCATCCTGTGTTCTTTTGCCCAATACAACAAAAATATCTGACGCCAGGTTTAATCAAATTCATTTTCAGCATAACATATGAAGATAGATGAAGCACCTCTATTTCCCACCGGAATAGGACCTTCAGGTTCTCTGTAAGGATTGAATTGCCTGTGATTTGGGGGCCGAGGAGGGAAATTCCACCTACTGTTAGTTGACGGTTCACGGGGTGGACCACTGTAGGGCATGTGACCATGAGACATCCTGGCACCATTGCGATAACATTGACCTGGAAGACGAAAAGGAAAAAAATTAGAATTTGCGACATATAAAATTAGAAATGTGAGCCAAGATGCCTTAATTTTCAATAATACAAGGAAAAGTTTAGTTACTACCAGAGATGGGAGGTAAGGGAGGCCTCCAGCACTCTCCAATATTATCACGAGGGACAAATTTATTTCTGTCACGGTCCCGGTAAAAATGACTATTTTCTTCATTACGCATATGGAATCTGTTGGGATGGGAAGGAGGTGGTAAATCCCTCCGCGATTGGATATGTCGCTGTTGGGGGTACGAAAATTGATTTGACGGAGCGGGCTGAGGTGGGCGAACGTGAAGACCCTTGTTGAAACCACCCTCTCCCGGCTGGATTCTATTAGAACCTTGGGCAGACAAATGGGATGTAGGCCTATCATTGAAAGAGCATATATTGATATTGTCGGGAATCTGCCTTGGAACCTGGGCTTCAAAATCTTTATTGTCACGAACACGATGATGCACCGAATCCAAGTTGGTTGACTTCATTCTTGGCAAACCAGGCTGCTTTGCCATAGATCCCGGTAGATCATTGTCAAAATTCTGCGCAAGCATAAAGATGTAAAAGCATAACTATTAAAACCTTCCAGCACAGTAAGCAGTAGTTTAGACACCAGACATGAAATTTAGGACAGAGAGAGACCTGAGAGCTTGGATAAATATTTGAATTAGGACCATTTGCAACAGAATCAAGCATTGCACGAGGAAAACTAGATGGTGGAAGTGGATATGGTGGCGGCGGCGGATGCGAGGGAGACCTTGGCAGAGGAGTACATGTCAAAGATGCAGTCTTAGGTTGTTGAGAGGTAAAAGGGGGCCCATAACGGTTATCAGAGAGGTGATGGGACAGTTGAGTCTGATCTTTAGTAAGATTACTGGTGGAACTAATTTCTTCATCACAATAGGGGGCCACATCCTCCATTTCAAGTTCACCGTCCACATCTTCCAAAATAAGACTACGCTTTTCAACAGCAGGAATCAGAGCCCTTTCTCCATCGAGATTTTCCACATTATGTTCTGGGGTAACAGCCTCAAAACTCTCTCCATCAGAGTCACTTCCTACATCATCATCTCTCAGCATACGAGGCATACAGAAGCCAGGAAGCTGAAAACTTGAATTGCTGAAGTAAAACGATGCATCTAGTAAGTTACGATTCAGAGAAGCCCAACAAACATGCCTGATAGTTCAAATAACAAATGGTAAAGTTAGAAATCCATATACCTTCCATATTCATCAACCAACATACCCTCCATTTCTCTAATAGGGTCATCAAAAGCCCTTTCATTTCTTAATGGTCGGCGAGATCCAGCTTTAGGGTATGAAACACAAAGGGCGTCAAGCTCCTGAATGTGGTGATAAATGATTTGTTCTGGAAGAATCTTCCTCTCCTGCCATACTCTCAAAACCTATCCAGTAGGTAAAAAGGTTTAGTACCACATTTCAATGTACAAAAGCAATATAAAAAGAAACAAAGGTCAATAAACAAATCTGAGAGGGCATGGCTCCACACACTTTCAAACACTGTCTATGATTCTCGAGAGAACTGCTACCAGGAGGAGCAGCTGCCAACAATAAACGTGGCAACACTGCCTGTATCACAGAGGGATATATGCCACCATCACCTGAACAAGATAGAGGACCTGTGAGGTTTCAAAACTCAGAATATTACCTATGCCGTCAAAACAAAGTAAACACTATACCTTTCATGCCCCTAGAACATTGAGCGATAGAATCAACAAGGAAAAACAGGTCCACTTTTTTGTGTGAATTTGACTCTCTTTCCAAATTTTGTGAGAGTATTTCCACCACCTAAAGCAAACCATACTTCTGTAAATATTAGCACATGAAAGGAAATTATGTGGTCTAACATGCTGTCTTGGTAGAATATATAGATGTTTTTAGCTTACAGAGTGTCTTAACAATATTAACTTCGCGGATACACAAGATCCAGAGCAAATTAAAGTCACGTAGCTCACTCCTAGGCTCAAGTCATGCATGAAACTTAGGGATTATTAATCCAAAGTAAAATCCAATGTGATGGTCATTCAATTTAGCTTTTAAACTAATAAATATTTGTTTTATTCAATAGTTTATCAAGTAAATATCATATTGATATGTGCCATAATTTTCCAAAACTATCTAGTTTCTAACATATAAGCTTTTGGTGAGCCTTGTTCTGACAAGGTATATGCCTCACCTCGCACCAGGGTTGTAGGATGTTTGTATGCCTTGAGCCATCAACAACTATCATCACAGTAGTAAACTCTTAATGCTGAATTCTAAGGAATTCCCAAACTCTATCCAAACAAGTTACAATTAAGATAATATAATGTCATCGTTATCATTCTTCTCATCTTGTCATTATTCTATGCTTTAACCACAATTTCTGTTACATATACTCGAGTAATTTATGAGTACACCAGGAAAATGGATCACAGAACAGCACTTTTTTATGCTAGAGTTCCAACACAAGTGTAACCTGAGCGGACCCATCATCTAGGAGATTCAGAGCACAGATGTATGCAATGTGAACATAAGCCATGCAAAAGAGGTTTTGCTAAACTACATTCAACGCATATCATTGAATATGAAACTATATCACAGATATGGCTGCTGAACATATATATCTAAGTAAAAGACTCGGAGTCGAAGTCAAAAACATGTGCATGCAATCATGAGCCAAGTGAAAGAGGTTTCACAGCACAAGTTTACTCCATAAAATCTATGCATATGGTTAAAAAATATGCAACCTTATGGATGTTATTAGTGACCAATGACCGTATATAAGTGAAAGACTCTGGGTCAAAATAATGAACAAAATTGATCTTGAACAACAGCATTATATTGTGCTAAACAAAAATGTTTAAATTCTAACGAGGGCACGGTGACATCAAAAATTTTGAGCCACAGAAAACTTGGTCATAACCAGAAGTCTACCTTCATTGCAAAACCGAATTTCGCACAGTCAATAGCGACCCGTGTGGCTCGGCCAATGCTCTCTTTTGTTCCCGTTAGTGATCTGATAGCGGCTTCAAAGGATGACAGAGTTTCTTCACCTTTGCTGTTTGACTTTCCAGCAAGTTTAGCCTTTTCAGAATTTAGCTGAACATCAGGACTACAAGAGCTATGATTTTCAAGGTGATTATTATCTGCTGCGGAAACATTGCCCATGGAAGAACTGCAAGGAGATGTCTTCGCGGACAAGTGCAGCCCATTAGTCAGAGATGAAGACTGGGTGACAGCAAAATCCTCCAGAGGCTCATCGGAAACAGAAATAGAGTTAGATAGACATTGATGATGACCACTGGTTAAAACCTTCACTGGACTACCAGAGGGCACACGATTTGAAAACTTAGATAACGGGCTACTTTCTTTCACAAAATCCGACCTGAAGATGCAGAGTCAGAATGATAAACGAGGTTCACCAAGAAATGATAAAATATATTACAAGTTTAAATTGAAGAAAAGAGTAGAACGACCTCATGTAAAATATAAAGACTTACTTTTGGCTAACTTGGTTGTTCTTGGCTGATGATAAGCCCTTCACACCGCGAGATTTATCAACTTCACCCACATCATTGTCTACCTGCACACTGGTATCACAATTCAGCTTACTACCAGCATTTTCTTTCAGCGCGAGGACTTCTAAACTCACCTGGGGAATAACAGGACCATATCCCTTAACTGTTGCATCCAACTCCGAACATTCAATCTTGTGGTGATTGGTAAGAGACATAATAAAACCAGGTGCACAGAAGTCCAAACAAACTTCTTCACCAATGTTTTGTGGGCCTGGTTTTACATGCTTAGAGTCTAACTCTAGAGGTGACACTTTGAGACATTTGGAATCAGCATCTTCGGCGTGTGCAGTTGAATCTTTGCATAATTCAGGATTCAAGCTACCACTGCTATAGCTTCTACCACAGTCCAGTACAGTTGTATATGTTTTTGAATCAATTAGTGGCATTTCTGTGTTCGACGCAGCGCAAAACTCGGAAGAATCAAAGTCATTGTTGCTATGATTTTCAGTGGGTGCTGATCCCAATTCAATCACATATTTGCTTCCAATTGACAACTCTGAGCCTTCTGCAATGGACGGACAGTCTCCATTGTTTTTGGCATTCATTGTCAATGGAAAACTGGAAGCACTTAGATTATCTTCTGCCACATTAGCAGACATGGCCTCCAATGCACGGTGTAGTCTTTTAGACGGAGGTAAAGCAGCTTCACCGTCCACAAAATTCCTGGTTTCCCATAAATTCTTACCCCCTTCCCATGATTGAGCCTTTTTAGGACTTGCAGGCGATAAAGGCACACCAACAGAATCTACTTCAATCGGAACAGATTCACCATCACCAGGATCATCCACCTTCAAATTCAATGGCCCAGAGGTCTGTGTTGCAAGTCTTTCAGAAACTTCCAGTATTTTCTCCTCTTTACGTGCCATTATTCCTTCTTTCTTCTCGGCAGGTGCAGATCTCTCCAAACGGACTCTTGCTCTTTTGAATAGTGGTAAGTGTTCATCACCATCTTCTCTAGCATATCTTTCAGCTAATTTCTCATTATTACTAGGTGAAACACTTCTGTTTCTGGCTTCGGCATCAGAAACAAATGCATTTGAATTAGCTGCCCCGACATCATCACTGTATCGTTTTCGATTAGGACCCCTTTTCTTCTTTATGATGGCAGTGCTAGTTTGAAAGCCAAGCCTGTTGTTTAATTCAGTTTCTTCTTCATTATTATTTTCACTAAAATGATCCATTACCATTGGTTTACAATGGGATTCTACAGTGCTGCCATATTGAAACTAGGTGAGTCAGAGTCTACAGTCATAACTTCAGATTCATTCTCTTCCATACTATCATTTGATGCTGAAGCAGGTGAGTCTGCGTCATATCCTTCAGAATCATCAGAGGACTTCGTAATCCTTGCACTTCTTCTCAAAGATCTATCTTTCGATGCATTAATACCAGAATGCCTAAACCTCCTGCTGTTATTCAGAGAAGGTAATGTTATGTTCTGAGGTCCTTTGGCATCTGTCTTTGAAGAACTTCTCAACCTTCGAGCAGATACCCTTCCCTGTATGACACTATTCCGTGATTGGGTTACTTCAGTTTTACTTCTTGTTGAATAAGTAGTAGAAACAGGCATTTCAGCAGATAATCGTGCATCCTCCAATTGCATTTCTGCATCACGCAAGGCATCTTCGGCAGCGGCAGCGGCAGCCGCTTCAGTCAGCGAGTTCAAATCATTAGTGGCCCCAGTACAAAGCGGCTGTGGTTCAGCTCTAATCACAGATTCCTCGTCATTCACACACTTAGTCAATGATTCCTCAGACTTATTTTCATTGTTTATAATGATTTCTGTGGTTTCATTAGCACTACTAACTTGTTCCTGTTTCTTCAGCTTCTCAAAAGAGAGAACTATCTCATTTACTGCACGAACAAAATCAGCACCCTTTCCATGACGTTTCCCTAAAAGAGACAATTTTCTTTCTTCTGTGAATTCTTCGACATCAGCAGGATTGCAGAAGCCACTGTCCAAGAGAACTAAATTTAACATAAATACATAGAGAAAATCATTCAACTGGGCTATTGTTTATATTCTTTCACCGTTATCAATGTCACTGTATAGTTTTAATTTGGAATCTTAGCCTAAATTGTTTTTGGCTGTGACATTATTATGTCAATATATTGGCATGCATACACTAAATAAGCATCTGGTTTATAGTCTGTAAGTTTCATCCTAAAAAATGAAAGAATGACATTATAAAACCAAATCAAACTCCTGAACATAAAGGTGGGTTAATAATCTTTCAGAGGTCACATAAAGCTTGTGTTTTTTGAGCCACTTCAATATAAAAATTAGAGAACTATTCCAGAATCTAGACATGTACAGACGCTGCCTAGCATACAGCATGGCTGAAAAAAACCCGACATGACTAATTACCAACCGTTAAGGAAGAGTTGTTCAGCAATAGAAAATGATATAGCTACAAAGAACATAAGCCAAACTTTTAAATAACAAATCGTGCCGTCTCCGCAACCAACTACAAATGCCTCTCAACCATAATGAACAACCTACAGAGAATTAATTTCTTCAGAAACATATATTACTTTAACAAAGTATAATCAGTGTGTAGAGCAAAAAAATACCATGTAGAAAAAGTAACAGAAAAAAAGAAAGGGAACTGATGTGCGAAACTCAGAGAGGCAAAACCACAAGAATGCAAACTTCAACAGCAAGTATTGAAACAATCAGACTGCAAAATAACAAATGCCTTATTTCAAATACTTATGCAGACATACTTCCAAGCAGGTTACCCAATGCAAACAGGAAAATAGAGACATGCAAGTTGGCTAAAGTTTATTTGAAGAACTCAAACAGCCAAAACTTTCCAATGCCAATTCCTGTTACAAAACATAATATTATTCATGCATCGTATTATTTCTTCAAAATAAGTGTTCATCTCCGCTTAACATGACTTAAAATCAGTCCTTCCATCAACAGCTGAAACCAAATTCTAAAGTTCACATGAAAAATAAAATACTTCAATTGGAATTTCTGAACCAGTTCTAGCCTACAGGTTACAAACAAAATGGCGACAAAAATATGTTGGGCCATGCACATAGTTGTCAATAGCCCCCGTAGCCCTCGCTATAGCGAATAGCGTGGCGAAACGACACCACATCGCTACGGATCGCTACGCGCCACAAACTTTCCAATAGCGCTCGCTATCCTCGCTATTGGAACTATAGCGACAATCGCGATAGCTGAAATAGCGTCGCTATTGCAAAAAGAAGCTACATGCCTATTTTTTTGTCCTTTTTTTCTAATTTTGGCTATTTTTGCATGTAATTACTTAGGTTTTTGCTGGAAATTGTATTTTTCTGCATTTCTTGTTTTATTTTTGTGTCTTCTATGATATTTCAATTAAAAAACTTAAAATATTTTCAAGTTTTAGTATTTTACAATAAAGTTGATGGAATATTATGCTGGAAATTAAGATTTTTGAATTGATGTTAGTATATGCTATATATTATAAATTTATATACTTATGACGCTTTACTTTCAAATAACTCTCGCTACGCTATTCACTATGCGCTACAGCCATGGGCAACCTTTGCGCTACGGAGCGATATGCGTGATTGACAACTATGGTCATGCATAATACAAGTCAGCAAAGTGAATCCACAACCACTTGGAAGATGAAAAGAACTTCGTACATATATACAACTGTAGCAGCTAGCTAAATCCGCCCCCAGGAAACAATAGAAAAAACTCTATGCATGAGAGAATAGAGCTCACTAGATGCCACGACCAAAACAAAAGGTTAAAACAACTAATGCGACCAAAACTTCATGGGTTCAGCTTTTGTAAAGGAAACTCGATGGGAAACAAAACAAGGGAATAAAGAAAAAAATATATAAAACCTTAAAAATGTTTGGCTTCAGATTTTGTTCAATTGAAAGTTCAAGATTGTTGTGAAGTAAGTTAGAATGCATGCGAGTACATATTTACCATGCACTTCAGCTATACAAGCAATTTAAAAATGCCTTAAAGCACATGAAAATTATTTAGTAAGAACCCAAAAAAACAACACCAAAAAGCTGAGATATAGACCAACACTCGGAGAGAGAAAAGAACGAAAACTAACATTTGTTGGGTCCCAAAAAAATGGACTAGTACTTTCTTACGATCAGCCGGGTAACCCCACTTCTCTGGCTCACTCACCTGCCATTATAAAATCATTGAACCAATCTTCAGTTGAGTAAAAACTAAACAGACCTAATAGTGGAAAAAATATACCACTGAAAGTTTACAAAGAGTCACGAAAGTTCAGGTCAATAAAACTGCAAACTAAAGCTAACTAACAAAACCAAATGCTAATTTATAAAAAAAACAATTAGCATTCAAAGATGAGACCAACACACTTCCCATCTCTTTCCGATCACTAATCCGCCAAGGCCTTCGTGCCCAGTCCTTTATTCAGCCAACCTAATGTTTTGACGGTGATATTCATGAGGCTAATGGAGATGCAAAATAACAGAAATCACTCATATTTATAATCGAAGTGGTAACAAAACCCTCAACGGAATTACTTCTTTATTTATGTAGTTAAAAAGTTCATCCAAGCCTTCCTGAGGGATATTATGCTGAAAAATTATCCTCAGATGGTCAAGACTCCAGTCAGAATACATGTTTACAGTTATTAACCATCCATCACATGCAAATACATATTCTAAACCTATCATTTTTCCATATGAAAATTACATCCCGATTAAGTAGCACAAGCAATACAGTTAGTTGAAATACACAACACTCAGAAAAAACAGAACACCACAACCTAAACGTACATATATTTTCCCATGTAGAGAAGCAGCGATGTTGCTTAATTTCTTCAATAGTGCTACATTCATATCGTGCACAATAAAACATTGAAGATAAACATCCGTGATCCGTCCAAGTACTACAAAGAACCCAACTGGGCAGTTTCACTTTTTTTTTCTCTTCAGAGTATGTTACATCATTCAATCTCATGATTGTCAACATCACAAAACATGCTTACACTCATGTTTCTATATATCCAAAACTATTCACCCCAGATCTGCAGTGAAAGAATATTGAAAAACCTAATTATAAAACAAAAAACTGCGTGATACCAAAGAAGCACATAACTTGAGCCCTGACTGCTCGATGAAAGAACAAAAACAAACATAAATTCCGAAAAGAAAAACCCAGACAGCATACCGTTGCAGGCCATGCAGGAAACCCCTTCACTTTGGCAAGAACAAGATCGCCGGCCTTCCACTCCCGCCGCGTGGTCGCGGCCTCCGTCGCCGCCGCTTTTCCGACCCCTTTTCTTCGGCTCGGTGCCATAAAGCTACACGAGCCGATATTTACCAGCCATCAAAGACCCAGTCAGAAACGATTAAAACCCCTACTTTCGCACAATTATTCAAAAAACGAGTAAAATTAAGTTAATCAGATGTGTTCGCCCCACTGTAGAGATGAATGGAGTCGGTATAAAGCCCTAACCCTAATAATCTAGACAGAGAAAGGAGAGTGCAGATGGGGAGTGGGGCGAGAAATTTGTGGAAGAAGGGATGTGCTTAATTGCGGAAAAACAGATAGGAAATGGAGTTTTGTTTGATTTTAGAAAGGCAAGGGGGCGGTGCTAAAGTGCGCCTGTAGCGTGTAGGATGAAGAGCGTGTCATTTTTACGCACTGGTACAGTTGGCTGAATTCTGTAGCGCAGGCCCGCACCACGTGACGTAAAGTTACAATGGAATTGGGCTTTGGGCCCAAAAAACCTGTGCTTCGTGGATTAGTCCATGACATATGTTATATCTCAAGCCCAATGGATACATGTGATCGAGGCTTTATCACAAAGAATAATTTTTTACCCCTATTTATCCATCTATCATTAATTATGAGAAAATGTCATTTCGTCTTTAATTAATTTGGTGAGAATAATAATATTTTAATTTTTAGTACCATTACGAATTTAATTTTCAAAATCGGATTTTATAATCTGAGATTTCCATAAATATATGTTGAACAGTAATAATCTTACAACAATTTTATAATTTCAGAAAATTATTTTATCCACAAATATATAGATGTATATTAAATGTGAGATGCTTAGAAGTTTCATCAGCGGTTTTTTAAAGAAATTACCTTTATGAAAATGCAAAAGCTAAAAATTAATCACTTTAAAATAAAAAATAATAATTAATCCCAACAATTATGTTATTTGTTTAAGTATGAGATTTTTAACTGTGTTGTATTTGAATGAGATGATTTGATATGACGAAGAAATTTGATTTGAAATAATATTCATCGCAAGTATATATATTTCAAATTACATTTAACTTAATATATATTTTGTGTGCGAGGCACAACATACATTTAAAATATAATACAATATTATTTTTCCTGTCAATAAAGCAAAGCCAAACCCAAAATGTACTTTAATTTTCAATTTCAATTTTAACTAAAAAAAAAATATGTTCAACAAAGAATTGAAGGATCGGGTGAGCAAGGAAAGAAACAAGTTAAAAAGAGACAGGTAATAACAAATCTAGAAGGCGGACATATTCCACACAAGTAAATAATTAATTATGGATAGGAAACCCCACCACCAATCAAATTCCCTATATTTTGATGTCCTTTTTCCCAACTGGGTTTGCTAATTAACTAATTATTTACAATAAAATTGACAGCTGAAACTTATACTTAAGGTTTACATATTATATTTAATGTATTCCACCAATAATATGTTTCTATAATTAAGACAGAAAAGGCTAACAAAATGGAGGTCGTTCCTGGGAAAAGTTTTTATTTCTTTAATTCGATCTTTTAATACATCATTGACACCTCTCCCCAATACCTAGAAATAAATGTTAACGTTTCAGATATGCAAGCCAAATTTACAGGTACACACACACACACACACAAAATCTGCAGGTTAATTTTTAAATATTACAAAACATTCATTTGGCCATGTGAATAACTTTATTGTCAGAAATCAATTTTTTTATTTAATTTTACGAATTAAAACAGTTCAACAGGCAAAACTTCATTCGAGGTTATATCGTAATGAATTTTTTGTTTTATATATATAATTTTTTATACTAAGTTCAAGTCCCATAACTTTAATTCTTAGATTCATCTTACTAGTGGTCATGAACTCGTTTTTCTTACCAACATTTTCTCACACAAGAATGTTTGCACAAGACTTATCTGTTAATTAACCAACTATTTAGATTACTATTAAGATAATTGTCAGTTCTCGATCGACTTCTTTGCCATTAAAGACTAGCGGTGCAAGGCGCTATGGCTTAAGGTTCCAGTTGTCCGTCGCGCGTCAAAGTGTATGGAAAAAAAAGATTACGAAAACATGACATATTTGTCATGTTGAGACCAAGGTGCGTGTGTAAGCAAATCAAGACAACTTTTGCCGACAACAATCCAAGAATTAATCCTCTCACTTAATTTGTTTCTTATTCTCAAATCATCAATTATCGGACTAAATTCCAACGACTGAAACTGATATTTAAGATCTCACTTGTAAAACGATCGATTTGGATAATAGATAAGATAAATGAAACTCGTAATATACCAATACCGCATGGCAGGACCATGTTAGGACACTTGTCCTTTATTTTAGAAAAATTGTTTCCATCACATTCTCGTTTTTTAGGTCTACATGGAACTAACAGACAAAAAAGTGAAGAAAAGTCCGAAAAAGTTTCCTTTTTAAAATATTTTTTTGATGCAATCTTTGGATCCCTTCGCAAAATAATCCATTCACTGACTACGTGGCAGTACATAAAAATATTCCAAAGTGACAACTCTATAAACTTCACATTTATTTGATCCAGTTTAAATTTATATATGTTATGTTCGACATCTGTCCACAAGAAAAAAATTTGCATGTCGATGGAAGAGTAATGAACTTTGAATATTCAAATATAAAATTTAAAAAAGAATTATATATCTTGAGCAATTAAACGTAAAAATGATATTTCGATATGTGTATGTGTCTGTATATAAACCTAAATTAATCAGGCAAATTAATTTAGTTATTTTTATTTATTTTCAAAAATTTATTATCCATCTTGTTTTATAAAACCATATGTCGAACAATTTCAGATTATACTAAATCTAAACAAACATATATACCTTGGCGGAGCCAGAAATATGGAAGCCAGACTAGAATTTTAAACTCTAGAATCTTTTAATATTTTAAATTGATCTACCCGGACTACTATCATATTATTCCAAAATTTACATATAAATTTTTTTTAAAAAAAAATGGACCAAGCCCGGGTACAAATCTATGTGTCTCCGCCTCTGCATATATATATATATATATATATATATATATATATATATATATATATATATTCGATAGATATATGGTATAATTATGGTGTAGTCTAGAATCTTTGATAAGCTGGGGAAATATTGTTTATACAATGAAAATCTTCAATTTTATATTTTTATATAAAATGTACATACATTTTTATACATTCAATCTTTCATTATGTATGAATATATATATGAATCATATAATCTTAAAAATCATATTAAAAAAAATATAGAACATACACCACAAAATCATAGGATAATAAATCAATATATATTAGTATCATAATAACTTATAACTATAATCATTTGTAGAACTTGAGTCAAAAATTGAATGAACAAATAGCAGTTGTTTTGCGCAGCGGTTTCAAATATCTATGTCTATTATACGAGTCGAACCGGTCGGTACATGTAGAGAATAAACATGATGTCTATATTAATTAACAAAACTTTAAATGCCCGAGATACCCAATGACCTCTACAAATTTACAAATGAAAAGCAGTCCGTGGGAGACGCTTGACTCCCCCACGTGTATCACATATTTGGTAGGTAAAAACCAAGGGCAAATATATCCATCTGCCACGTCTTACCCGCAGATAATCGGACACTTTACCACATGGCAGAATCTCTCGGATTCTCCCCGATCTAAACGTCGACGTTTCGTGTTCCCCTGTGGTGAGGAAACCCAACTATTTACCGAAAAGTGTCATCTTGCCCAATCCAAAGTAGACAACTGACCATTAGTTTCGCTTTCTTGAAACCGTTAATCATCAACTCCTGTCGTTTCAACGTGTCTCGCGTTCTGTATAAAATCTCAGTTGGGTTTTCGCCATTGCCGGCACTGAAAAATTTTAGCTGGGATTGTTATCAACCTAGCTAGAGATAATATAATATATTAATGAGCGCGAGTTCGTCTCAGAAACTGCAAAAAATCGCGGATTCCGGTGATGATTCCTCGGATTCTGGGATACTAAACGAGCGAATACTTGTCCTGATCTTCCAGTTCTTGAAATGGGACATCCATGTCCTCTGCCAGGCGGCCTCCGTGAACCGGAGGCTCCGAGCGCTGGCGAAGCGGCTGCTGTGGCGCGAGCTTTGTCTGTACAGGGCGCCTCGGATGGTATCCACGTTGACAGAAGGTGCTCGGAACAGCAGTATGATCGGCGGGTGGCAGTCGCTGGCGAAGCTGCTGTTCTTCTGCGGGGGGTGTGAATCAACGGCCAATTTCGAGGTATCCCATTCCCGTCTGGGACACTTCGTGAAATCTACCCGGTTCTCGAAAACCTCCGGCCAGAGCTTCTTGTTCAAGAAATGCCGAGGAGACGTTCTGTACGTCAGCGATCCGTGTGAGCACCCGACGTCGGGGAAGGAAGACGATATCGGCATCTACAGAGGCGTGTTCCGGGAGTTCATGAAGTCGAGGACTAGGGAGTTCCTAATCGGAAGGCAGGTGGTTTTCGACGCCCGGCTGAGGTGTCCTTACTGTGCGGCGCGCGTGTGGAGCATGACGGAGGCTCGGCTGATCCCGAGGAAGAGCGCCGCCCGCCGGCTGGGGTCCAATGACGACGCTTTGGAGTATTTCGTTTGCTTGCATGGACACTTGCATGGGACCTGCTGGCTGGCTCACCTGTCGTCCGACGACGAGGATGGAGAGGACGACGATAACAGAGACGAGGATTCGAGTGAGAGTCCCGCCGCTGCCGACGACGGTTAATGATTTCAATCATGGCGATCGATCGATCGATGAAGCCGATCGAGTTGTGTTGTATGTGTTTTTAGAGTTGCATGATTTTCAATTCTGCATGCAAACTCGTCTTTCTATCACTTTATTGGTTCAGTATGGGATGCGTTTAATTATGCTTCAAATTTTGGAATCTTAACATTATACCATCCATATATTTACGGGCTTAAACTTTTCGAAATTATAGTTTTCTTCATATTGAATTTTGTATTGTTGTTCCCCAAGAATTTGAGTCAAAATTTTGAGAGAAATCAATTTTACCTAAGAATTTCAAGAATCTTAACTTTAAGGTAAATCATACATAGGGGTGGGTACGGTACGGTATACCGTACCGAAAATATCGGTATTTTTTCCATACCGATACCGAAAATTCGGTATACCGAATTTTCGGTATTGAAAAATTTCATACCGGTACCGTACCGACACCGAATTTTGTCGGTATACAGAAAAAATGTCGGTATACCGAAAAACATTTTCGGTATACCGACATTTTTTCGGTATACCGTACCGAAATGTTCGGTATACCGATTTTTTCGGTAATTTCGGTATTTTTTTCGGTACGATATTTCGATATTTCGATATTTTTTCTCACCCCTAATCATACAATTAACTTATTAGATTGAATAAATTGTATATCTTTGGACAGATTAAATTATTGTCTTGGATTGCTCATTTCCCATAGGAGAGAACGATCAGATGAGAGCTGTTATATGCGCGACTGACAAAGATTTGACTTCATCGCAACTTTTTTTTCTTCAGATATATCATATAAAGTCATTTACAATTACAATCAATGTTAATTTGTATGTGTAGTTAAACAAAAAAACATATTTTATTTGGAAAATAAAAAAAATTCAAGGGTAGTTATTGTTGTTTGCTGTTATTTTAATTTGCATGTAAATCGTGACTACAAGAAATTTTACATTTGACGACGCTGACCAACGTAGCAAAATGTAAGTAAAACACGTCGCAGAATATTTGGCGACGCAAGAACTCGTCGCCGACCTACGTCGCAAATTGCTCGTAGGCAAATGTCAATCGGCCATTTGGCGACGCAGAAAGTAAAACGTCACTAACGGTGTACGCATTTCGCGACGCTGAACGCACATGTCGCCAAAAGGTATTATCATGTGGCGACGACTTCCTTGCGTCGCGAAATATATTTTTTGATTCAATTTTTCTATATTATTGTAATTATTTGGCGACGCGAAAACCTCG
This sequence comes from Primulina tabacum, assembly GCF_025594145.1. NCBI lineage: Eukaryota > Viridiplantae > Streptophyta > Magnoliopsida > Lamiales > Gesneriaceae > Primulina > Primulina tabacum. Next base: position 1,377,462 of record NC_134551.1, read on the forward strand.
TCACTAAAGATATTAGATATTTAGCAACGCCCTTAGCATTACCTATTTTTCTATTTTTTATTCATCCTCATTTGCCGTCACTATAAAAGCATTGCCAAAATCTGTCATCGATGTTATTTTTGTCTATTAAATATGAATATCAAATAAAATAATTATATATAACAAAATTTAATAGATGTACAATTTACTATTCAATAATCAAATATTTTTTTAAAAAAATAAACAAACTAATCAAATAATTGCCAAAAACAAAATTCCTCAAACACTAATTAGATAATGTTGCAAAATAAATAAAAAAAACTACATAGTCGTTGTCGGAGGCGAGGAAAGCAATGGAGGAGATCAAGTCGAAGAGCCTGTCGGTGGAGGCTGGAAACAGAAATCGAGAATGACCTGTTACAAGTGTTGCAATAATGCATCATATTTTTGTTATTGTTCACATATAGTCTGTAGTCTATATTTGCTAATTATTTTATGCATAATTTTTCCTAAAATTCATTAAAATCACATATGAAGAACAATTATAAGCATAAACAATAATCATGATCATCACCATTGTTACTAAAAATATAATGGAAGAAAAGAAAATATGTTCTAATACTAAACAATAAAGCATTTTGACGTCCAAGATCCAATATTCGACAAAATCAGCAATTATTTGCAACCGGTTTCAATCCATTATTCTCTCTTATCCAAGCAAAGAAGCTTGACCAAGCCAAAAAAGCCAAAAGTATAAAATAAACAAGCTATTCGAAGGAATGACACTCAAAAACACCAATAACAAAACCCAGAAAATATATAAACCAATGAACATAAGAAAACCAAGATACATATACATCGAGAGGGAAAAATTGATATGTCACAAACAAAACAATTAGTATTCATGGCTCCCCTAAAGAAATAGTAAAATATACTTACATATTTTTATGTTGCTCAATCATTCTTCCATTTTCATTCTTTGTGAAACAATTGCTCAAAGATGTCGATCACGCTCGGAAGCTCTCCCGCCACAGGATTGGGACATATATTCTAGTTCAATATATAATACAAAGGTCACATAGAAATTAAGAAAAAAAATGCCGTAAATTGAAATTTTTTCACAATAAACAATTAGAAAAAACAAATTAAGATTTGAAAGATCAGTCCCAAATATATGACAATTAACAAGTACAAAGAAATGAAGAGTTAAAGAAATGCAAGGGAAGTAAGTGTGATGAACATGAGCATGGGTGGCAAATGGGGAGACATAAAACTGTGGAGAAATGGAAACAACCTATCTTGCAGTCAAGATTGAGCTTGATGATCTTATCCAGAGAACTCATACATGTAAATGTTGTAATATGCTTAGTTTCATACAAATTCTTTCTTTTTCTAAGTTTCCATGTTTGCTTGGCTTGAGGGATTTTGCAGCAAATCTAGTGCCCTTAGAAGAGAGCAACCAACTCGGCCAGAAGTCAATCATGAAATCTTGACATATGAAAGCACATGTGCTATCCTCTTAATCAAAAGTAATTAGCTTAATATTGACTCAAATCAATAAATTAATAGTTTTTTTCAAACAAAAATAAAATGATTATTTGTCATCTAGCATTTGTCAAGTATACACCATACCAGAGAGTTGTAATTTTCTCAAGAATCTAACTGAAGTTGCCTCATTTTTAACAAGAAGAACCAAAGTATGGTATATTAGGTAGCCAATAATATAATATTTAATTGTGCAATAATTAAACATTGTGAGGATGTGAAACCTGATTGACTATTTTTAATTTCATAATTACGAGAGAATCAAATATGGACGTTAAGAATTTCACTGATACACACAGAGCAATAACAAATACATAATCAAGAATCAAGAATACACACAGAACAATAAAAAATGCACTCTCTTAATATATTGTTATATTTTCTTACTAATCAAATCAAAACACTCGACAAAAACATAATAATTTATTCGATGGAAAACTTCAACAGAAATTCGTATCCAACCATGGATTTGTTTCAATTTATTCATACATTAAAGGTTGTTGTCTTCAAGAAGAAGCCAAAATTTAAAACTGCATAAGTAGACCCGAAGAATGCTATGGTACAATATTTGCATCTACTCAATCAAAATGTTTAAGAATTGACCATCAAAGATTGGGTTACTTGAATTAAGATGCTTTCTTCACCTCAACAGAGTCGATGTCGATGAATTCCCGCCCTGCCTCTTCCGATTAACAACAGCTTTCTGAAAATATTTCAATTGAAGCCACTTCCCGATAGGAAAAAAGGAACGATGATGTTGATTTGAGATTCTATGAGGCGGGGGAGATTTGGGGATTCTATGAGGCGCGGAAAATTGGGTGAGAATGGTGGGAGAATGAAAATACTTATAATAAATAATATAAACATAATAAAAAAAATTATAATTTTGTATATAACTATATAAAAGCTATTTGGCGACGCACAAAGGATAATGCGTCGCGATGCGAAAGGACGCTCAACGTTTTAGCGACGTGGAGTGTACGAGGCGTCGCGAAATGTTCCAATTAAATATCTTTTCCCACCACAAATTTTCGGCGACTTTTGTTACGCGTCGTGGAATGATTTATCAGTTTTGCGACGTTCTAGGGTTATCTTTCTGCGATGCTTTAACTGAGTCATGTTGCCAAAGGACCCAGAACGTAGAAGAGAAAATTTCCCGCCACGTGTCATCGACGTTGAATGTGCTCTATGTCGCCAAATGCTTACATTTCGTGACACATTAACTTTGTCAAGTCGCCAAATAACCCAAAATAAAGGTGGGAAAATGGATGCATACTATTCAATATTTCAGCGACGTTGAACACATTATGCGTCGCCAAATGATACTATATGACGACGTTGAATGTGCAATGCGTCGCGATAGGTCAGATTTCTTGTAGATGTATCTGTTGTATAAAATTTGATTTTGTAAATAAATTGCCAATTTTTTTCTAAAATATTAAAATTTATTTTTTTGGTAATGTAATCAAAATACCACATTAAAAATATACTAGAAAAATAATGAGTTTATAACATTGGTACGAATCATTTTAAGTATGCAATGACCTCCATTGAAATGAAATCCCCATAGACAGAGCCGTACCTATTGCGAGGCGAGAGAGGCCATCGCCTCAGGGCCTGACCATCAGAGGGGCCCAAAAAAAAATCTCATGTTGTTGAGGTCTGCACCTAAATAGTATGTGAATTGGACATTTAAAAAAAAATTGGACATTGACCCTATTGAAAACATGATTAAATATGATGATTATGTTCATTGATGATTTAATCAAATTATGTAGAGCTCAAACAATAAAACTACACGGCTCATTAATTAAATTTTTAAAAATTTTGTATGCATAAAATGGTAATGTTTGTCCAATATATTGATTATTTTATCTTGTGTCAACTCGTGTGTTAAACTTTTATATTTTACTTGTCGATTATTTGACCTCTTTTCTTAAATTTATGTAGTTGGACACATTTCAAAAAATAAAACACAAAAAATTATGATACTTACCTATTTTACATATCTTTATTTTTATTTTCTTGAATAAAATATTATATTTATTATTTAAAATAAATCATATATTTTTACAATATTGGTTCATTATATTTATCATTTTGTATTTGGATATTTTATATTGATAAATTTCAATTTTAGCAACATATCTTAAAATTTTTGCCAATTTCAATCTTTTTCCAATATAATTATTCATATGACACTGCATTACGTTAGAGTCATGTTGATGTTGTGGCGCACGAAGAAAAAAATCGCAAAAATATAAATATATAACTCGTAAATTATATTTTCCTTATATCTATTATTTGGTTATTTTTAATTTGCAAACTGAGCTTTACGGTTATTTATAACAACAAGATTTTTTTTAACATATCACCTCAGGCTCTGTGAACCACAGGTACGGCTCTGCCCATAGACTTAAACGAATGAGGTGTGGGTTCCCATTAAATGTGTAATGAGCTCTTGATACAAGTGGTGCTTCAAGCATTAATTCACGCAAGGTGTATGCTCTCAACAGAGTGGATAACAAAGTCCAAAAAAATACTAGAATGTTTGTGTGTATAATTACGGAGATACTATGAGTTCAATTGTTCAGCAATAATATTATGCAAAAGTATTACATTTTTGGTCTTATATGTTTGCGATTTTGATCATATATGAAAACAGAAGATGTTAAGCGCTCGGCTCGTTCTCAAGTAATCTCTACACTCATTTAATTTCAAGAGAACAAATCAAGCAACAATTATAATATTAATCCAGAAGTATAGTTTTTCTATCATTATTGTTCCCCAACAAGCAAAATGGTATACTCTTGGTGACGAAATATTTCACAACATTGGTTATGTATCCACTTTAGGCCACGTGGAGACATTCATAGACTTTCACATATTAACAACATAGCCATATTCAAATGTGTGATATATTGTCCAACAGCTACGGTGGATATATTCCATTTGTATAAGAGGATCATCCCACGACGAAATCAGGAATATAAATAGATTAAAAATGTTAATAGATATTGACATTTTTTAATCTATTTATATTTACATATAGCATAAAATTTGAATTTAGAGTCGATTATGTGTGTGCGCACGCGCGTATTTAACGAAAAATATTTTATTTTTTTTATTTATTCAATGAATGTTTTAAAAGGATGAAAAAAAAAAGTAATATATTTGGTGAACAACGGTGGATTAGAAGGAAATAAAAAGAAACAATTATACTATTATATTTAAATGGGCCGATTCTAACATACTCATCCAGTTTTGTGAATCCTATTTAATGACTGATTCTATGTCGGGAGTTTTGTGGATCCCGCGGGGTATTTTCGTCATTTAAAGGATTCGAAATTTGTTGTCCCAACGTAGGATCGTTTAACGTTAACTGTCCATAACAAGAAAACTCGCAAAACCAATGATCAGTTGGCCGTCCAGATCTTCTTGCCGCCTCCGCCAATTCATCCCCCGAATTTTCATCACAGGAAGAACCCTAAATTCATCCGATTGGGATTCTTTCATCGAATCCGGTTGATTGGCGAGGAGATACGGGGCATTTCCCACCCTTGTTTGGCGGCTCTGTTTTTCTGGTCTTTCGAGGAAATAAAAGGTAACAAAAACGATTCTTCCTTTTGAATTTTTTTGATTTCATCTCGGTTTTTTGTTCGATTCTTTCAATATTTTATCAGAAAGATCATTCTTCTTTCTTACTAAACTTTCTATGTCCGGAGTAGTTCTCGTTTCTTGATTTTTCAGATATATTTTCCTTGTCCAGACAAAGATTATGCGTGAGAAGCGGGAAAATTTCCCCGTGAACCAATAATGAAGTTCTTTTGTTTGGTTATTATTAATTACGCGTGGTCTTTTCGTTTTAACTCGCAGTTGAATAACAATATTCTTCGTAGAAGAATATGGCTAGTGTTCAAGACATTGCAGTATCAGCAGCTATCAACCTTCTCTCGGCATTGGCATTTCTTCTGGCCTTTGCGGTTTTACGCCTTCAGCCGTTCAACGATAGAGTATACTTCCCAAAATGGTACAAGAAGGGTATAAGATCAAGCCCCAAGTCCTCAGGCCCGTCGGTGAAAAAGTTTGTGAACTTGGACTTCAAAACATATCTTAAGTTTTTGAATTGGATGCCAGCTGCATTAAGAATGCCCGAGCCTGAGCTGATTGATCACGCGGGGCTCGATTCTGCTGTATATGTTAGGATTTATCTTCTCGGGTGAGTATATATGCAGGAACCATGCTTATTCCTATGTTTTTCATGTCGCTTGTCTATAACTGTGGTGAAAAATCTTGAATGCAGATTGAAGATTTTTGTCCCAATAGCTGTACTTTCTTTTGCTGTATTGGTGCCTGTGAATTGGACTGGGAAAACACTGGAGGATATCACTGATTTAACATTTAGTGATATTGACAAGCTTTCGATATCCAATGTTCCTCCGGGGTCTTTGAGGTAAGTGTTGGAGTCGTTTTTCCTCGTTTTCTGATATTTAAATGAGGTGCATTTTCAAATCTTAGATTAGCGAAGTTCTCTGATTTAGGCAGCAGCCCTTGCGAATAATGGTTATTATATCTCCAAGAATTATGTATCCAAATATTCACTGGTGAAAGTAAATAGAGTTTCTTGATGTTTTTCTAGTTTTTTTATTCAGGTTTTTGGCACACATAATTATGGCTTATATATTCACATTTTGGACATGCTACGCCCTTTACAAAGAATATAGTATCATATCCAGTAAGAGATTACAATTCCTAGCTTCTGAAAGTCGTCGTCCGGATCAATTCACTGTAAGTGTGCAAAGCAAAACATCTTCCTCTTTTTTCGTGATTCAATATTTCATATGTTGGTATTATGAATACATATTTAATTTGAGGTCCTCGTGAGAAATATTCCTCCGGATCCTGATGAATCAGTGAGCGAGCACGTCGAGCATTTCTTCTGCGTGAATCATCCGGATCATTATCTCACACATCAGGTTCGTGTTTATGTTGAAAAAAGACCAGAAGGGGAAATGAACTTAGCTGCAAAGTTTTTTTCTATTCTGTCTAAAATCGAATTTCAGGTGGTGTATAATGCAAAAAAACTGGCTAAATTAGTGGAGAAGAAGCAGAGTTTACTCAATTGGCTTACTTATTATAAAACACGACACGATAGAAATCCCAAGAAGAGGCCCCGAACCAAGGTTTTTGTTCCTTCGATATTGGTTTTGTTCAATGGAATATTTTCATTTTAAGATATGTACTTGCTAGTCTGACTTTTAATTTTTATAGACAGGCTTTTGGGGTCTTTGGGGAAAGTCAGTGGATTGCATAGATTACTATACAGAACAAGTTCAGAGTATAAATGAAGCAGTAAGCTTTTTAACACTGCAAATGCACGTCTGAATTTTCAATTCTAAGTTAAAACTTGTATCGGTGCTACATTTTCTTATCCATCTGCAAATTTCTAGTTTTCCCAATCTTGGTCATGCTCTCCGTTGCATTTTCAATTTGCAAAGCTGCTATGTTGTTTATTTCTCATTACGAAATGAAGTAACGGGTATGTTCACGAGTTAAGATAAAAGTATCATTGTAAAGAACTAACAAAAAGGCAGTTAATCTTTCTATCAGAAGGATTGATGGGGCCACCCCTTTTTGAGCTCAATCCATTGCACTTTTTTGCTATTTGCTCGTCCTGCTGTGAGCGTGGCTGCATAATGGACATAAAAACCTAAACGTGTCACTGAAATGTTGTATGATTTAAAAATTTCAGTTGTACTGGTACGTCCAGCAATTGGTCCTATAGTCTGCTTCTTTTCCATATTTCTAAAATCTTTTGTGTGGATTCAGGAAGCTGTTGAAAGGGAAAGGGTCATGAGTGACCCCAAGGCCATAGTTCCTGCAGCATTTGTTTCATTTAAATCCCGATGGGCTGCAGCTGTTTGTGCTCAAACTCAGCAAACGAGCAATCCAACAGTTTGGCTTACAGAATGGGCTCCTGAACCAAGAGATGTTTATTGGGATAATGTTGCAATACCATACGTTCAACTCGCCGTCAAAAAACTGCTAATGGCTGTTACGTTGTTTGGTCTCACGTTCTTTTTCATGATTCCTATTGCCGTTGTTCAATCCATGGCCAGCATTGATGGCATCGAAAAGGTCCTCCCATTCTTGAAACCGTTGATTGAAAGGTAGTGAACGTGACTGGTCTTTCTTGAAGTAGGTCTTTATTCGGTAAAAGCAACATTTGACATACTGACTTTTTTTGTAGGGATGGGATCAAGTCTATTGTTCAAGGCTTTCTTCCTGGAATTGCATTGAAAATATTTCTGATTCTTCTTCCAACAATTCTAATGACGATGTCTAAAATAGAAGGTCATACGTCCCTTTCATTGTTGGATAGAACATCAGCTGGGAAGTACCATATATTTGTACTTGTCAACGTGTTCTTTGGAAGTATCATCACTGGCGCAGCTTTCGAGCAGCTCCAAAAGTTCCTTAATCAGTCCCCATCAGAGTATGCTGTCTTGTTAAAATTCAACACGAGAAATTATCATTTCTTGAGTGCTGATTTAAGTTTTTTCTTTTCTTGCAGGATTCCAAAAACAGTGGGAGTTGCAATTCCAATGAAAGCCACTTTTTTTATAACCTATATTATGGTCGATGGTTGGGCCGGCATAGCTGCAGAGGTTCTTAGACTGGTTCCTTTAATAATGTTCCACGTGAAGAATTCATTCTTGGTGAAAACAGAAAAAGACAGGGAACTGGCAATGGAACCTGGTTCTATAAATGTCGCCACATCAGAACCTCGTATACAGCTATATTTCTTGTTGGGACTCGTATACTCAGTCATCACACCTCTTATTTTACCTTTCATCATCATATTCTTTGCCTTTTCTTACGTCATATTTCGCCACCAGGTTTGTGTAATCTGTCATCCTTCTTACATCTACAAAGTCATCTAGTTTTAAAAAACAACCAGATCTTTATTATGGTTCTTGTTTTTGCAGATCATCAATGTTTATGATCAGAAATATGAGAGTGGCGCTGCGTTTTGGCCAGATGTGCACCTTCGTGTGATTATAGGACTAATAATATCACAACTTTTGCTTATGGGACTTTTAAGTACAAAAAGTTTTGCTAAATCAACTCCAATTCTGCTAGTTCTGCCTATCATGACCATCTGGTTTCACCGCTTCTGCAAGGGACGATTCGAGTCAGCATTCGTCAAGTTCCCACTACAGGTTAGTAGCCATCCTATTAACAGTACTATAGAATATAATAAAGAAAAGAATTCAAAATCATACAATTAAAACGAGCAGGATGCAATGGTGAAGGACACGTTAGAAAAGGCAACAGAGCCGAACCTCAACTTGAAAGCATTCTTGCAAGATGCTTATGTGCATCCGGTTTTCAAAGGTATCGAAATCGATAGACCGGCGGCTATTGATGATGAAGAGAATAATCCACTTGTTTCTACAAAGAGAAACTCACGCAAGAGTAGTAAAGCTTGTTCTGGTGGCGTAACTCCTGAGGTTATATTAGAAGAAGTCACTTCTTATTTGTCATGAACTTCTTGCTTGCAAATATTCATTCTTTGCAAAAAAAAGAAATTTTTTTATATTAAAATTGGTGTGAAAATTCTTTTTTACATGCCCTTTTTGAAGTTTAGAGAGGGTCTAAAAATGGGATTTGCTGTTAAATCAATACTCATAGTAGCAAAATTAATTTGAAAGCAAAATTTCTACTGTAACAACTTATTTAAATAATGTTTTTGGTTAGACGTTCTTTATTGTATTTTTCACACCGAGACAGAAAACTATCGAGAAGAATTTGCACAGTGATAACGTAAGTAGAAAACAACCCTGCACAAAATAATGATACAAATTATGTAATTTTGGCCACCTTTTGAGGGCAAAATATACCTGCCCTCTATTTGTCACATAACAAGGCTGCATATGTTTTACAATATACTACTTCATGTGGTCTGTTTTATATTAGAGTTCTATCTCACGTCTTATGTGACTCAATTATATGAGTTTTCATACAAATTTAGAAATTAGCTATGATAAAATGGAAATGGATTTAAAGACAAAATGCAAGTAGCACACATTTTTGTCTCTAAAATAGTAGGTTAAATAGAAAAAATTAAAAGGTAGTACTTGCGGAAAAAATAAGTTAATATCAAGTAGATGTTAATTTTAAAGTAGTGATGATATGAGTAAATAGAAAAATAGCATCTCTCCATTTTATGAAAAGAATCAAATAGTGGATCTAATCAACGTGAATGTGCATGTATAACAAATTCTAGTCGTGAACAAATATACTCGATATATCCAATCCAATCCAATCCAAGTATATAAAAAATCCGAAGATAGCATGATTCTAACAGAACAAAATTCAAAATCCTGTTCCTACTATCATCTCAGCAGCAGCACCCATAGCACCAATCCCACTAATTCCTAGAAGGGACAGCGCCAAGTCTTCCTCATTTCAATGTTTTAATCCACTGCTAACTCTATTTACGACTTCGACATCGACTTCCAGCATCCAAACAGGGGTGCAGCTAACCATCAAACTTATGCATCTGGTGACATTTGCTCTATAAGTAGCCTTATAGCAGCCGAGTGATATTTTTCCATCAAAGGCACTTGCCAGGAATTCTAAGTGCTTTTCAAGAACCTTAGGTCGTCTCTCGGACGCGGGTGATGTCAAGTCCACTCCCCATGCAAATATACCTGTTACCTGTATATACGGTGAAATATGCAAGAGCATGACCAACCATCATAGCAATCATACCCCCTGATTTCTCACTGCTCGATTCTGACCCAAGAATCGAGGATATTAGCCATGAGGGTAGAGTTTCATCGATCAAAATTCGAACCAAATTTGGACCGCGGTAACCCAAACCAGAGAAGCTGCAGTCTTCACTTGGGTATTGAAGATGCAAGAGAAACCAAGCCATACTTCGAGCTGTACTTGGTTTTCTCGAGTTCTATTTTTCCTTTGGTAAACCATAATTCAGAATATCTTTGACTGTGAGAGTCAGAAGAGAGATAATTTCTTCTGTGATAAACACGACATTTCTCACTGACTGATGAACTCGTAAATATAGCACTCCAGGAGCGACTGCAGATAATCCACCGGCAAAGTGGGAACCAAAGCCATGACCGAGAAGAGCACCAACACAACTGTTGCTTGATACTGAAGAAGAATTTAACCCAAGTACTGCTGTAATGCTTGTAAAGTATACTTTCAGGAGTTGGACGACAGCATCACTATCGTGGTGGAAGACCGTCTGTGCTGCAGAGAAGACAAGAAAGTCACTCCAGCGCTTTACCTTTTGAGTCCATAAAGCAGCTATTATTGGCATACAAGGCCAGGGGCAACAGATGCCAAGGTTACTCAAGGCCGGGCCAACCAAATTTAGAAAACGCCGAGTAGATTTGTCGAGTTGTATAGGTTATTGTGAGGCTCACAAGGGCAGCCAGGGTTAGAGGCGTAGTCACAGGAGAGCAACTAAAGAATAAAGGCTGTCAAGTTTGGATCACCCGTCTTCCACCGATCCCATATTCATGGATTCTTTTCCAAAACTAAAGCTGTGGTACCGACAGAATCAGGAATGCATTGCCTCTATTCTTTCTGCTCTGGTGCATGGAAATCTTGTTCATCAGATTGTTGAGGCGCTGCTAAACATGATGTTCAAGAGAATAAACAGAGGCTGTCAACCGCTGACTCCTACCTCTGGAAGCAGCAGCTCATCTGCATCTGGAACTGATGATTCATTTCTGTGTCATAAATTACCTGCTTGTGATATTCTGGAAGCAGTTCCCTTTGTTCTTGATGCTGCCCTTGCTGCTTGTGCCCATGGGAAACTAACACCACTTGAACTGACCACTGGTTTGTCGTTATATTTGTGCTATTAAAATAGATCCGTAACATTTCATAAATTATTGTACTTCCTCGAAGATGCATACTGTAGTCTTGTCTAATTTTATCAGCACGTTTTGGTACTGTAGTCTTCATATCAAACTTGAGTCGCATGTTTTCCTACCTGGATAAATAATTGGCTGCTTTTAGAAAATGAATAACCTTTTGTATCCTGCATAATCGATCTGACCGACAAGCTCTTGTTAGTTTCACGACCTTAGAAAGTTTTTGATAATACCTAAATTAAATTGAATTATAATCAGTGGCAAAAATATTTGCAGAAGTTTGGGAGAAATTATTTTAGAAATCCATTTCAAAACCTGCATTTATGATTTTCGTGACTGCTGAATATCTTTACATTGAAATGTCTCTTATCGCTTTATATGAATTGTTTATTAGTTATTAATCTGACACTCATACAAGGCAACAAGAATGGATATTAAGAACAAGGAAAAAAGAGATGTGAAGACTAAGACAATAAGCAGTACACCATACCATCACAAATAGACACATCCCCCCTCCCTATCTAAGCCATTTCTCACCATGAAAATGGAAAGGAAAAAGTTAAGAATCCCGCACACAAAGTAAATTGAAACAAGTATAAATTATGGACAAAACAAAAGGAAACAAATAAATACAATAATTGCAAATTACAGCCCAAGACATGAAATGCGGAAAAACCAAGGAAAAATTAAGGAGTGAGAGAGAAAGAAGTTACAACCATTTTTCACTTTACAACAACAAGCCTTTAATCCCATTAAGTGGAGTAGGCTGTATGAATCATCATTCTTCATTGTACTCTATCTCCTGCTATACCATCATCTATATTTAAATGAACTTTGTCATGTTTTTATTTTAGTTAACCAAGTATTGTTTGGTCTCCATCTTCCAAGGTCAAAGTGTGTTTTTGTCTGCTTAATGTCCTCCATTTTAACTATTCTGCTTGTATTCTATGTAATACATCTATATCAACCCCTCAATTGTTCCAAAAAAATGATCTTAGATATTTAAAGCTCTCACTTACAAATAACTCCGGCATCATCTGCCTAAACCATTGTCTCCATCTAATAATGCTAAACCTAAATTTCACATATTCTGTCTTTACTCAAGTAAGTAAAAAACTGTCTACTTCCAGTGATTTGTGACCATTTTTCACCTTATTTTAAGTAAAATTGCATGCATAGGAATAAGGGAGGCAATATTCACCAAACCAGAAGCGCTGACAATATAAGTCAATTCCATCACACCGATTTGCATGCAATTTCAATACTCTCATTTGACTGATAATAGAAGAATAATAACATAAGGACCATAGATAATCTCGATCTTGGATTCTCTCTAAAGACACTTTGGAAGATGCACAAACAGGCTGGTTCATTGTGTGTTAAATAGGTTCGCCGAACTCATGGGAGATGACACAAGGATGAGTCACCACTGATTAAGCAATTATTGAAAATCCGTGATGAATTGTTGTGCGGCAGGGGTCGTTTGAAATGCAACAATAACACTTGAGAGTTGGTTCGATCAGCAAAAAAAAATGTGTTTTATGCAACATGGAGGATGAATCAGTATCACATTTATTCTTCCACTGCGAGGTAACAAAGCTGATTTGAAAAGATTCAAGAGTGACTTGGAATGAGGAAACTTATGGGTTCAGCCAACACAATTTTGAAGGCATTCCGTGTTAACTACATGGGTAACTCTACGTTAACAAAGATGAGATCCACCGCACTACCAGTTTGCATTTATCAAGTTTGGAATGCCAGGAACCGTGTGCTCTTTGAAAATGAAAAACAAATGAGTCACAAATTGCAAAAAAAAGTTCACTATTTCAAGGTTTAATTTTGTGCACGTAGAGAAATAAAGATAATTTGTATATGATAATCTTATTTAAATATGTTGGAATTATTTTTGCAATAAGAATAACTATTAATAGATTAATAAATAGTTATTTGGTAATAAATAAAATCATCACATTTTCTTGTCTTTGATTTAAAAACCCCTGAAATATTTTTGTACCCATCGATTTTTATCTTCTTAGCTCTTTTTTTGTAGGCGGCAATTGGTTCGTCATCTCGAATCTCTATTTCATCTTCATCTTCATGTATCTTTATTTTTTGTTGATGCTTAATTCATTTGACTTTTCTACCTTTGGCGGTACATTGCTTTGTTTAGTTTGCTTGATAATCTTCCGAGATCTCCATTTCTTGATATTGACATTTGTTGTTGGATAATTGTCATGTATCTCAATAGATTTTGTCACAATCTTTAACACCCCATCGGTCATCACGTATTTCTACTGAATTATCCAACTTGAATAAGAATGTGTGGAGCTTGGTTGACTTAATTAGCAAATCTTTATATGGGTTATTTGGTAAATTTTGCATCGAAAATTTTTATTGTTAGATTGAAAATCTAAATATTCTATTTATGTAGATATAAAATCATTTGTTTGTTTTTCTTATACCTGATCATGAATTTGAATGAAATCTTCAATAGAACATCCAACAAAATATGATGCAACTTTTCCAAATAATGTTATTCTTACCGTCTCATTCACATCTTCAATTGTGATTGTTATTCTATACATGCAACATAAAAAAGTAAAGAAGTGATCATCTCTTTTTTTTTTACCGTGATCTAAAACTTGGGTTGGGTATTGGTATTTTTTATTACCTTGGAATGATCTTAATTGGATAGTTGATGCAATTGGCACAACTTGCTTT